>NW_022103920.1:6084397-6091473 GCF_000313985.2 Echinops telfairi | reverse complement strand
CTTTTTTTGCCGACCCTCTACTTCACCCAGCATGAGGTCCTTCTCCAGGTCCCCCCAGATAACATGTCCAAAGCACACCAGTCCTGCTTCTAAGGAGCAGATGTTTGCTTTTCTGCTCCCCAAATGTAAACCATGGCCTATTCAGTATTTTTCACTAAAACCATAATTAAAAGCTAGAATTCATCATCTTCTTAGGTCCACATTATTCATTGTCCCGCTTTCAAATGTATATGAGGCCATTGAAAAGACCCCTAAGTCCTTATGTTGACAACTTTGCTTTATAACACTTTAAAAAGGTCCTTTGTATTAGATTTAGCCAATGCAATATATTTGATTTCTTGACTGCTGTTTCCATGAGGATTGATTATGGATCCAAGTAAAATGAAATCCTGGAGAATGTCAGTCTTTTTTGTTTATGATACTGGTTATTGGATTTTTGTTTCCTTTATGTTGGCAATGAAGTAAAAGAATGTATTGAAGGTGGTAGTTTGATCAGCAGCAAGCGCTTCAGGTCTCTTGGCTCTTAGCAAGCCAGGATGTGCCACATGCATATCGCAGGTTAGTAAGGTAGATTCTGCCCAGGGGGAATTTAGAAGGAAGGTCCGAGATCCACTTCAGCTAACTCAGCCATGGAGAACCCGGTGACACCCATGGGGTCACCCTGGGCTGGAGTCAACTTGAAGGCCTCTGGAGAAACCACAGCAGGGTTCAAAGCAGCAAGCCTCTGATATTGGCCCATCAAAGACTCATACTGATCAGTGGGGATATTAAAATGTTATGGGTGAAGCAGCAAACAGAATAGAATAAAATCGACCCATTAGTGAACATTAACTCAATTCTTACAATAACTTCAAAGAAAACGGAAAACCTCATCAAAATAACACACACACACATCAGGATCAACTGGGACTCATATCAAGTATGGAATGATTAGAAAATTCAATCCACCATATAAATAAAGGAAAACAACTCCCATCAGGGCAATTTACAGTTCACCAAAGGAGACATCCAGGTGGCCAACAACAGGAAGAAATACTCATGATCACTAGCCATTCAATCACCAGCCACTTGAACACAAAACAGTGATGAGATACTATCTTACCCTGGCATGGATATCAACATTAAAGAATAAAATTAAAGAGAAAACAGCAAATGTGAGATAGGGTGCCGAGCGATTGCAACGCTCATCCACAGCTGGTGGTGTTGTGAAACAACATAGCACTGTGCAAAGTGATATGGTGCTTCCTCAAACAGTGGAGGAATAGAAATCCCAGTTGGCCCTGGGATCCTCCTTGGTATATGCCCTACAGAAACAAAGAACACAGCGTGAGCGGATATATACACTGCCGTGGTCATTGCAGCACAATTCACAAAAGCAGGAAGATGGAATTAACATGAATACCAACAGGTGGAAGAAAGGATAAATAAACTTAGACACCTACACATAGTGAATGGAACGCTCCTAAAGAATAAGGAAACTGAACTATCTCGTGACATGGATGGATTTAGAGGACATTATGTTGAGTGAGGAAAAAAAATTCAAGACTTGAGTTGCAATCTTGAAAGATTCTATGGGCAAAATATTGAATGATACAGGAAGTGTCAAGAGACGATGGAAAGAATACACAGAGTCACAGTACCAAAAAGAACTAGTCCAAAGCTCACATTTCAGGAGGTAGCATGAGCAAGAACTAATGGTGCTGAAGGAAGAAGTTCAAACGGCACCGAGGCTTCAGGCTCCTGGATTGATAGAATACCCTTCGAAATGTTTCAGAGAGCCGATGAAGCACTGGAAGCATGCACTCCTCTGTGCTAGGAAATTTGGAAGACAGCTCCTCGACCAATTGACCGGAAGAGGTCCATACTTGTGCCCATTCCAAAGATTGGTGACCCAACAGAAAGCTCAAACTATAGAACGATATCATTGATAAAGCACACAAACAGATTTTTGCTTAAGACCGCCCAACAACGGTTGCTGCAACACATTGACAGAGAACTGCAGAAGCGCAGGCCAGATTCAGAAGTGGAGGTGGAATAAGCAATATTATTGCTTATGTTAGATGGATCTTGGCTCAAAGTAGAGAAGCTCAAAACAATGTTTATTTGTGTTCTATTGACTATGCAAAGACATTCAACTGCATGGACCATCATAAACTGTGGATCACCTTGAGAAGAATGGGGATTCTGGAACACTTTACCGTGTGCATGCAGAACTTGTGCAGGGATCAAGAGGCAGTTGTGGGAATATAACAAGGGAACACTTCATGGTTTAAAATCAGGAAGGATGTACGACAGGTTGGTATCCTCTCAGCACACTTGTTCAATCTGTATGCTGAGCAAATCATCAGAGAAGCTGGATTATATGAAAAAGAGTGCGGCATCAGGATTGGAGAAAGGCCTATTAACAACCTAGAATATGCAGATGACATAACCTTGCCTGCTGAAAAGTGAGGAAGACATGAAGCACACACTGATGAAGATCAAGGATTGCAGCCTTCAGCATGGCTTGCAAGTCAATGTAAGGAAGACACAAATCCTCACAACTGGACCAACAGGTAACATCATGATCAATGGAGAAAAGGTTGAAGCGGTCAAGGATTTGATCTTGCTGACACTGACAATCAACGCTTGTGGAAGCAGAAGTCAAGAGGTCAGAAGATGTGCTTCATTATGTATATCTGTTGCACAAGACCTTTTTTAGAATATTGAAAAACAAGGATGTCACTTTGAGGACTGAGATGCATCTGACCCAAGTCACGGTGTTTTCGATTGCCTCAGTGGCACGTGCAAGTTGGACATTGAATAAGGAAGACCAAAGAAGAATCAATGGATTTGAATCGCGGTGCTGGAGAAGACTATTGAAAGTAAAATAGACAGACCCATCTGTCTTAGAAGAAGTAAGGCCAGAATGCTCCTTAGAGGCTAAGATAGCAAGACCAGTCCCTGGAGAAGGACAGCATGCTGGGTAAAGTGGAGTGACAGTGATAAAGAGGAAGGTCATCAATGAGATGAATTGATACTGTGACTGCAGCAATGGACTCAGGCATAGGAACAATTCTGAAGGTGGCTCAAGACCATGCTACTGGGGATGGGATGGGGAGGGGAGGAAGGGGGAGTAATAGGCTAGAGAGAGACAGGCACTAACATATCCCACAAGAGGGTGATGCCCACAAAAAAGATGGGGGTGGGAAACAGGGCATGCTACTGAGAAGCTTGATAAGTGGTTTGAATTGTTGAATGCAAGAATAATGAACTGATATGTAAACTCCCACCTAAAGCACAATGAAAGTTTAAAAAAAAAAGAATGCTTTTTACAATCAGAAATTGCCAGTATGGGAGCCTTTTGTGTCTATTCCTATCGCCCACTCTGAACAGTACGGGCTCCGACTCATTAGCTGGTTGTGAAATCTGCTTAGTGGAGTGAGACCAACCCTAAGAGGAAGACGTTGGAGAAAGAAATCTCAGCGTGCATTATATCTCAGCGTGCATTATAAGTAGTGAGGGTAATTATTGTTTCATGAACCTGTGTGTGTGTTGGATCCTAATGTAAAGGATACTTGCTCCCATTAGCTGTGGTGAACTTGAAAGCCTCTGCTATAAGTAATCTCATCGTTCATCATACTTTCTGGCACACGTTCCTTACCACTGGGCAGAGCAAGAATCAAAGCTCACGCCGATTTCAGGTTTTTATTGTGTGACTGAGTCCCAAAGTCAGGTGGCTAATTATTGCTTGACGTAAGTCAATGTACAGATCCCTTGTTTCCATAAGTACTCTTTCCTTGCTTCAAGTAATCCCCCTTCCTACTCCTGTGTCTTCAATAGTTCGTCTCACTTTACAAAAGGAAGTTACATCCCTTACCCAGGGTGTGAAGCCCTCTAGGATGTCATCTAGGATGGCAAAGTTAAAATCCAAAATGGTTTTGTGGCAGCATCCTTTAATGATCAAGGCTCTGGGGTGATGTAAACAGCTTGTGCTTAGCGTGAACAACCTAAAGGTGGATCACTCAAACCCACCCAGAGGTGCCAAGGCTCCTGGTGCTCTGTGTCTGTGAAGATTATAGCCAAGACATAACACAGGTGACAAAGACAACACTACACTGTGAGTAATGACTGCCTCATGAGCAGCCATCCAAGGTGCATCTACTGGTCTCTTCCTGTCCAGAGGAAAGAAGTGTGATGAAAATGGACAGGCACAGGGAGACGATTAGATTAGTCCACTGGCCATGCAAATATCAGTCTCCACAACCCTGAGACCAGAAGAACTAGATGGTGCCTGGCTACCATGACCAACTGCTCTGAAATGGATCCCATTAGAAGGTTCCGGATAGTGTGGGAGAAGAAAATGTGGAACAGAACTCAAAATCATGAAGGAAACCAGCCTCACTGGTTGGATAGAGAGAAGTGGGACTCCCCAGGACTATAGCCCTCAGTCACCCTTCATGTCAGGACTGAACTCACCTCCCTGTTAGAATAATCCACCATTTCAGATCCAAAGGACAGCATTCATCCAAGGACACAGTTCAGAGGGTTAGGAGAGAAGGTGGAATGAGACCAGGAAACCCTGGGAGGATGTGGAATGAGCGATGGCCCATTGTGGGCATTGCAACGATGAACGGAGCCAGAATTGATCGATTGCTGAATGCAAAACTGGGATCTGCTCTGTGATCAACCCTTGCTGAATTCACAGTGAAAAAGTGTGTGTGTGTGTTTATTTATTTATTTATTGCCAAAGTAAAAAGCGCATCAAACACGCCTACCATTTATTATTTTAATCACAAAGCTACAGACTTCTCATTATACCCTCTTGGGGCCTAGGCCCAGCTGATAACCTTGGGTGTATGTGGTGGAAGAAGTGGGCTGGAGGGGTATGTTTCTTGATAACTCTGATGGAGGGGGTGGATTCCACCAGTGTGTGTGTTGTTTTAAAGGAGGCTGCTTTCAAACTGAAATTGTCCCCCAAGGTCACCTTCCAGTGAACTGCGAGAATGACAGAAGAAATAAAGGCTATTGTTCATGAGGGTGGTGCTTCATTAAAGACAATGAGACAAAACCAACAGGACAACTTTATGAGACCCACAAGGTCAACAAGTGTGTTCCTGCAAAGACAGGAAGGCAGAGGGGCCGGGAAACCGGAGGCGTGGCAACGGAACGGTCAGAACACAGCACAAAAGCCTGCCGACTCTGGTAAAAGGTGTAACTGAGCTCTCGGAACAGTCTGCGTAGAAACGGTCAGACGGGGACCTTAATTGGTTGTGCAAACTTTCACTGAGAACACATCATTATTTAAGACAAAACAAAACAAAACAAAAAAGAGAATGAAGAGCTAACAAGAAGGAATACAAAAAGAGAACGTTCGGAAATCGTTTGTATTGATGATGGCACAAATCTTCATATGATTGAATGATTAAACTGTAGACTATGTGAAGTATAGCTCAATAACAATATAATAGCCCCCCCCCCAAAGGTAAAGTGGTTTTTTAAGAAAACCCCATGGAGGTCAGTTCTGCTCAGTAACACATGGGCTCACCAGGTGTCCGAATAGATGGAAAGCAATTTTCTCTGCGTCAGTGATGAATAAGGCACGGCTCCCCTCCTCCACTGCCCCTTAGGCTTCCTGCCTTGTCCTGCCACATATATCGTCCAGTTAAGGATGAAGAACGGCTACTGGAAACACAGTAATTGGATACTTTGGGGGATTTTCTGAAATCGGGCATCCCCTAGATAGTCAGTGGTGGGGGAAATAGTCATTTCCTTGAAAGAGCACCTCTTTCCCCGCATTCGTCCTTCAAAAGTGCATTGCAGCTAGAATAGTCTGGTGAGAGCAGTGGGACTATTGGAGAAACTCTTCAGCCCTAAAAATGCCCCTTTCTCACATATTTTGACATAGGAAGGTCTTTTCTGTTATTCTCAATACTTCTGTGGAATTTACCGGACAGAACAGGAACTGTCAACAGCTGAGTGGTAGAGGTTAATGAGGAGCCAGGTGGTGCAAACAGCTAAGCACTTGGCTGCTAACTTGAAGGCTGGCAGTTCAAACCCACCCAACAGGGGAAAGATCTGAAAACCTCCCAGTAAGCTTAACAACGCACCCCACCCCCACCCAGCCTGTTGCCATGAATCCGATTCTGACTCACATGGACCTTCTAGGACAGAATAGATCTGCCTCTAGGACGTCCAAGGCTGCCAATCGCTGTGAAAGCCGACCCTCACATCTTTCCCCTGTGATGTGGCTGGAGGATTTGAACATGGAGCCTTTGGTTAGCAGTTCAGTGCTTAACTAGTCTGTCACCAGGGCTCCTCTTCTGTAAAGATGCTAGCCCTGGAACCCCTATGGGGTGGTTCTACTCAGTCACATGGCATTAGTACTCTTCAGAATCAACTAGGGCACATAGGAGCTGTTACGACAGAGGCTAGTGATTAGGGATTATTTTTTAATTGAAAATGGATGTTTTTCAGGTAACTTCACTATTTTCATATTCTACTGTCATAACATGCAAAATAGTGAACCTAATTGTATTTGAGATTTGGTATGGGGCTTAGCTCTCTCGTGCTGCACTAAGAGAAACAGCACAGGGGGCAGCTCACGGGTTCTCTCACAGCGTAGGAGGTTACAAGCACAAAGTCAGAGTGCAAGGTCTAGAAGAACACTTTCTTTCTCTGTCCTCTCTCGGGGAAGGTCCTTGACTCCTGTCGGTATCTGTGGGCCTGGGCTCCCTGGAGATGTCCATGTGTCTTGGCATCAACCTTCCCCAGGGCTCGGGAGGTTCTCGGCACAGGAATCCTGGATCCAAGGAGGTGTCCCAGAGTCCTGACTCTTTTTTCTTCCTGATAGGTCCCTTGGTCTGCTTCGGTGTTTAATCTCTTTTATATTCAAAAGAGATTGATTTAAGGTAACACCTAATCCTGGAGATTGTGTTTTGTCTCATAAACATAATTGCCTCTAATCCTGCCTCATTAATCAAATAGAAGTTACCACTTCCAACACATAGGATAATTATAATCATGTGGTAGTTACATAATCTGGGTCAATTTGAGACTATGAAGAGTGAAGGGGTGGAGTTTAGCCTGTCAATCAG
>NW_022103920.1:6079601-6080880 GCF_000313985.2 Echinops telfairi | reverse complement strand
ATGGTTAAGGAAAAATCACGCAGCCGATGATGCGCAGATAAAGGCTAAGAATATTGCAAGTGAGGATGCCAATCAAGAAGCAAATGGGGAAAAAAGCGAGAGAGAAGAAAAAATAGCAATATGGAATATCTTAAATAACAGTTTGATTGCTTTTTCCCCCAGGTATAATTGACGATTTTTGATTACTATTTTAAAACTCCTGTAACACAATCTAGTTTTGTGTACTTCTTTTATTGTTCTACTTAAGTATTAACTGTATAAATGACTTTTTGGTATTTCTTTTTCTTTTCTTCCGGAGCACATGGAGGCTCTTTGTTGGGGGGAGGAGTGTCTGGGGGAACAGGAGTCCACACCCTGCCACCCAGACACCTTGCTGCTTGCTGCTCAGCCACCACGGGCTTCCTTCACGGCTCAGGACCCAGGCACAGCTCCGTCCCAGAGGCCCGAGAGCTTGCTGGGACCAGGCACCATAGATCCGGTGATTGTTCAGGGCAGTGTGCACCACCCGGAGCTGCCTTCCTTCGTGGGCAGACACGGCATACCAGGGGCATCACTTGTTCTCCTGATACCATATCCTCCAAGGGAAGGGGTATCCAGTGGGTCAGGACACCAATGATGGACACAGGGCCACCTGAGGCACAGACAAAGGGCTAGCAGGGGCACACTCCCCATCTCACTCATGCCCATAGCTCCTAGGCCTTCCTGCAGCTTGGCGTCTTCTTCACATGGGCAACTGGGCCGCACCCTGGGCAGGGTGGCCCTGGTGATGGAGCAGACATCAGGGATAACTGTCCCTTTGTCACACGTGTGCTGCCTTCAGGAGAAAGAGCTGCAGGCTCAGGTATGAAATGGGTATGAGGGGAGGGAGACCACGCAGCCGGCTACCGGCAAGTGAAAAAAAGCCTCTCCCACAGAGAGAAAGCTGCTTTTAAGTTATATCCATATAACTTAAAACAGTTATTAGGGAAGTGAGCCGGTTGCTACATTATTGGAATCCCACCACTGGCTGTCACTCCTAGGCAGATCTTGAAATGTCCTTTGGACGATGCATGCTGGGTCATGCCTCTTAGGAAACCATCTGGGTTTCCTGTTCAAAATAGCCAGCGTCTGTCCGCTTCAGCCCACTAACCCCTGGAGGATTGGTCTGCATGTGTTCCACTTCACTTTTGACAACGTCCCGACTTTCCAGATTCATACTTCATACATTCCCAGTTCCAGTTATTCACAGACATTGGCAGCTGTTTCTTCTAATTTTCGCTGTCTCCCATCAGCAAACAAA
>NW_022103920.1:6076962-6079078 GCF_000313985.2 Echinops telfairi | reverse complement strand
GCACACATCGATATCCTTACGGAAGGAATCCTGTGTTTTTTACCAGACTAACTCACAAGTAACATCTACTTTAGCTACACATTTTGCTTTATTGTTATGGGCTAAGTTATGAAAAACACCATATAAATTTATTCTTGGTTTTATGACTTATTATAAAAATGGGTAAACTAAATTCTATGAGTTCTTACATCATTTTAATTTTGACAGCTTTTAATAATTGAGCTTATGAGATATATTTGGTCATTTATTTTTCAGTTTTTAAAAGATAATACATCCCCAAACACATCCATTAGCATATTTATTTGAGATGAAAATGAACTTAGGCTTTTCCTTGAAGAGAAACCGACTTAGATGATTGTTTGACAATGAGCATTGGTGCTACTAATTAAATTATATGGCCAACAGGACTTAGGGGAAAAAAAAGAATTGAAGAAGCTATAACTGAAGCTCCGAGGTTTGACAAAATTTATAAATCACAGAATGAGATAAAAACATTTTATAGAATATATTTGGTAGGGAGATGTATTGAAGTTGACAACATGTAATTGTCTGCTAACCTGGGGTTACTTCAGGTTGAAGAAGGTACTTTTAAATGAAAACAACACAAGTAGAAATATGGTAATTCTTGACATTGCCTTAAAAAACCCTTTTCTTATGAGTAGGTTGAAGGTTTACAGAGCAGATCATGTGTTTCCCGTTCAGTGATTCACAGACATTCTGCTTCAGCCGACCCCTTTCAGTCCCTTCAGTGTAACTTCACCCATCCCGCCTCCTCTGTGTTTCTGGGCTCCTGTCAAACTGCTTTCCTCACCCTTCTGAACTTTGTCCTTGGCTTACTGTTGCTCCCTTTATTGTACACGATCTATTAGCCTAAGGAGTGCACACATCAACAGTATAATCATTCCCCTTACAGGACTGTCTACTGTTTGCCTGAAATTTGAACCACAGAGTTGAGATCAGTTTCAGACCCAAACGGTGACAAGGACCCAGAGTCTTGGGTGTCTCACCTGTCTGTATCCAACCAGTAAGCCTGCTAGCATTTATGATCTTGAGTTCTGCTCTTCATCATTCTCCCCCATGTTGTTCAGGACCTTCTAATGCGATCCTTTTCAGGGCACTTGGTAGGGGTGGCCAGGTACCATCTGGTCCTCCGGGTCTCAGGGCTGTGGAGACTGATGTTTGCATGGTCCATTAGTCCATTAGACTAATTGTTCCCATGTGCCTTTGGTTTTATCATTCCTTTTCTCTGTCCAGGGAGAGACCAATACCAATGTCTATGCTGCCAATATCTATAGTTGCACCACAGATGGCCGCACACAAGTTCCCAGGACAGCAGTTGCTGCTCATCAAAGTAGGGTGCAGATTTTGTGAACTATGTTATTTATACCAGTTGACCTTAGTGTTCCCCGAGACGAAGGTCCTGCATCCCCAGGCCCAGATACTCAGTCCCCTCGAGGTTCCTGATTTTGTCCAAGAAGCTTTCATAACTTTGTCCTTTTCATTCTCTATCACATCCAGCGATAGAGTTGCAGCAATGGTAAATATGCCCGTGTATAAATTATCTATCCATCTATCTATCCATCCATCGGTCGACATCTATATGTAAGGGTGGCTATTAGGGATTATGTCAATTTGATGGTAGAATCCAACCTGTCAATCAAGTGTGGCCTGATGACACCTTCATGGAGGGGTGGCCTTTTGCATACGCGAGAGGTCGAGCAGACAGTCCTCTTTCGGCTGCCTTTGTCTTCCTGCTTGCTGGGACCCTGTGTCTGCATCCAGGGCCACCTCACGTGGGCTGCTGCCCTGGAAGCCTTCCTCTGAGCTGCACCCTGTCACGTTTCCAAACCTTGGATCCAGGAGACTCTGCACCCTTGAGCCTGTGATCCTCCTGCTCCCTGTTTCGCCTTTGGATTGAGTTGGACTGGGCTGAGATGCCGTCTTGATGTGAAATGACTTCTTTTTAAAAAAATTAAATAATCATTGTATTAGGGGCTCATACAACTCATCACAATGCGTACATGCGTCATTTGTGTCCAGCACTTTAGTACATATGTTGACTTCATCATTCTCACAACACCCGCTTTCCACTTGAGCCCTTGGTGTCAGCTCATTT
>NW_022103920.1:6070842-6072120 GCF_000313985.2 Echinops telfairi | reverse complement strand
TTTGTCCGCATACACTCTCTTCCCTGTTCTGTTTCCCACAACATAATTGAGGGACAAATTTACTCTGTGTATGATTCTTGGTTGGCGATTTTTATCTTTTTCCTTTCACAATGTTATAGAGGTCATCCTATTTCCTTCTTGCCTGCATGGTTTCTGCTGAGAAATCAGCACTTGCTCTTATTGGTTCCCTCTGGTAGGTAACTAGCACCCCTCCCTTGCACCCCCAAGCTGCCCTCAGGCCTTTTTCTTTGTCTTTGGTGTTGAATCTGTTTGATTTACAGGTCTTGGTTACTTTCTTTTGTGGTCTATTCTGTTTGAGGCTCGTTTAGCTTCTTGAATGATAACTTCTTGTCTTTCAAATTTCTGGGGGAGTTTTCTCTCAACAACTCTTTGATGATTTCCTTTGTGCTTTTTTTTTGGGGGGGTGTCTCTTCCTTTCCTGGAATGCTGACCTCACATAAGTTACTCCTCTTGATTGTGTACCACATGATTCTTGGACATTTTTTGTTCTTTTTCTCTGATTATTCCCCCAGCAGATTACTCTTGTCTTCAAGCTTAGCAGTCTGGCCTTACATTGGTTCAGTTCTAGTCCATTGCCCTTTCAATGTGGTACCTATTTCTGAAATCTTAGTATTCGTGGTCTGGACTTTTCTTTGCTGATTTTGCAAGGTTGTTCAGTTTTCATTTGTTTTGTCCATTTGTTCTCATCATGGTTTTCTTAGCATTATCTTTTTGGTTTATTCCCTGGACCTTGTGAAAGTGTATGCATACAATGACCAGAGAACACATTCCCTTGAAAGTCAGCTGGTTTTCAGTTCTTTGATTTCAGAAAAATGTAAGGAGGAACTAGTCATGTTATCTGCTGATACATTATTACAAATCATTTTTTTAGGATACACTTCTGTGTAATTTTGTGTATACAAGTTAGAATGACTTTAAAGAATTGGGTGGTATTGGGATAACATACCTTTTCCCATTCCTATATACTTACTCATGTGAACAGCTTCTTGGTGCTTACAGTTATATGAATGAAAACAGGAATAGACTTGATGTCACCGCATTCTGGAAATAAATAATAGTCCTTGAAAGATGCATTAGCTAAATGAAGGGCGAAGGGAGCTCTCTTCGTCAAGAGATCCATTAAAATAATGTTACTTATAAGTATTCATCAAAATACATAATATACTTAAGATGTTTTGATCATTTGTGTAGAAATACAATGTAATGATAACTCAGAGAAGTATTTTTGAAGCATGGAGCCATTTATTCACAGAAATT
>NW_022103920.1:6066876-6068076 GCF_000313985.2 Echinops telfairi | reverse complement strand
AGCTGGTACCAAGGGCTCAAGTAGAAAGAAAATGTTTTGAAAATGATGATGACAACAAATGTACAAATGTTCTTGATACAATGGATGGATGCATGGATTTGGATAAGAGTTGTATGAGCCCCCAGTAAAATGATTAAAAAGATAAAAACCACTCCCAAACCCCCAAAATGACTTCCCTGTAGGCATGTAGAATAAATACTCAGAATAAGCCTTAATTTCAAGTTCTGGCGTGTTTTGATGATTTGTAACAGTATGTGGAAGTAGAGGTTCCTTGCTCTGTCTCTCTGAACTCCAACATTTCCCTGGCTCTCTGCCTCCCAGGGTGTCGTGGTTTACACGCTGGGCTGCTAACCACAGGTTCAAAGGTTCGTACCTTTCAGCCACTCTGAGGAAGAGAGACCATCCATTCCTGTAAAGATTTACAGTCTTGGAAAACTCAAAGGTGCAGTTCTACCCGCTGTCCTATCGGGTCACCGTGAGTCGGAACGGACATGATGGTTGTGTGTGTATGTGTGTGTTGTCACACAGGTTCATAAGTGGCCTGCCCAGGGGACCAGGAAAAGAGAAAGCACAACACAACACCCCCAGGAGTAGAAAGTTCCATCTCTCTTCTGCAGAACAGCTGGTGGTTCCAATGGCTGACCTTGCAGTTAGCAGCAAGGTCATCATCATCATCTTCCAAAAGAGGAAGAAACTCAACAAAATGGGTTGACACAGTGGCTGCAACAATGTGAGGATAGCATACGCCCAGGTGATGTGTTATTCTGTTGAATGCCACGATGAGTCAGAACCAACTCACTGGTATCAAACAGCATCATCATCACCATCAACATCCTTGACATCACCACCACCATCGTTGAAATCATCAATCGTGCCGTGATTGGCATCACCATCCTAACCATCACCACCATCAACATCATTGACTTTATTATTATCAACATCATTGGTTTCATTATTAACACCACCATCATCATCACAATCATCATCACTTAAACATGTACCTATCAGTGATACACTACATGTTCCTCTCTTTGCCACTCTTTAAATGTACTGTGAGACCGTGCAGATGTCAGCTGTAGCATCCTCACAATGGCTGTGTTCACCCCTATGTCGTACGTTGAGTGCCTTCTAACCTGGTGCTGTGTCTGGAAGTATGACACTGCGAGTCACCAGCTACTCAGTGGCTAAAACCTCTGAAAT
>NW_022103920.1:6056316-6065308 GCF_000313985.2 Echinops telfairi | reverse complement strand
GAGGGTGGCAAGGCAAGAGCCGGGGGTGTCAGCGGCTCCCTAGCACAGCCATTGTGCAGGCTGGAGGACCACAAGCATGCTGGACACATGCAGATACCTGAGGAGGTATCTGCACCTTCATACCTGGAGACCAGGTCCACAGAGCGTCCATGGAGTAGACTCTCTGCCGGACCTTTCTCACTCTTAGATCCCAAACCAAACCACCAACCTCACTGTCACCAATGCCGGCTCGCAGGGACCCTGCAGGACAGGGTAGCACTGTCCCCGTGGGCTTCCGAGACTGTGAATCTTCACCGGCACAGAAAGCCTCATCTTTCTCCCGCGCAGCGGCCAGTGGGTTTGAATAGCGGCCACCAAGCCCGTGACTGGAATGCTGGCCCTTTGACTACACGTAGACCTCTTGCTCGTGAGCTGCCAACTAAGCACCCTCAGAGCCCGGGTCACGGTCATCTCTCAGCCCAATCCGAGTTCTTCACCAAGCCAGAGAACTTGAGAATTGGGGGGTGAGAGAAAGGGGGTGAAGGAGACTTTGGATGCCCCAGAGGAACTGCTCCACACATTAACCTGCAGGTCCTGTTTCCAGAGGGTTGCTTGACTCAGGATGGGGGCATCCAGTTCTCCTGTGGGAGTCCTCCGGTGTGGGGGGACCATTTGCCATGTCCAGCTGCTGGCCTGAAGCTGGGTGGTTTGTGTCCACGCTGAGGCACCTCAGAAGAAAGCCCTGGCCATTGAAAGACCAGCCATTGAAAACCAAGGGGAGTACAGTCCTCTCCGGAGGCCCCCAGAGTGGACAGACGGTGTCTCAAACGTTGGTTTCCTGGCTCCTGAGCCACAGACACCTGTGGCGGGGTCACTGTCCCTGGAATGGACTCTGAATAACCACTTATTCCCGTGGTCCGTGAATGACCAGCTTCACAAGACCCGCATCCCCACAGGGCTAGGGAGACAGGGCAGGGCTGTGGTCACAGATGAGGGTGTGGGAGCCAGACTGCAGGTCTGAAGACAGGCTTTCCAAGGCCTCCCCCTGCCCGTTGGGCTGCCGCTGAGCCTTTTTAATGCTGCTTTCTTTGTCTGCAAAAGGACCGTTGGGGCAGGTTCTACCCCCGAGGGCTGGCTGTTGGGTGAGGCAGTGGGGTCATTCCTGGTACTCAGGGCTCCAGGAAACCTTTTAATGGTTGCTTTTAAGTGCATTCAAGAGGTGGTTGTGATCAACCCTGTGGGAAGGTGTTTAATTCACGCCCACCAGGGATGGCTCTCAAATTCCTCTCTCTCCCGACTCTTCCTTCTCCACCAGCTGGGCAGCAGAGGCTGAACGTGAATGGGCAGTGGCTACGTGGTGTAGAGCCTGGACTTCGGAGCAGGCTGTCTGGGTTCAAATCCTGGATCCGACATTTACTGGCTGTGTGATCTCGAACATCTCTGGGCCTCAGTTTCCTCTTCCACAGAAAACTCAAACCCAGACCCAGTGCCATCGGGTCGGTGCCAACTCCGTGCCATCCTGCAGGATGGAGCAGAGCTGCCCCTGGGGGTCCCGAGGCTGTAGGCTTCCCAGACAGCCACCCCTGTCCCTCTCGAAGCGGCTGGTGGCTTCTGACTGACCACTGTGCCACCAGGCCTCCTGTCCTTATCTGCGAAGTAAGGGTGACACTAGAATCTGCCTCACGGGACGAGTATGGTGACTAGATCAACCAGGATTCACAAAGTCCTTAATTCCTGCTTCCACGGACTGCGCTACATATGAGGCAAGGAGTGCAATAAAGCAAAGGCACCGCTCTCCCTTTACTCAACAAAATATCCACACGTGAGCCGTTGTTGTAGGTCTATGTACTCCTGACAGTGCAGTTTCTGGCTCTCTAAGCCAGTGGTTCTCCACCTTCCTCATGCCGTCACCCTTAAATACACTTCCTCATGCTTGGTGACCCCCCAGCCATAAAATTATTTTCATTGCTAATGCATAACTGTAATTTTGCTACTATTATGAATCGGGTGACCCCTGTGAAGAGTCGTTTGACCCCCAAAGGGGTCGTGACTCACAGGTTGAGAACTACTGTTTTAAGCATTCCTTGAAAAATTCTGTGCTCTTCAATTTTTGATTATTATTATTATTATTATTATTAAAAGATCATTTTGTTGGGGAATCTTACAGCTCTTATAACAATCCATACATCAAAAACAAAACAAAACCCACAATCCGTACATCAATCGTATCAAGCATATTTGTACGTATATTGCCATCATTATTTTCTAGATATTTACTTTCCATTGAGCCCTTGGGATCAGCTCCCCCCACCCTCATTACCTCTTGATAAATGATAAATGATAATTATTTTAATATCTCACACCAACTACTGTCTCCCTTCCCCCACAGTTTCTGTTGTTTGGCCCCTTGGAGGGTGTGTGTGTGGTTATATGTTGATCATCACAAATGGTTTCCCCTACCCTTCTGGTATCGCTACTCACCCCCCACTATCATGACCCCAGTCCTGCTTTTCACTGCGGGTAGACCGGAGCATGCGCTACAGGTACAGATAGGAGATAAGAGCTCAAGACACACGAATCCAGGATCTGCTGACCTTGCAGTTAGCAGCCACTGTGTAACCCACTATACCACCACGGCTCGGACACGTTTAAGAACATTTTGTTGGGGATCAACCTGTGCGTGCACAAACTGGAAATGTATTGGTGGTCCTCTTTCACAGGCATTTTACAGCCTTTCATGGGGTGATCCCCAATTCTAGGTGCATGTAGCTCCCCAAACTAAATCCATGGCTGTGGAATCTATTCTGATGCCTGAGGTAGGGGAGAGAGCTGGTTCTGTAGGATTTTCTTGGCTGGAATCTTCCTGGGAGGCGCCCTGGTGGCGCAGTGGTTACACAGCAGGCTGCGGATGACAAGGTCAGCAGGTTGTAACCACCCATCGGTCGCTCACCGGGTGAAACACAGGGCTTCCGACTCCTGTCAAGCGTGATGCATGGACTGATGCAGTGGCTGCAGCCCAGGGTTCAGGCAGAGGAGCAATAGTGAGGACGGCGCAGGACCGGGCAGTGTTTCCTGCGGCTGTGCGTAGGCTCGCTGTGGGTCTGCACTACCTGGATGGCCCCTAACAACAGCCAGGACAAGAGCAGCAGCAGCAGCAGCAACGAGGCTCCGTCTCTGAAACACACAAAGTCAGTTCTGCCCTGTCCAGCGGGGTCGCCATGAGTCGGAATTGACTTGGTGGTGGAGTTTGCTTTTCTGGTGGCATCCTTGAGTGGCACAAAGATGCTCGTCTGCTGGCAGGGGGAAGGCCTGGCGGTCTCCTTGGGAAAGGTCACAGCCTGAAGCCCTTCTGAGGCAGTGCACTCTGCACACGGGGGTGGGGGGTCCGGGTGAAGCGCAGCAGGAGTCAAAACCAATTCGAAAGCAGTGCTGTTTTAAAAAACCCTGCATGGGCTCTCATTGAAGGGAGTCCCGATGGTACAGTGGTTAAGGTGCTTGGCTGCTAACAGAAAGCTTGGTGGGTCGGAGCCCCCAGCTGCCTCGTGGTGAGAGAGGTGGCTGTCTGCTGCTGTCTGCTGCTGTAAGTAGTTAAGCCTTGGAACCCATGGGCAGTTCTACAATGTCCTAAGAGGTTCCCTATGGGTCAGAGTCCACTCGGCTGCTCTGGGTTTAGGCACAATCTTATCAGGAGCCCTGGTGGCACCATGGAGAAGGCATTCAGCTGCTAACCAAAGGCCAGCGATTCAAACCCCCCAGAGGTTCCATGGGAGGTGAGTTAGTTAGTTTATTGTGCCAACCTGGCCGATGAACACATTTGGGGTTAATTGAAGGGTGGAGGGATAAATGGCTCAGTGAGCCTCGCCTTTCTAGTTCTCGGGTCTCTTGCTTTGTGATGGTCGGACCAGGGTGCAGCTGCCTTACAAGTTCCCTGCTTCCTCTGGCAAGGCTGACTTCCTGCAAGCCCTCCCCAAGGAGAAGCCACATGGACCTACCCCGATGCAGCCCTGGGTGTTGGAGCAGCCATGTGGAGACCCCTGCCAGCACTGAGATGCTTACATGTTCACTGATTAGGCTTTCCTCCTGCAGTCGGCATCATAGTGTGTTTTGTGAAATGGAGGAGGACTTTGTGGACTGGTGTCAGACATATGGGTTAATGTTGGACTTGTGGGCTTGGGCAGCACTGGGTTGGGATATTTTCTTGATGCACACTTAACCTATATATACACAACTCTCTCTTATATGTGAGTTTCTGTGGATTTGTTTCTCTAAAGTACCCAGACTAATACAGGAGGATACCCAAACCCAATCCAAACTCACTGAGAGCGAGACTCTCGGGCAGAGGTGGGCCACCCTGTGGGTTCCCCGACTGTGACTGGGACAGGAGGAGAAGCCCCACCTTCCTCCCGAGGAGCAATAGCTGGTTTTGAACATCTGGCCTTTGGGGCGAGCAGCCCAATTCGTAACCACTACTCCGTCCGGGGCTCTTAGGAGAGAAGGGAGCCGGTGACTTGCTCTGGTGAAGATGGCAGGGTCGGAAACCCTGTGGGCCATTCCGTTTGTCTGGCGCGGTGACGGCGAGTCGGACGGATGGCATGGTTTTGATGGCGATGGGTACCCATCCTTAGACCACCTGCCTTCCGACCGAAAGACAGTGGTCCAGCTCTCAGGGTGCGGTTGGGAGGGGTGGCGTGAGAAAGCCTGATGCTACAAAAGGCCGGGGCATTTCAGGCAGGGAGAACTCTGGTTTTCTGTCTTATCCCTTGGGAACAAACAAACGATGCATAGTGACCTTACGGAACAGGGTGAGGTTTCCCAGGCTGGCATCCTTTCTCTAGGAAGGGGCCTGTGAGGCTCGAGCTCCAGACCTTTTGAATAGCCGAGGGCTTAATCGCAGCACCACCAGGGCTCCTGGAAAAACCCTCCAGTCCCAGGCGGTGAGCAGTGGGATCCTCCCAAAGGGCCGTCTTTTAATTTTGCGCGGCAGCGATGCAGGCTCTGCGCAGCTGAACGGGTTCGTTCAGCCATAACGCGTGGAGGCTGAAGAGCTTGCAGGATTAATCACACCTAGAAGATTCCGAACACCAGCGCCTTTATTGCGCTAATGTGGCCATTGTTTTCACATGATGAAGGGGAAAAAAAAACTCCTGGCAGGGAAAACAAACAACCCAGGCACCACACAGCCCTTTACAAAGAAAATAGCCTGGTTGACCACCTGCTCATTTCCTGGTCATCAGTTTCTTTGCCCAGGTCTGAGCCAGGTTCCACTCCCAGGTCTACCGTCCACGCTTCACCTTCCAGGGCCTCTGGGGCATCTCCCGCCGTCTTAAGCACTCCTCAGCAACGTTAGTTTTATTGTCTGGTCTGTGCCTTTGGGGTTGGCTTTTTGTTTGTTTTTAAATTGTGGTACTGTCTAGGGAATGGCTCCTGTCAGCCCGGCACTCTTCACAGGTGTGGGCATTGATACTGATGATCACCTGCATGCACTATATTATTTATAATGACTGCTTCCCATCCTGCTCGGGAGACGTTACTCTCGTAGAGAGTTAGTCTTGGAACCCCCCGGGGAGTTCTAACCTGTCCTGCAGTCGCTGTGAGTTGCCATTGACTCTGGCAGTGCGTTCTCCGTTTTATCCTCCTGTTGAATGGCTACTTTGTCATTGATCCGCTTGCAGAACGAGCTCCAGGGTAAAGATTTGAGCCTTCACATTGGGGCGCGCCTGCCGTGGGGGTGTGTTGGGTGAAGCACCAGGCTGCTAATCCAAGAGCTGGTGGTTCCGACCCACCGGCCGCTCTGTGGGAGAAAGCCGTGGCAGTCTGCGTCCATAAATATCGACGGCTGAGGAGAGCCTGTGGGGCGTTCAGCTCTGTGCGAGGGGGCTGATATGAGCCAGCACCTCCCCTTAGACCCTTAAAATAGATCCTTTGCAGCACTTGGCCACTTCCAGGGGCCTCCATGTACAGGAAATGAAAATCCTCGCACTGGACCAATAGACAACGTCTTGATAAAGGGAGGAGAGCTCGGAGTGGAGGATTTTGTTTGGTTCCGCGGTCAGCACTCACGGAAGCCGCGGCTAGGAAGTCAGATGATGAACGAGTAGGGCATTGAACGGACCTGCTGCACACTCCCTGCCACTGAGTCAGTGCTGACTCATAGCGACCCCCCCACGGTTTCTGTAGCAAAGTAGAAAGGCCAGCCGTGGCCCAACACAAAGCCACTCTACCTACAGGACTCCTGAACCTGCTGCTCAAGTTCCCCTTAAGGACGCAGGCGTGTGAAAGCTGGTCAGTGGGTAACAAAGACTGCATCAGAATGGAGGCGCTTGATTGACAGCACTGGTGAAGAAGATGGCAAGTAAGTTGCATTGCCAGGAGAAGCATCAAATCTGTTTGGAAGAAGTACTGCCAGAAGGCTCATCAGGGGCAAGAATAATAAGACGTCTATTGGGTTCGCTGCAAAGATAGCTGAGGCCAGGCCAGCGAGAAGGAAAAGGAGAAGTTTATTCTGCGCTTCCAGGCGAGATTCACGGGTGGGGAGTGGGGTGGGGAGCAGAGAGAGAGACACTCAGGAGCCCTGAGCTCCACGGCCCCCAACAGGGGACCTGAAAAGTTGTGCTTCTCTGTGGTGGAGAGTGAGTTTTTAAGCTGGTCAGGAGGGTAACAAGAAAGGGGGCGTGGGGGTAGAAGCAAAAGGTGGGAAAACAAGGAGGAAGGGGATGGGAGTTGCAGCTGCAGGGGCTTTAAGCTGCCTCCATCCATAAAACTTCTGAGGTAGGGTGGTGCCTTGATCATTGTGCCTGATGCCAAGCAAATGGCTCATTGATTTGGGGCCCTTTGAAGCTCTGATAAGGGCAGGCAGGCTCTTCCTAATGTCCCCCAACCGGGACCTGGCCCAACAGCTTCGTCTTACACACTTTGGACATGCTATCAGGAGAGACCAGTCCCTGGAGAAGGGCAACATGCGTGGTCAAGTAGAGGGCAGCGAAAGGGAGGAAGACCCTCAAGGAGATGGATGGACGCCGTGGCTGCGGCACGGGCTCAGGCATAAGGGCAATTGTGAGGGCGGCACAGGGCCCTTGTTCTCCTGCACGTGGGGGCACACAAGTCAGAAGCGATTTGGTGGCACCTAACACCGACAAGGCCCCTGCTTGTCCTCGGGGCTTAGCGGACTGACTCTCAGACGTGACGAGAGCCGGCTGGCATGGAGTTGATTTTCATGCATGGTTGGCCCCACGTGGGTCAAGGAGAACTATTCTCCACTGGTTCGGCGATGTGGATGGCAAGGCTTTTCTTGGGTGATCTGAACCTTCAGACTCTTGGTTTGCAGCCTTGTGGCTTAACCATTTCCCCAACACCCCCCTCCCATCCCCCTTTGGGGCTGTGGGCTTAAAAGGCTTCCCGGAGGTTTCTCTCGGGTAGGACTGTTTCCTCTAGCTCCAGGACAAGGCTCCTCCCAGAGGCCTTTGCTACTTGGCCCTCTTGAGATGGCCTTCAGGACAAAGGCTGTCCATGGCCTGTTGGGTTCCTGGGTCTGTGTGCCCTTGAGCTATGGGGGCCCAGAGGAGGTGGCATCACAGACATGCACCGGCTACTGTCGGTGTGGGGACAGACAGGGCCTACGGGTCACTTGATGAAACAAGCCCCCACGTGACCTCAAATACAGTACAGCTTTCTATTCTCCACCCTCGAAAGCATGGGTTAATCCCGTAAACTTATAAGGCAATGAGAAATGTACTGTTCATGAATTACACCCCCCCAGGAACAAATGCAGTCTTAAAACATTGGTTATTTTCCTTTGTGAAAAGGATAAGTTAACCTTAATGATGGGATTTACAAGAACTGTATCCTAAACAGTTGCTCAGGAAAGGGGAAATATTATACGTTACCAAATGTGAATGGAGATTCCGCCCCCCCCCAAAAAAAGGCTCATAAAAGAGGTGGTTGCTTTGTTTTCCAATGCTGACCACATCGCTTCACCATTTAGTTATTTATTTTGACCTCAGTCCGGTTTAGAAAGGATGTTCAATCCTCCTCTCCCAGCCCCCTCCTTCCCCACCCCCTCCCCCACCTCTGAGGGAGAAGACTAGTGATCTGTTTCCAGCAAGGTTACCACCTGGAAAACATACTGGGGAGTTCCATCCTGGCTCACAGGGTTGCTCTGAGTTGACATCAGCTCAAGTGCCCCTAACAGCAACAAAACAATAACAACATCAACATTAACAATATCAACAAGAGCATCAAGATTACAACATTGACATCAACAACAACATGGACATTAACAACAACATCAACATCAACAATAATAACAGATCCAGTGATCCATTTTTAAAATTTATTCTTTTGAGAATGCCAGTCATATTATGTACACATTAATGGTGGTTTTGCATCCTCTGTTGTAACGCATGTTTCTGTTTCCTGCCTTATTCTTTGCCTCCAGGATGGTCCAAACCAAAAATCAAACTCACTGCCATCGAGGCAATGCTGACTCATACCGACCCTCTAGGACAGGGCAGACCGCCCCTTTGAGTTTCTGAGACTGAAACTGTTTACAGGAGTAGAAAGCCCCGTCTTCACCAGGGCCCCTGTGATGATGGTAGAGAGGGTCTGTTTGTCTTTCTGACTTCGTGGGAAGGTTTGGAGCTTGGCCCTGTGTGCCAGTTCACGCTGACTTCCTGCTCCGTTCTATTGCGGGAGGCAGTCACCTGCGGGCTGTGTGCCCCAGTGCTCCAGGGACAGCTGGCATCTCCTTGGGCTTAGCCATGGGGCTGACCCAGGCGAGAGGCTGGGGAGCAGAAGCAAGGGAGAAGCCCAGGTATTTCTCCTCCAGTCTCTGTGCCTCAGAGAGCCACCACTGCAGCCACCATTGTACCTCTGCCCTAGCCCCGCTCGGCTAGCCAGGCGTCTCCATGGTTCCTGCTTCCTGCTTCCTGCTCAGGCACAGGGAATACTGTTTCCTCTCTGTCCCTCAACCAATTTGCCCCAGTCCCCAGGAAGAGCACCTCCATCCTCGAGCCCA
>NW_022103920.1:6042775-6056216 GCF_000313985.2 Echinops telfairi | reverse complement strand
CACACACCCCACACCTACAATGACAGCAACACATATAATAAGAACGTGTGGTTGCTACTATATCCTGAGCAGTGTGGTCTGTCACCCACACATCTGGTTAACACAGCTGAGGCCCAAGGGAGATGGCAGCTCTGGGACCACAGGGCAGTCCTGTTTTGTCACTCTGAGTTAGAATTGGCTCCGTAAAGTCGGTGGTGCGCATGCATGTGTGTGTGTGTGTGTATGCGTGTGCATGTGCCTGTGTGTTTGATCTTTCGGTCCCCTTCACTTTCAGCAAGCAGGCTCATGTGATTTGCATATGACGGAATGTTTGTGACCCGTCCTCCAATCCCAACACCATGTTCTTCTTCAGGTGGGCCAGCGTCGGGCACACAGACGCCGTAGGCTGAGAGGCTGGGACACTGATGTACTTTTCCTGATTCCGAACCATGCAGTGCTCCCCGGCTCTGTTTGAGTGCCGGCCTCTTGGGCCGTGTACAGGTTCTACGTGGGCACAGCGAAGGGTGCGCAGCCCTGGGAATGCTAGGGCCATGCTACTGTGTCCTATGGACGTGTTACACCTCAGCATGGACTTGATGGCCATGGGTTTGGCACATGTGATTTTTTTTCATTTGCTTCATTTCAGCTTGGCAAAGCAGCTTTAAAAAATGGAGTGGATTTTTTAAAGCCCTTTGAAGTTGCCACGCTTAGATCGGCTTTGCTGACAAGCAGCCTTGCATCTCGAGTGAGGACTTGCAGTGAGGCCCTATCTGGACTAGATTCCATGTTTCCACCAGTGACCACATTTGCTCTTTATTTGGGGATCGCCCACAGTTCCAGCCAGCTCTCCTAGCATGCCCTATAAGAAGCCCTGGTGTTGCAACAAGCCAAAAGGTTGGTGGTTTGAGTCAACTCAACAGGTCATGAACATTCTGTCATGCAAATCACATGACCTGCTTGCTGAAAGTGAAGGGGACTGAACGCCCTCACTAAAGGTCAAAGACCTTTGAGCAGGAGAATCAGGTATAAATCCTCTCCAAGTAGCGTTTGTGGGGACTATCTTGCAAATATTGAAGGTCAAGATAGGACCCTGATTGTTGAAAGCGTTGAATAAATTAAGCAACCTACTGCTGTTTTTGGTTTTCTTCATCTGTGCCTGGAGAGATTTGGAAGAATTTAACAAATAATGTATGGATAGAAATAATAGTACAAGAGATCGTGAACGTTGTGATGGTGGTGATAATGAATTTTTATGATAAAAGTAGATCTTTAGGTTTTCTGCATTAATAAAACTATTTGGCCCAGAAAGACTCCAAAAGCAAAACGTGTCGTCTGATTTTCCACTACCGTAGGGTCGCTGTGAGGCAGGGAGTCTGAGGGCTTAAAAGCTTATCTTCAGTACCGATTACAACTCAACGTAAAGAAAACAGTCTTTACCTCTGGACCAATAAACAACCACACGGTAAATGAAGTGATGATTGAAGTTGTCGAGGAGTTCGTTTTGCTTGGATCCACAACCAAGACGCATGGAAGCTGCAGTTAGGAAATTAAACGACGTATCCCACTGGGCAAATCTGCTGGACAAGCTCTCTTTAAGATGCTGAAGAACAAGCATGTCCCTTTAAGGACTCACTTGCGCCGAGCCATGGCTTCTTAAATCACCTCTCACGCGTGTCGTGTCGCACAGTGAGTGAGGAAGATGGGAGAAGACCTGGTGCACTTGACCGATGGTGCTGGCAAGGAATAGTGAGAGTATGCGGATAGCGGGAAGAACAGACGCATTTGTCTTGGAAGAAGTACAGCCAGAATGCTCCTTAGAAGCAAGGGTGGCAAGACTTTGTCTCATGTCCTTTGGACGTGTTATCAGGAGGGAAGGTCCCTGGAAGAGGGACATCGTGCGCGGTCATGTAGAGGGCCAGTGAAAAAGGGGGCTCCCTTAAGCTGGACCCAGGGGCTGCGGCACAGCCGTCGTGAGGATGGTGCTGGACGTGGGGATGCTTAGCCCAGCCTTCACAGGGTCGCTGGGCAGCTAACAATGACAGCAAAAGCAGGCGAGACCATCTTGACCATCACAGGAGGTCACTGATTTTTCTGGCATCAAAGTCAAGGAAGGTTCAATAACATAGATGTTTGACAATTTAGAAGTTATCAATGCTTTCATTTTTACTCATCAGACCATCATGGACTTTTTAGCAGAACATCCATGTGTAGACACTGAGAAATACCTCTTGTAAGCCTTTGAATTGTGTGATAACGTGGATTATATGTCAAGGAAACTGAAAAAATAAACACTTCTTTGGTATTTTGATGACTGATGCATACAAAAAGATTAAAATCTTACACTTGGTTATGAAAGTTATGGTACTTGGCCTAGTGTTGAGCTGCTAACCACAAAAATTGTGGTAAGCACCTCTGTATAAGGACACATTGTCTCTTTCCCATCTTTACCTGCACAATTCAGGGTCATCAGTTACCTCCATCTTGTTGGATTTGACACATACTTAGCTTTTTAAAAAATAAATCATTTTACTGGGGGCTTTTACAGCTCTTATAACAATCCATACATCAGTTGTGTCAAGTGCCTTTGTACAATGTTGCCCTCATCATTTTAAAAACATTTTCTTTTCTATTTTTATTTTAAGAGAGATCACTGTGGGAAATATTCCCTGATTTTCTATTTTTTTAAATCATTTTATTAGGGGCTCATACAACTCTTATCACAATCCATACACACATCAATTGTGTAAAGTGCATTTGTACATTCATTGCCCCAAAACATTTTCTTTCCTCATTTTCCCCCTCTCTCCCTCACTCTTGTGAACCCTTGGTAATTTATACACTATACTATTTTCATATCTTACACCATCTACTGTTTCCCTTCACCCATGTTTCTGTCGTTTGTCTTCCTGGGGCTGGTGGTTGTACGTTGATCATTGCGATAGACTTCCCCTTTTTCCCCTTGTGCCTCCCACCTTCCCCCTACCCTCATGGTATTGCTACTCCTATTATTGTTCCCGAGGGTTTATCTGTCCTGAATACTGTGTGTCAATAGCTCTTATCTATTCCACTGTACATGCTCCAGTCTAGTCAGAGTTATAAGGTAGAACGGGTCATGACAGGAGGGGTTGGGGAGAGGAAGCATTAAAAAACCAGAGGAATGTTGTGTGTTTCGTTGGTGCTATACTGCACCCTGGCTGCCTCATCCCTTCCTTGTGGCCCTTCTGTGAGGGGATGTCCAATTGTCTACAGATGGGCTTTGGGTCTCCACTCTGGCCCCAGATGCTATCTCTTGTAATAGCCGGGCACCATCAGCTTTATTCACCACATTTGCTGATGCACCCACTTTGTCTTCAGTGATCATGTCAAGAAGGTGAGCATCACAGGATGCTGGGTCATCAGAGCAAAGGGCCCAATGTCCACCTGCTGCCTTGATACATAGCATTATAAATAGATGCACATAGACCTAGATCCCTATCGTTAATATATTATATGTATACATGCCAATATTTATACCTCTATAAATGTCGTTTGCCTCCTAGTTCTTTCCTCTATTTCTTTTTTACTTCCCTCCTGTCCCAGTATCATGTCCGCCCTTCATTCAGCTCTCAGTAATTCCTCTTGTGGACTTAGCATTTTTGTCACTCACGGTGCTTGTTAGGATAAGAAGGAACATGTTTTTATTTCAAAATTGGTCATTTTGACTTACAACTTTTAAGCACTTAAATGTACAGAAGGGTGTTTGCATTTTATCTTTTGCCCAGACCCCCTGGATGCTGGGAGTATAGCTGCCTCCAAACCCAGGCAGGTGATGGCCTGTCCCTCTTCCTATCCGTTGTCTTCTTGGTTCTTCCATCACTCCTCTGTTTAGCCCAAAGGGACAGATACACCTACGTATCTGTTCTCTTGTATTCCTGGGTGGTTCCTTTGACGTGTCAACATGGCTGGCTCTGGTCCCTAGTCTAGATGCTGCTGGGAAGGTGTTTTTTGCCTAATGTGATGAACAGTCACTATCAGTGAACTCGAAGTAAAGAGGGTTCTCAAAAAAAAAAAACAAAAAAAAAAGTTGTTCTCAATAATGGGGATGAGTCTTATCCAATCCATTGAAAACCTTAAGCAAAAAACTCAACCCTGCCACGACGTCCGGCCAGTGCCCCCCCACTCTCACGAGTCAATTCCTTGCAAACAACAAAACTATACCGATGCCTATATCCAAGGAGCTTGGGAGAAGCGATGAAATGCTTAGCGGTGGTTCGAACCCTCCAGCCATTCTGTGGGAGAATCATGCAGCTCTCTGCTTCTGCGATGGACCTTGGAGGTTTGTCTAGCTCAGTTTCAGACCACCAGACAAAAGCAAGTTTCCCCGTTTTTGGTTTTCAAAGGCCAATCAGAGCTTCGCTCACACTACAAGGCCTGTGCCCAGTCTCTTCCTATACAGATGAAAGCCGGGCAGTGACTGAGGGAGCCTGGAGAGGAATGGTTGCCTTTGAATTGGGGTGCTGGCAAAGCCTGTTGAGTGCACTGGGCACTGCCGGAAGAGAGACCAGATCTGTCTTGGAAGAAGTAGAGCCTTAGATGCAAGGATGGTGGGCAAGACTCCTCACCTACTTTGAACATGTTATCAGGAGAGAACGGTCCCTGGAAAAGGACGCCATGCTCGCTCAGGATGGGGTTTCCAAGACTGTACATTTTACTGGAGCATAAAGCCTCAGGGTACCTGGTAGAACACAAGGTCATCGAAAAAGAGGTAGACCCTTCAGAAGATGGATGGACACAATGGCTGCAGCCATGGGCTCACCACAGCAACCGCTGAGAGGATGGGCAGGTCTGAGCAGCATTTCCTTCGGTTGTATGGGGGGCGGGGTGTCGCTGTACGTCAGAGCCCACTGCACAGCATCTACCAACAACAGCAGCATGATGGGAAGTTAGAAGTGTCGTGAGAAAGGCCCAAGTGGCAGACAGAGACAGGACGTTGGGAAAATGGCGCCAATCGATCGGCTTGAGCTAGGGTTGTCACATGTTTTAATTTGTAAAAATGAGGTCAGAGCTGTCAGAGCCCCCAATAAAATGATTGAAAAACATGAGGTCAGTCTGGACACTCTGTGGGGCTGGTCTACGCTGTCCGAGAGGATTGCTATGAGGCAGACTGGGTAGACTGGACTTGACAGTCCAGTTGTTTTAAATCCCTTTAGATCCCTGGTGGTACAGTTGTTACACATTGGGCTATTAACCCCATCGGCAGTTCAAAACCACCATCCAGCTCCTTGGGAGAAAGACAAGGTTCTCTACTCCTCTAAACAGTTACAGTCTTGGAAACCCACAGGGGCAGTTCTACCCTGTCTATGGGGTCGCTGTGAGTCAGCATCAACTCGATGGTGGTGAGTTTTGAGTTGACCTATTTGTAAAAACAAAATCAGTGCATTTGAATTTGCATCATGGACAAACAAATGAACAATCAAATTGGTCGTGGAAGAAGTTACAGCCAGAATGCTCCTTAGAGGTAAGGGTGGTGAGGTGCTGTCTCATGGATTTTGGCCATATTAGGACAGACCAGTCCCTGGAGAAGGACATCATGCTTCGTAGAGGGCCCGTGGAAAAGAGGAAGACCCTTGACAAGATGGATTGGCATCGTGGCTACAACAGTGGGCTCAAACACAACAATGAGGAGGGTGGTCCAGGTCAGGGTGGTGGTTCCTTCTGTTGTGCACAGGGTCCTGTTGAGCTGGAACTGGCTTGCTGGCATTCAACTCCCTCCCCCGCCCCCATCTGTATCTATTGACATCTCTCCTGGGTGTTTCCCTGGGAGCCCTGATACCATCCTCTTTTTCATTTTTGACATGACCGGAAGTGTGCTACAGGATATTCTTCCACTGTTGTGCAGGTGTTTCTACAGCTTTGCCATTATTGTTATGTGTCGCTGATGAATCTGCTGGGTCATGAGAAACCCACCTTCTTCATTTAAAACGGAGAGCATCATTCCTTAGGCCTGGCTGATGCCTGATGTTAACACTCCTGTACATGTGGTTTGGACCCAATGGGTAAAAAGAAAACAAACCAGTAGTTTACTTACCTTTCAACTTTGCATTTCCCCAGGTGACTAGCGAGGTTCAGGTTCTTTCCTCCCCTTCCCTACGTGAACTTTCTGTTTGCATCTCTTCTTCTTCAATTCATCTTTTTTTTTTTTTAGTACCCTGGGCCCATTTATCTGTTGTGCTAATTAGTTCCCCTGTATGAGACTGAACGATTTCTCTGTGCCCCTGATGATCACATCCATTGAAAGCCATTTCCAGGAGGGTAAGCTTTGAAACATCAAGACTCTTTGTTGGCTGCAATTGGCTGTCTTTTCAGGGTCTAGTGAAGCGATCAAATGATATTTATTTGACCTATTGATGGGAGGCACCTGTAATTGTAAGACATTTAAAAAGCAGAGCTGTTAAATATTTTATGGGCAAGAGGAATGATGCCAAGGTGAGGTTTCTCCAGGAGGCCCCCAGAATGCAGAGAAGGTGTGTCTGAGAGTGTGGGGGTGAGCTTCAGAAATGGGCCTCAGTCTTGCCTGGACCTTGTCCGGGGAAGGGTGGTGGTGGTAAGGGATTGGCACTCTCGAAGAGAGAAAGGACTACCACAGAGTTCAGAGCAAAGGCTCCCGGTGGAATTTCAGAGGATGAATCTAGCGGCATGGTGGAGGGCTGCCAGGCATTTCTCAGTTTGTTAGGCCTCCCTGGCTTGCCTGTTGCAGTGATGCTGGAAGCTAGTCCACCTTTTTCTTTTCAATTTTAGAAGCATAACTTTATGTAATATGTATGCATAGTGTATGAGGGGGCTTAAAAAGGTTTGTAGAAAAATCCCATTCTCTCTCTCTCTTTCCAGTTACACAGCTTCTACATGTATAATTCAGTGCCATTGATTATACTCTTCATATTGTAGAACCACTATTGATATCCTTTTCCAAATTATTCCATGACCATCAACATTAACTCAATACCCCCTAAGCAACAACTCTTTCTCCTTTACCCATTGTGGTAGTTACGTAATCTGGTGTCAACTTGCGATGTGGTGGAGTCTGGCCTGTCAATCAGGTCACAGCTTGATGACCTTGTTTGGAGGCACCATGGAGATAAATAGCTCAGTGGCGGTCAGATACAGACAGAATTTCTACTTGGTCTCCCTGCAAGACATTCCTGTTGACAAACCACAAGGGGACACATCAATGGGCCCAGAGCCCTGGAGCTGGTGGAGCCACCTGGAGACCCACACCAGTGCTGAGATCCTTCCACTGCCACTGGATCCACAAGACTTTCTACCTATGGTCTGTGATCTTCCTGCATTCAGCATTAGTGCATGGCTGCATGAGTCTAAAGAGGAATTTATGGACTAGTATTGTGAAGGAAAGGTTCATGTCCAAAGTGACTTGGGGGTTGCAAACAATGCCTAACTATACAAGTGAAACATCCCACAACAGCAACAGGGCAAGAAGACCTTTGGGACTTTTCCTCTGGGCAATGGTGAGATATGGACAGGCAGGTGGTGGGCAAGGAGAAAGCCTACCTCAAACCCACTGCCATCGAGTCGATCCCGCTTGCAGTGACCCTGGTGGAGCCTCTGAGACAGTAAACCATTAGAGGCACAGATGGACTCCTCTTCCTCCCAAGAAGCCGATGGTGGGTTTGGAACTGCTGACCTTTTAGTTACTAGCCCAGCGCCTAACCCACAATGCCACCAGGGCTCTTTAAGTAGAAAGCATCAAGTCTCCTTTGCTTCCCGTTGATAGTTGTCAAGGAGTGATTCCCAGACTCGGGGTGTCACAGGTGTGGGGCCAAACAGCTTGGTCATCACGAGTGATTGAAGACAGCTCTCCATGGGAGAAGACAAGGCAAAAAAGCCCCGTGGGGACACTGTTCCAGGGAGCAGAGAGGACCACCAGGGCCACCCCGAGCCTCTGTGTCGAGCACAAATCCTCAGCGTCTTTAAAGGTGCTAAATCAAGGGAAGGAGGGAGCAGACGCAACTCCAGACTTCCAAAAGATGGAGCCCATGTTTGTAGACCAGTCATGTCAGTGCCACCTTGGGGCAAGGTGCTAGGATAGCATTCAAAGGGGGAGGGTTCGTGGCTCCTGAAGAAGTGGACACGAAAGAGACCATGGAAAAGCATGACAAAAGGACCAGATTTTCCACTTGATCTCCCTTTTGACCCATTTTAAAGCTGTTTCAATGAAAAAAAGAAAAAAAAGAAAAAGGTGAAGCAGAAATTCACCAGCCTCTGGTGAATCCCCTCCAACCATGGACCAGGGATGTGAATAACGTTTCTCACATGCAGAATGCAGAATGGAAGTGGATTGTTGCAGATGAAGTCAGGTTAAAATTGAGCACCCTGTCATTTGATCTCCCTTATGATCTATTTAAATTTGTTCTAGTTTATAATATTTTCTGCTTTCTTTTCACTTGAGGTTTTATTTTTGTTTATTAATCATTTTATTGGGTGATCTTACAAATTTTATAACAATCTATCATTCAATTGTATTAAGCACATTTGTACATATGTTGCATTCAGCATTTCCAAAACATTTTCTTTCTACTTGAGCCCTTGGTATCAGCTCCTCTTATTTCCACTCCCTCCCCCATCCTCCCACCCTCATGAATCCTTGATCAAGTATATATTATTGTTGATATTTCATGTATTACACTGTCCATTGTCTCCCTTCACCTGCTTTTGTTATTCATCCCCCTGAGGGGGCGCTTTATATCCAACTTTGTGATGGGTTCCCCCTTTCTTCCCCTCAACCCCCCGGTTCCCACCATATCCCTACTCTCACGATAATTCTACTCTCACGATAATTCTACTCCCACTACTGTTCCTGAGGGTTTAAACTGTCCTGAATTCCATGTGTCGAGAGCTCTTAGCTGTACCAACATGTGTACTCTGGTCTAGCTGGATTTGTAAGGTAGAACTGGGTCAAGGTAGTGGAGGGGAGGAGGGAGGGAGAATTCAGGAAATAGAGGAATGTTGTATGTATTGTCGGTGCTATACTAAACCCTGGTTGAATCGTCCCTTTCTTGTAACTCTTCTGTGGGGGGATGTCTAATTGTCTACCGATAGGCTTTGGGTCTTGTGTTAGTCTGGGTAGACCAGAGAAACAAATTCACAGAAACTCATTTATGTATAAAAAAGAGCTTTATATACAAGATCAATTGAATAGTGAGAAAACATCCCAGCCCAGTCCAGATCAAGACCATAAGTCTGATATTAGCCCATATGTCTGATATCAATCTATAAATTCCTCTTCAGACTCATGAAACACATGCAGTGATACAGAATTCAGGAAGATCACAGGCTAGTGAGTGGAGAGTCTTGTGGATCCAGTGGTAGTGGAAGTATCTCAGCGCTGGCAGAGGTTTCCACGTGACTTCCACAGCTCCCAGGACTCTGGCTGTATCAGCGTAGCTCCATGTGGTTTGTTGTCAGGAATGCCTTGCAGGGAGTGAGTGTGCGTCCCACCTCCAGCGAGCTATTTATCTTATAGTGCCTTCAAATAAGGTCATCAAGCTGTGACCTGATTGACAGGCTAATCTCCACCCCTCCTCTCTTCAGTCTCAAATTGACAACAGATTATGGAACTACCATAGGTCTACACTCCAACTCCCCTCTTTCACATCGATATTGTTTGTTTTGAATCTTTTGATACCTGATTCCCTGATCCCGTTGACACCTCATGATCACACAGGCTGGTATGCTTCTTCTATGTGGGATTTGTTGCTTCCCTGCTAGATGGCCGCTTGCTTAACTTCAGGCCTTTAAGACACCAGATGCTATATTTTTTTATAGCTGGGCACCATCTGCTTTCTTCAACACATTTGCTTATGCACCCACTTTGTCTTCAGCAATCCTGTCGAGACGTTGTGTATCTAAGAGTGCCAGGTTATTAGAACAAAGTGTTCTTGTGTTTAGGGAGGCCTTGAGTACAGGCCCAAAGTCTGTCTGCTATCTTAATATTTAACATATAAATATATGTGCATTGGCCTCTATCCCTTTCATTATAAATTATTATATTTACATATATATAGGTGCCTATAGCTATGCCTTTATAAATAGCTTTTGTCTCCTACTCCTTTCCTCTATTTTCTTTGACTTTTCTCCTGTCCCACTATCATGCTGAGAGCTGAATGGAAGGTGAATTTCACTTGAGGTTTTAATCTGATTTTATTTGCTTACTTTGTTATTTACTTGTTAGTTTTGTTTGTTTGCTTTTTGATGTTTTTCTGTATATGAAATCCATGGTAGGCAAGTCTACAGATAAAACGATTGGTTCCTTGGATGCATGGCAGGGGAGGTTTGGAGTATAGGGAGCGGATAATGATGAGTAGAAGAAAGAAGAAAATGTTCTAACGCTGATTGTGGTGATGGCTGTACAACTCTGCTCGATATACTTGAACTGCTGAATTGTATGTGACATGGATTACATGCTAACAAAACTGGGGGTGAGGTGGGGGGGGGCAGAGGACCAGACGTCCTTCACAGGTTTACATGGCCGGTGATCCAAGAAGTAAATCAGGGAGGTGCTAACACCAGGAGGCACCAGGGATCAGGGCAGAGTAAGCCCAAGGGAATTTGGGGCTTGGGGAAAGAAGATGCGATGGCTTATGCCAAGTCTTAGAAGGACCATTGTATGGAAGAGGCATCGGCTATGCTCTCTGCGCCTCTAGAAGGCAAACACAGACCACTGGATAGGAGTCATGGGGACCTCAGGAAGATCTATCTGTCTAAGCATGTCTGTCATCCAGTTGTGGAGCAGGCTGCTCAGAGAGACAAGAATTGCCCATCACTGCAAGTGAGCCAGCAGAAGCTGCTCAGTCACATCTGGGGACACGGGGTAGGAGGAGCTCCTGCATGATCACGTGGTTGAGCTCAAGTCCCCTCAGTTGCCAGACTGTGAAGCCCCAGGACAGTGTTGGTGTGAACACAAAGGGACAGGTGGAGACCCAGAGACAGTGGTGAAATAGGTAACTTAGTGGGGGGAGTTGGACAAAACTCGTGTAGTCATGGAGTGTCACGATTGATGGTGTCCCCCTCCTCCCAAAACAAACAAAGAAAAATCTAGTCAACTCAGCTGGGCCTTGATTCTCAGTGGGTTCTCAGTCCTGCGAGGATGAAATGTGGCCATTATGTAATGATATGATCATCCCCACAATGCGATCTCAGGTGATCAGCCATGATCTGATCCCTGATCTGATACACGGGGAGTTTCCCTGGGATCTGACCTGCGCTACCTTTTACTTTAGAAAAGAAAAGGAGAGAGGGGTGAGTAGAGAGGGGGAACCCCCATGCCACTGAGAAGGAAGAGTGGTGAGTCGACTGTGCCCTTTGGACCCAGGGTCCCTGTGCTGGGAACCTCCCAGACTCAGGAGGAGATCAGGGATGAGCCTGAGGCCGAGACACATGGAGATCCCCAAGGGACCCACAGCTGCTGTGAGGAAACAAAGACCTCTCTCCAAGAGCAGACAGAGAGGGGACACCTTCCTACAGCCGGCACCCCGAATGTGGACTTCTAGCCTCCACTGGGAGAGAATGCATTTCTGTCTATCCAGGTCACCCACTTGTGGTATGTCTGTTGGAGAAACACCAGATAACTAGGACATGGGCTAGAGGAAGAATCCACCGTCTTCTTAGTCTTCAGGACCAGGGTGGCCTCCCCACCCCACAGGCTCCCAAATAGTACGGAGCAGCCCAGGAGACTGTGTCCAGGGGCTGCGAAGCCTGGCAGTGCATAGATATCTGAGGGTCCACTGAGGCATTCCAGATAGAATGTCAAAGATGTGCAGAGAAGACATCTATTCTCAGGCCTGGTGGGTGAGCTTCACAGGGCTGCAGAGGGGCAAGGTGAGGGTGGGGCACATCTCTTGGAGCACATCCGAGGCACATGGGAACATGAGAGAGAGGGTGGTGGTGGTAGGGGGTGGAGGGAGAGGGAGGGGAGGGAAGGGGAGGGCAGCAGAAAATAGCAAGCAAGTGGAGACTGTTGCAGGTCAGGTGGGCAGGGACGGGCATCAGGACACTGACCAGTGTTGCTAGCTTCCTGGGTGCCCTGGTGGATGGTGCTCTGGACTTGAGAGAAGACAGCCTGGGCATGGAGGGCTGTGTCCAGCTGTGAGCGTGGGAGTCGCGGTCAGAAGAGGGGAGAAGGCCCTGGCGTCACCTCGTCCTACCGGGCCCTGAGGGTAGGAAGCTGGCCGAGGGCACGTGCCCGCAGCTGTGGCGGCACCAGCCAGGCCAGGCCCTGTGGCCTCCTCCAGGCCCGCGGCCGCGCCATGCCCAGGGCGAGTCGGCCGAGGAGCGGCGCGCCCCCTCCCCCTCTAGGTGGCACTGGCGCGCCTCACTCGCGCCTCTCCAAAGGCTGCGGGAGCCAGAGACACAAAGAACATGGTGGAGATGCGCGCGTCTGCTTCCCAAGCTCCACGCTGCAAAGCGGGGTGCCGGCCCTCGCTGTGCCCCTCCCCACCACCGCGGCGCGGCTCGCGGCTTTGGGGAGAGGGTGACAGTGAGGTGTGGGCAGCGGGGGAACCGGCCCAGGGTTTGAACCTGGGAGGGAGGTGCAGGTTCACTTGAGAGAAGGCGAGTGGAGGGTGGGTGCTGGTGGCGGATGAGCGGAGCGCGCCCGGGTCCGCCCGCTTAGGGTCTGGAGTCGTGCACCCTTTCTCCTAGGCCCCCTCCCCCGCCCCCCGATCCGAGATCCAGCCGCCGCCCTCCGAGAGGCACAAACCCACATGCCCACATCCAGGCTCCGAGTCCCCCCACTGGAACGTTTTCACAATCTCTATTACCTGCCTCCGCGATCCCCCACCCCACCCCGACCCGACACTCTCCTTCCCTCTGCCTGCTGGGCCCCATTCCTGGCTCTCTTCCTGGGGCGGGGGCAGCTGGAGGGGGTGCCGCCCGGGTGACTGGGTGGTCGCCCTGAGGACGCGCTCAGTCCCGGCTGGAAGCGCCCGTCGCCGACACGGTGACGCCCGCGGCTTCCCGGGGGAAACAAAGATCCGGGACACCCACCCAGGCCACCTGCGGCCCAGCAGGGTCGCGCCCCTCGGAGTGATGGCCCCGCGTCCAGCAGGGCGTGTGCACCAGAGCCGGGGCCGGTTCGGGAATTTTCCACTGTTGGAGAGAGAGGCAGGGAGCGCCCGCATTTATAAGGTGGCCCGGGAACATGCTACATGCCACACATATGTATATGTGCATGAATATGGATGCGGCGGGCACACACCTAGCCGCGCACCATTGACTTGCCCGCTCCGAGCACACTGCCAGGCCCTGGTGGGCCTGGGAAATGGTGCCGTTTACCTTTAAGGAGCCGAGAAAAATAAGAGATGAGGCTCACGTTGCACGGATGACATCACTAGCTTCGGGCTGCGCGCTCCGTGGTCGCGGCCGCGGGTTTTAGCCAAGGCTGCAGCGCCCGGCGCCCGGCGAGCGCCCG
>NW_022103920.1:6040413-6041788 GCF_000313985.2 Echinops telfairi | reverse complement strand
GCCGCCACTGTGCCCAGGAGGAGCCCCTGCGGTGGGTGCTGAGCGGCGTCACTCGAGGGAAGCGGAGCGCCGGGCCCCGCGCCGCGCAGGGAGGCGGCGCCGGAGGATGCCCGGGGGCGCGCGGGGGCCGCGGCGCTGCGGGCCTCAGTAGGGCGCCCAGGAAGGCGAGGCCGCGCGGGACATGCCCCTGGCTTAGCCCGGCCGAGGCATGGCTGCCGGCAGGCTGCTGCTCTACACGGGCCTCTCGCTGGCGCTCTGCGCCCTGGGCATGCTGGCCGTGGCCATCTGCTCGGACCACTGGTACGAGACGGACGCGCGCAAGCACCGCGACCGCTGCAAGGCCTTCACCACGCGCCGCGTGGACCCGGGCTTCATCTACAACAACAACAACAACCTTCCGCTGCGAGCAAGCCGCGCGCGCCTCGACCGCTGGGAAGGCAAACTCCTGCGCGCCCGCAACCGTCGCCAGCTCTTTGCCATGAGCCCCGCGGATGAGTGCAGCCGCCAGTACAACTCCACCAACATGGGCCTGTGGAGAAAGTGCCACCGCCAGGGGTTCGACCCCGACATCGCCGCGCTCATCCGCAAAGGTAAGCGGCGTGCGCCGGGTCGCGCCCCCCACTGCCCCACGGGGGCGCAGAGAGGCGGTGGTCCTCCAGGTCAGGGTCCCGCCTGCGGGGTTCCAACAGGCCAGACTGAGGCTCCGAGTCGTCCGAACTTGCCTCTCCGCCGCCGTCGGTTTTGAGAGCGGCCGCGGCTGGCCACTCGCCCCTGGGGTCTGGTCTGAGATCCCCAAGAGATCACAGGGGTCAGAGGTCTTATCCTGCATACCAGGGGACCTTAGAACGTCAGGCTGGGGGGCAAGAGCTCATTCAGAGCGAGGTGGCAGGGCAGGGCAGGCGCCTAAATAGAGTCTTTGTTTTGCATGCGGAACGGATTCATCTGGAGGAGTTAGAAACACGGCCTGGGCAGGCGTTGTTCTTGCTCAGTGCTCTCTGGTACCAGGCGCTGCACCAGGGACCACAGCTCCTCTCCTGGAGAGGCTCAACATGGGGGCCAGGAGCTCCCCATCACAGTTCCCTATTCCTCCGTTGGAGACAGTGGTTGACAAAAGTGGCCAGTGGGCACAGAATATTAGCAGGGTCTTATAAACCCACAGAAAGTCGGGGAAACACGTAGTGGATGCTTTGGGGGAGGGGGGACATACTATTTCCAGAAGATTGATATTCTAGTTCATACCCAGATTATGCCGAAAGCTAACTGCTTTTGCTCATGGGAGTGTGGTATTTGGGGCTTTCCTAGGACCACAGACTAAACTAAGAAGCCAAAACCCCTCCTCATCTGGTGCCTTGGGATTGTGATGGGCTTTGACCCC
>NW_022103920.1:6036881-6040173 GCF_000313985.2 Echinops telfairi | reverse complement strand
GGCTCTCTGCAACCTGCTTGGGGCCTAGAGGAACCACAGTGCCTCTGGGCCTCTCCGTCTGACAGTGCAGTGCACCTTGCTTCCGCTTTCCACAAACAACCCTGGTGAAAACCGATGGGGTTTTATTATGATTATTTCTAAGAAGGCTGATGGATCAGGAACAGGACTGGTTCCCTTGAGAAAGAGAGACCGTGGGGTGGGGAGTGGCTTGTTTAAGATTGAGGAACAGCCCCTCTGGCCCAGAGGCAGTGGGGGTGGGGTGGGTCCACAGAGAGAACCCACCTTTTGTTTAGTTCTGCACCCACCGTGGGGGAGGGGGATTAACTGTTGAGTAGTGGGGTGTTGACACCCCACACACCACCCTTGCCCTGGGATCAGCCTCTTCTGGGAGGTGGTTGACCCGTGTGGAGCCTGGTGGGCTCTGTGAAGATATGCTGGCTGCTAGAGGGTGCCTGGAGAGAGTGACTGGGCTTGGGTTGGGGGACAGGGACAGGAGAAGCTGCCCACCGCGGGCAACGTCGTCACCATTGTCAGCTCCTTGGACAATGTCTGAGCCTTTGCCTCCTGCTTCCTGTGAAGCAGCAATGGTAGGAAGCCAGCCAGAATGTGAGGGGGAATCAGCGTGAGTGCCGACTGATCAACACGGCAGCTGCGCTGGCTCAAGGACGTTCTTGAATTTTCTTCCTGGCCTGTCTTCTGGAACAAGATGGGTGTCTGTCCGTCTATGGACCCTTGATTCCTTTCCTCTCTTCTCTTAGTGATGGGGATGGAGCTCCCGGTTCTGGGGGGATGGCAGGGGCTCCACGCTGGGCTTCGATGCCCTGTCGCTCTGCCTGTGCATCTGACTGGAGAGGTTGACTTGGCCTGTGCGCCAGAGGGGTTGGTTGCCATGGTGACACGTTCTTCCGGTGATGCTGGAAATGCAGTGACAGGAGAAAGGGGAGAAGAATGTACAATATTTTGACTTTGTATCGACTGAATTTTAATTGCGGCCCCAGGGCAGGGACAGGGCCCAGCAGGGGGATTGAGTGCTTAGCTACCTGCCGGTGCCATGACATTGTACCTCACGCGGACTAATGGCAGCACTGATCCCCATTGCCCCCAGGACAGCGCTCACTGTCCGCTTCCACCACCCAGTTACCACGGCCGCCCTGGCCGCTTGACATCCTTGTTAGGTATTATTGAGATAGATGGCACGCCTACCTTACGCATCTCGAGGGACATAAGGTCAGTCCCTTCATCTTTCAACCTCAAAACACGAGCCCTGTACCACCCATCTTCCTTCGCTAAGCAGGAGTCCCTGAGTTTGGGGAACCAGGACCATTTCTTGGGCTGTACCTGGTGGTCACTGCTCACATAAGGAGCCTTATTTCTGGGCTGAATCGCTGCTCTTCCTAGGGGAATAGGTGTTTTTTTTTCTTTCACTTTTTAAAACACGAAAAAAGGAAACAGGCATCTCCATGTTCACAGGGAAAGAGGCTGACACGAGTCGTTTTTAGCCTTGAAAGCTATCTTGCTCCTGGTCCTTTTGGAAGCATGTTGTTCAGTGAAAATTCCAGGGGCACATGCGCTGTCGGGCCAGGGGAAGTGGGAGAGAACCAGGAAGACTTGAAAGCCTGTCTTGATGATGGGAACATGTGAGGTCGAGCTCGGGGACCACGTGGCCCAAGAAAACTCCATCATTTGTTAACTCAGCGTGCATTTTAAAATCCAGCTAAACCCCATCATTCACACGAAAGCGGAAGTCAAATCTGTGTCTGACTTGAAAAGAAAGGCTTTGCCTTCCTGTTCCTCAGCGCGCTGGTACAATGGGGGTATCTGAGCTTGTGGTCAGGGGCTCTCGGGTCAGTCCCCACTCGTGTCTAACAGAAGGAAGCACTGCTGGGTGGTCCTGCGCCATCCTCACAATGGTGACATTGGAGCCCACTGTTGCAGCTCCTGTGTCCACCCATCTCCCCGAGGGTCTTCCTTTTTTCCCTGCTGACCTTCTTCTGTATCTAGCTGGATGCCATCCTGGCTGTTATGGATTTACTGGTTTGCCACGTTGGACTATAAGCTCTTGGGGGGCCTGGGAGATGGTTTTTTAGTCTAGTGCTTTTCCCAGCTGCTAAGTCCGTGGGAAATCTCTTGTTCAAATTAGGGTCGTCAAAGGGCATCCATCAAGAGCGTATTCTGATCATAGTGGTGTTGACCCAGGACTCCAGCAGAAGATGAGTGAGAGTCTGAGACCAGAAAGCTGAGCCGGCGAGGCTCTCAGATGCGGCTGCTGTTGTAACCGATGCTGTGTCGTAAAGCCAGAGGAAGGATTTTTGTTCAGCAGTGTTATTAGCACTTAAACGCACATGTCCTCCAATTCGTTAATTCAGCCATATCAAGAAGAGTTGTACAACTGTCACCGCATACCATTCTAGAACATGCTCGTCTCCCTTGTGGTCATTGTTGTTCTTGTAATTATTATTTTTTCTAATTGTGGCAAAAATACACACAACAGAACATTCTCCAATTCCACAACTTATACTTGCATAATTCAGTGTCATGGATTGCACTCTTCGTGTTGTACAGCCATTAATGATATCCTTTCCCAAATTATGCCACCACCATCGACATAAACTCAAAGCCTCTACACACTAAACTCTTTCCCCTTCACCTATGATAACCATTGGCCAAGTTTGGCTTCCTTTTCTTTTCTTTCTTTCTTCCCCTGCCCCATGTTTTTCTTGATATAGTATTCACATATCATACACTTCCATGGTTACATCGCTTTTAAAATGAGTTGTATATACATAAACATAATCGGTTCTAGTGTTCCCTCACTCCTCCCATTCATTGTTTGCTCCTCAAATCCCCTCATCCTTCCCATATTCCCCCCCACCCTCCACTCCCACATCTCCAATAAACCATTGTATCAGTTATTATCTCTATGCATCTACTCCTTCTGTGCTTCACAAACTGGGAAACCCAATGGAAACAATAAAAAACAAAATGAAGTGGTAAGGATGAACTAATAATATAAAGATAAGAACACAAATAGTGAGTAAGAAAGAAAAGGCCACCATCGATATTTAAAAAGCCAGGGAAGGCATTATTTTTGTCATGGAACAAGCAAGAAATACTTAAGCCTAGAACAAATTCACATTTGGTCAAGAGGGAGGTCTACTGACCAAGTATCAAGTTCGATCCAGCTCCCTGTCTGATAGTAAAGCTGTTTGAGACCCTTGCCTGTGGCTAGAGGGGATCTGCCAGAGGCTCCATCTGACTAGATGCTCTGCAGATGGATTTGGGGCTCCTACTG
>NW_022103920.1:6012102-6035776 GCF_000313985.2 Echinops telfairi | reverse complement strand
ATTTTGTCATATCTTGCCCTGTCCGACGTCTCTCTTCATCCACTTTTCGGTTGTCTGTCCCCCAGGGAGGAGGTCACACACAGTTCCATGTAATCGGTTCAAAATCGGGACTTTTAAAAAATGCCGCAGGACTGTCCCGCCAAAAGCAGGGCGTCTGGTCACCTTACTCTAGGAACATGTCTGTTAGCTGAGAAGCAACTTGGTACTAGGCTGTGACATCAATGGTTTTCATCATCCTAGAGTGCTTACCGGCAATCTTCAAGGCTGCCCGCAAGACACTGCCCACCTTGAAACAGGCACTGTGAGACCAGCAATGTTTTCCTGCCCAGGCTTGGGGTGGTGAGCTCAGTACTAGGATGAAGGGGTGGGTTAGACCCGGCCCTCACAACAGGCAGGGTTGTGAATACCTTGGGGATGCAGGCAGGTCAATGCCAACTGCAGGGAGATGAGGATGGTAGACACTGAGTCAGAGAGGTGGTCAGGAGAGTGATAGAGGAGAGTGATAGAGGATAGGGAGAGTTGCCTGCAGAAACCAAACCAGGTGAGACTCTGCTGCAGTTTGGAGGTGGGAGGTAATGAGGGCGTTCTAGGGTGGGGGGCGGGGGTTTTACATACCTAGCTATTGGACTGGAGGGTGGCAGCTCCCTATGAGTGCTGATTGGGAAGAGGGGCCACAGGAGGTGCTGGAGAGCTGGTGAGGGTTAGGGTACAGGTCTTGTGAACTCAAATCCCTTGTACATACATTGTCCAGTTGGGCCACCACTATCCTTATATGGCTATTGAGATAAAACATAAAAAAGAAGCAATATTCAAAATACATCTCCTTATTTTCATTGGCCACATTACAAATGCTGAAAAGCCATGTATGGGGAGGGGAGACTATAGAACAGTTCCTTCATAAAAATGCTGTTGGGCAGCACTATCTAGAGCCCACAGTCTCTAAACAAGTTAACCACCCACCCACCCACCCAACCAACTAACCATCCATAGCCAATCAACCAACCCATCAGTTAACCAACCAACCAAACTACCAACCAACCAGGCAGCCAGGCAAGCAAGCAGCTAGTCAATCAACAAATTAACCAACTGACCGACCTACCAACCGACCGACCGAACAGTAACCAACCAGCAAACCAACTAGTCAAGCACATACTTTGTTTCAGATGAGGATAATCAGGCATGGTCACTTGGGTTTATATTTAGCTCTACTCTTTCATAAGTGGAAAACTTTGCTAGTGGATATCTTAGGTAGGTTTCAGTGCATGATAATTTGCTCCAGATCTCTATTTTCTTTAATTTCCCATCACTGACTCACAGAATTCTCACATGTCCCTCTCCCTTCCTCTCTCTTTTCCCTCTGCTGAACTCCATTAAAAATAACTCACAAAGTTGACTGGGTGGCAGAGAGATCAATTATAAAGTGGTGTGGGGACAGCACCTAGCTTCCTCAAAGTCATCAGCATCAGCCAAGGCTGATTCCTATGAGGTAGGGGTCAGACATGCCTCCGCCTTCAATCTTCTTACTAATTCTCATACCAGCCAGCCCTCTCACGGCCTCTCTACGCCTCTGCTGGGTTTGCTAATCCAATGGATCGATCACACAGAACTCACAGACCATACTAACTAATTGATGGTGGAGTTTATTAGGGGGTATAGCTGTGGTTAGTGCCGCGAGTTCCCCCCAACTCTTAGCCATCCTGCACACACCAGAACGGAACACTGGCCCATCCCGGGTCCTCCTCACAGCCATCGGGTGTTCGAGCCCTTGGTTTCAGCCACGGTATCAACCAGCTCAGTGAGGGCCTTCCTCTTCCTCTTCTTCTTCTTTACAGACCCTCTACTACACCAAGGATGGTGTCTTTCTCTAGGCAACGTGCCCAGAGTACGTGAGATGAAGCCTCTTCATTGCTCCAAGGAGCATTCTGGCTGTACCTTCCTCTAAGACAGATGTGCTTGTTCCTCTGGAAGTCCGTGGTGTTTTCGATATTCTTCGCGTCATAATTCAGAGGTGTCAATTCTTCTTCGACCTTTCTTGTTTTTGATCCAGCGTTCACATCCACAGGGCGCGACTGAGAATACCACGGCCTGGGTCAGGCGCATCTTCTTCCTCAAAGTGGCCTCTTCATACTTGTGTGCCGGTCCACAGAGAGGCCTTGTGCAGTAGAATTTCCTCTCGCAATATGCTTTTTGACTTCCTGACCGCTGTTTCCATGAGCGTTGATTGGGGACCCAAGTAAAATGAAATCCTGATGGATCACGATGGTGTCCGTTGGTCCAATTGTGAGCATCTTTGGGTGTTCTTTTTGCACTGAGCGGTGATCCATCCTGAAGGCTGCCGTCTTGCTCTTCATCAGTAACAGGGTGTGCAACTTCAGGATCAGAAATGCCGTTCCTCAGTTCCAACAGCCCCTTCCCATTCATGCCTCCAGGGCCTCCCCTGCGGCCAGTCCTGTCTATGAGCTTTGCACACCGCAGCTGATGCCTTCTTCACGTTCTCCTTCTGAACTGCTCTGCTGTTATTCGGATCACTTGTAGTCTCATCCTCAGATGAGGACACGGAGTCCCTCAGTTAGGAGCTGCAGCTGTCCAGGTTCTGAAACTCAGTGCACTCTCCCGACTGCCTAGGACCTGCCTTGTGGGGCAGGGCCCCCACGATCAAAAGAGGGGGACATAACCATTTTAGAATCTCGAGAATCTCGCCAAGGTGGGCCATGGGTAAGCGGGGAACGAACACACCGAGGAGGAAGAAGGGGACCTTCAGGTGTTTCCACCCCGTTTGAGGCACACGGCTCTCATACACAACAGGATGGGACTGTTCGGCTCTTGTAGGCCAGGGGCTTCGAACTGCTGACTATGACTGGCAGCCCAGCTGGTAACCCACGATGCCACCTGGTGTGAACAGCGTAGCGGAAGGCAGCACAGACAGTAAGTGTGGAAACCAAAAGAATGTAAGAGTCACAAACTGCCACTCACACCCCACCCCCACGGCCCACCGGTCGGTTCCGGCTCATCGAGGCAGGACCGAGTACAGTGCTCTGTTGAAACAAGAGCAGATACAGACGTCAGCCAGGCCACGGACAGGCGGCTCCAGGGCGGAGAGAGGACGCCCTCTTCCCATCCGTGTGATGGTGCTCTGAGGCCCATCTTTACCTGGGGCCGCTTACAGGGAATGTCCCAAGGGCGGAAGCTGCCCCTGGCTCACACACCCGCAGACCTGTTGCTCTTAGGGGAGACGCTGCAGATCTGCATTAAGCCCATCGATTTTTTTTTCTTTTTTGGCGTCAAAGTGTTTTGCCAAGAAAAGGCTATTCACTTTGTATTAGGTTTATACCGTTATATCTTCGTAGGTTTATACCATTATATCTTCGTAGGTTTATACCATTATATCTTCGTAGGTTTATACCATTCTATCTTCGTAGTTTATACCATTATATCTTCGTAGTTTATACCATTATATCTTCGTAGTTTATACCATTATATCTTCGTAGGTTTATACCATTCTATCTTCGTAGGTTTATACCATTTCCTGCTTCTTGGCGGCCCCTCGGGTCAGTCTTGGCCCTCCCACCACTGGACACATGGTTTGCTTTCAGGCTCGGCTCAGCTTCACTCCTGCCAGCTGTCAGAGCTCTGCTGCCCAGCAGCCTGGCCACCATCCCCCAGGGCCCAGGAGGGCTCCGGAGGCCCCAGGAGCTGGGCTGTGTCCTCAAGAGGGCCTGTGCCCACATGCTGCTGTGCCCACATCACTGCCCACAGAGGCTGAGGACACGCACATCTGGCTGCCTGGAGTCCCCACCCAGCTCTGTGGTCACAGGTGCCTGAGACATGCCCAGGAATGGCCACCCACCCCGGAGGGGCATAAAAACCCACTGCCGGGAGCCCCCTCAGTTCTGACTCATCTCGACCTTATAGGAGAGGACAGAGCTGCCCGCGGGGTTCCTGAAGCTGTCCTCCTTGTGAGAACAGAACGCTACATGTTCCTCTGCTGGTGGATCCGAACCTTGGACCTCTCGCTTAGCAGGCGAGCCACTGGAACGCCTTCTGCTGGGTAGATCCCTTCAAGGGACTAGAATGGCATTCATAATCAGTGTCCAACATCTGTGTCTCCACGTTAATACACGTGGTGTTTGAACAAGAAAAGCGGGTGCAGAGCAGCGCATCAGGCCGATACCTTTGAATTAACGTTCAAAGGCCAGCAGAGCAGCATCAGCGACCCGTGCGGGGGTGTATTGGCGTTCTGTGTGACACTGTGCCCAGGACTGGTGAACACGGCCTTTGTATGTATCCAGAAGAGATGGCATTGGGAAGGGCACCGGGGCATCAAAGGCATCTGTGACATTTAATGTGCCCCAGACTAAGCTCAGCACAGGACCCGAGGCAAGCGTTCCTCTCCACCAAGCTGTATAGCTCTGTGCCACGGAGTCAACACCGACTCACGGCGCCACCGCAGCACAGGGTAGAACTGCCCCTGTGGGTTTCCAAGATGCCACTCTTCATGGGAGCAGGGAGCCTCAGCTTTCTCCCACCAAGCTCTGCGGACCAGACCAAGTCCCACCCACTGCCGTCAAGTCGATCCCGACTCACAACAAACCCCCCTGCTATTAAGCCCATTCAACTCAAAGCGGCCCTAGGGACAGAGTAGAATTGCTCCTGAAGGGCCTCTGGACTTTACATCTTTACGGGAGCAGACAGCTTCCTCTTTCCCCTTCAGAGAAACTGGTGGATTTGAACAGCTGACCTCCATGTTAGCAGCTTAAGGTTTAACCCACAGCGACATTAGGGTTTCTTATTCTGACCCAGCAGCCCCAGAGAGGGTTTCTCCTGTGAATCCTTACCAGGCAGCCTCCTTTTTCTCCCTCAAGACACCTGGTGGATTTGAACCGAAGCCCTCGGGGTTAGCATTCCGGTGTCTAGCCCACAGCTCCGCCAGGGCTCCTCCTTAGCTGAATGGGAGGTGGTCACCATTCTGTCTACAGCACTGGCTTGTCATTCTGCCCTTCCTGACGTTGGCCTGTAGGGTGCTCGGGGGTCCCCTCCACAGGGCTCCCTCACCCCTTGGACTCGGGACTTCCCCTGGCTTTGTGACCTCCCCTCTTCCTCAGCCTGTGTGTAGGCGACCCAGGATCCCCCTTGCTTGTGTCGCACGCGCCCCCAGCTAGCTCAGCCTACCGTCTTCTTCCGTACCCCCCATGCTGATGCTCTGGGTGTGCACCGCTCCGCTCAGGTCTCCCACTCAGGTCCCTGCATGTTGGACACCCCACTGGGCGCCTCTCCCCTGCCCACCCACCCCCTCCCTCTCCCGCCCTCTGCGCAGACTCACGTCTCTCCAGGGGGTGGGCGTGTCCCCAGTGCTGCTCTAACTGCTCTTCCTGCCCTCTTGTCACTCAGGTGGTGATTCCAGGCAGACATGGCTGGGGTGGGGGTGGGGCTGGGACACAGAGGCTGGGACAGCCTTCTGGAATGGCCTCCTACCTCAGCTTCCCCTGGGTGACCAGTGGAGTCACCAGTGATGTTTGGGGAACCATGCCAAGCGTCCTGTCCCCACGGTGGCAGGGAAAGAGCATCACTTTCCGAAAGCATCGTCCCCTGCAGGGACGTCAGGCACCGGAGGGCGTCACAGCCCGCCCAGGCTGTGAGAAGTGGCTCCTTGGCAGGAGCCTCGGCGGCGGGGCAGGTCCCCTCGGGAATGACTAGCTGCTCCCTCTTAGGCCGGCTCCTCTCATCTCACCAGCAGCCCAGCCTTCAGGGACTTCCTCAGACCTGAGATCTGATAGGGGCCAAGTGCAATCATTTTCGTATTCTCGGCGCATCATTATAGATGCCACCAGGTTCTTGGGTCTCTAATCCAGGGCGGATAACTGGTTCACATCAAGTAAGCGTTTCTGTGGTCACTCTGATTCCCACAGTCAAATTAGTGGATTCCATCCTGGCTTCTGGCACTTTCTGCCCAGTGGGATGCCCCCCACGCCTGTCCGTGGTCTAAAGGTCAAAGATCAGATGGTACCTTCGGTTGTAACCACTGGGTAGACACAGAAGGTGGGTTTGGAAGAAGCGACTCTAGTTGTAAGCCTGGGCAAAAGTGTGGCCGGACTCTGGGGCCCCGGTGTCCCCTGAAATGGTGGACAGCACTCTCCGTGCAGGACGGTCTCGTGGCCCACTGTGTTCATGACAAGACCTGTAGGAGCCCAGGGCTTTTAATTCTGATTTTGGTTTTCCCTCCAACTGGAAGGTGGCATTTCATCCCTCTGGGTCAGTGGCAGAGGGTCAACATTCCAAAGAGGGGCTTTCATGGGCCAGGCACGCCGCCACCGCTGCTGGGTGGGATTGGCCTTCGTTACACACAGCCCTCTTGGGGTGGTGGCCCACAGGCCGCTCGTGATCAATTGGCCGCTGAAAAAGGAGATGCACTGGGGAGCACTGTGGCTTCTTCCAAGGAGACGGCTGTCTCCTGGGAGGGAGGTGCCCTCAGTAGCAGCAAGAGCCAGGCCTCCCCAGAGAGCCCGCTTGTGCAGATGACCGGAGGGGCTTTGAAGACAGAGACCCCAAAGGTAGGGAGGGACCCTGAAGACGGAGACACCTGAAGACAGGTAGAGATGTAGATAGACAGAGAAGAGCCTCAAGGTGGGAGACCCTGAAGACGGAGAGAGACCCCGAAGATGGGGAGAGGCAAAAAGATGGGGAGACCTGGAAGACAGGGCAAGGCCCTCTCAAGGCACCATGTCCCACAGCAAAGATGCAGCCAGTGTGTTTTAGTGGGAGGATCCCCAGACGGAAGGAAGGCACGATTCGCTCCGTCGGTGGCAAGCCGTGCTTTTGAATGTTTTAGTAATTAAAAAACAGCACCTCTTGTCTGAACCCAATTTTTCAGCGCCTTGGTGGGCACATCTTGGTGCAGTGTTGGTGACCCCAGCTGCGGGGCACTGGAAAAGGTAGGGGCCCTGGTGATGGAGTGGCATATGGGGGACTAGGACATGGTGGGCCCCGAGCAGACGGCACAGAGGTTCTTGGTGCAGGTGCTGGACTCGGAGTCTGGGGATACATGGAGTGTGCTTCTCTGCACGTCAGGTCCCCAGAGAAGGTGGTGGCCTTTCCACTCTACTCCCTCCTTCCTGATGTGCGAGGACGTGACTCCTGGGCTCGGCAGCTATGTGGTGACTATGTCTCCTTGCCTGCCCTGGGCTTTCCTCCCTGTGAGCAGAGACAGACACCAAGGTCATCAAGTGCAAGCTGCCTTCTGTTGGACAATGGTCAGGGCTAAGGCGATCATTCTTCCCCTCTGCTTCCAAGGTGTGCTCTTAGACACAGGGAAGGGTGGCACCCCAAACAGACCAATCCCCTGTAGGAGTGTTCTTCACACTCTCATTTTCATAGTCCTACCCAGTAATCGAAGGAGCCCTGGTGGCATAGTGGTGGCGCATTGGGCTGCTAACCACAAGGTCAGCAGTTCAAAACCTCTGGCTGTTCCATGAGAGAAAGAGGAGGCTTTCTACTCCTGTAAAGGGTTACGGTCTCAGAAACCCACAGGGGCAGGTCCATCTGCCCTATAGGGTTGCTGTGGAGGCAGCATGGACTTGATGGTAGTGAATGAGTGAAAGACCACACGGCTCATAGCCAGTTCTCACGACGGACAGGGCAAACAGGTTATCACAAGCCGAGATCGGGAAACATTGAAGAGACAGGTACATATATTTATATGTGAAGTATTAAGGTAGCAGACGGACATTGGGCCTCTACTCAAGTACCCCTCAACACAAGAACACCTTGTTCTGATAACCCGGCATTTTGTGATGCTCACCTTCCCAACAAGATCACTGAAGACACAGTGGGTACATAAGCAAATGTGGTGAAGTGAGCTGATGGTGCCCAGCTACCAAAAGATATAGCATCTGGGGTCCTAAAGGCTTGAAGATAAATAAGTGGCCATCTAGATGAGAAGCAACAAAGCTCACCTGGAAGAAGCAAACCAGCCTGTGTGATCATGAGGTGTTGATGGGATCAGGGATCAGTTATCAAAAACCCAGAACAAAAATTCTTAACAATGTGAATGAGGGGAAATGCGGAGTGGAGACCCAAAGACCATCTGTAGACAATTGGACATTCCCTTACAGAACTTTCCTCTAGTTCCTTACTGCTTCCCCCACCCCCACTATGATGACCTCAATTCTACCTTACAAATCTGGCTAGAGCAGAGCATGTACACTGGTAGCATGAGTGTTCCTAAGAGTTGGAAACACAGTGAATCCAGGACAGATGAACCTCTCAGGACCAGTAGTGAGAGTGGCTATACTGAGAGGGGAAGGGGAAATTCGGGGGAGAGAGGGTGAATCTATCACATTGATCTACATATAACTCCCTCCCAGGGGGATGGACAACAGAAAAGTGAGTGAAGGGTCCATGTAAGACATGAAAAAAGGTTATAAATTATCAAGGGATCATAAGGGAAGGAGGGAAAAAAATGAGGAGCTGATCCCAAGGGCTCAAGTAGAAAGAAAATGTTTTGAAAATGATGATGGCAGCATATGTACAAATGTACTTGACACAATGGATGGATATATGGCTTGTGATAAGAGCTGTACGCTAAAATGATAAAAAAGAGAGAAAATCATTGGTCCAGAGTAACGCCTCTGCCACTTCAGACAGAGACCTGAGATGTGCTTCACTTCCAGTGGTCTTGGGATTTCTCTCTCTGATCTTGCTTCCAAGGTGGCTCGAACTCACACAGACCCACCCCTCTATTCGTGCTGCACACGCCCCACTTGCATAGTCCTTTGGATCATTTGATGGGAGTTACAACGACAGGGATAGAAGGGCCCCCTTAAGGACTGTCACTCAACCACACTAGCCTGTTGGGGGAATAACCGCTGGTGGACCGGTTGGAGTGCACAGCATGAGGGCACATGTAATCGGACCTGAGGCCAGAGAAGCCGTGTGGGGTTTGAAGGTCACAGCCAGGAGGGCGAGGGGGAGCCTTGGCAGGGTTCTGATCCTACCAATAGGATTCGGTTTCTGATTTGAAAGGCTCACCCAGGTTGTGGGGTTGCTGACAGATTATCCTGCGACACAGAGAGGTGCAGGAAACTGGACAGCGTGTTTACCAGCTGGAGTTGAATTCTGGATGAACCTTGAATGGAGCGCCATCTGGATTGGCAGATGAATCGTGCAGGGTGGAGGAGGGGTGGGGGCGGGGAGTAGAGAGAAAGAGAAGTCCAAGATAGCGGCACCAGGGACTTCAGCTTGAGGGTCTGGTAACGTTGCCATGAACTGTGGTGGGTGGGACTACAGGCGGGTCTTGTTTGGGAGACTGTGTTAGTCTGGCTAGACTAGAGAAACAAATCCATGGCCACGCATATGTATATAAGAAAGAGATTTATATACAAGAGCAATTGAACAATGAGAAAACATCCCAGCCCAGTCCAGAGCAAGTCTGTAAGTCTGATATTAGCCCATATGTCCGGTACCAATCTATAAAGTCCTTTTCAGACTCACGAAACCCATGCAGTGATGCTGAGTGTAGAAGATCACAGGCCAGTGGGTAGAACGTCTTTGGATCCAGTGTCATTGGAAACATCTCAGCGCTGGCAGGGGTCTCTCCATCAGGGTGGGTCCATGTGTCTTGTCAGCTGCTACTGAGAGTCTCCCACCTCCAAGGAGGAAATACCGGATTTCCCAGAATCCTCAGGAGAAGGCCATGCCCACACAGAGGCCTCATTGGCTATGATCTGATTGACAGGCTAGACTCCACTTTCTTCATCCTCAAATTGACAAGTGACTATAAAACTACCACAGAGACTTTTTATGGCTTTTGCACATGGTAACCTTGGAGATGCCTTCTACATGCCCACATGGAACTGCCAAGTCCTTACGTATACACACATACAGAGGCCTGGGGGCCAGGGGGAGAAGTTGGCCCGGGGAGGCAAATTGCAGTCATCAGCTTCTGGTCTTTAGCATTGCGAGACCCCCCTGGAGAGTGAGTCTAAGTAGAGAAAGGTGCAAGGATTAGGCCCGGACACAGTGACTCACTGAGCTCCGGAGGAATCAGAGCAGGACTGAGAAGGCAGTCAAGTTGCTAAGGGGAAAATTAGGCACGTGATCATGTCCATTTGGAAGTTCTTGTGGCACCGTGGTCGAGTGCTTAGCTGCTGATGCAAAGGTGTTTGTTGTCAGGTGTCACCAAGCATGATGTCCTTCTCCAGGGACTGGGCTCCCCTGACCACATGTCCGAAGGATGTGAAACGAAATCTCGCCATCCGTGCCTCTGAGGAGCATTCTGGCTGTACTTCCTCCAGGGCACATTTGTTGTAGGCGGTTCAGACTCACAGGGACAGGGGGTTGAACGTACGAGCCATATGTTCTGGGCACACGCAGCAGGCTGTCAGCGCCCTCTTGGCTGCATCCTGGTTTGAATGTGGGTCTTCTTGTTGGGCCCAGAGGAAGCCAAATCTTTTCAGAAGCAGGTGGCTGGTGATTGGCAGGACACTTGGGCGCTTTGCCTTCTGGGGTCAGTTGCAAAGGATGTGCTCTGAAAACATGGAACGGTCTCGTGTCTGAAGACAGGGCAGCTCCTGGTCAAACCTCGCTGACCTGCTGCTGCCCTTTGCAGGGTCCGTCCATGCCTGCCGTTCCCCACTTACTGCCCACCGGGCGCCATCCAGGGGACCTCTACTCATAGCAGCCCTGTGGAGAGTTCCCGAGACTGCCAATATTTAAAGAAACAGACAGTCTCATCTGCTGCCCTTGGAACAGTTGGTGGGTTTGAACTGGGAACCTTGTATTCAGCAGGCAATCCTATAGGCAATCCCATCCCAGAGAAATCCCATAGGCAAATGTAGAACCTCACTCTCTGTGACTGTAAGTCTTTTCAGGTGCACACAGCCTCATCTTTCTCCCGAGGAGCAGCTGGTGGGCTTGAGCCATCGACCTTGCCCATTAGCAGTCTGATTACTAACTCAGGATGACACCGGGGTTCCCCTTACATTCCAGTCTCAGGGTGCTCTGTCTCATGACTTTCAGGCCCCTTTGGAGCTACAGCTGTCTGATCTTTAGAAGGAAGCCTCCTCCTTGCCTTCTTCACCTTACACTCTCGGCTCCATGCCTGCTCGCCAGCCTCTGATGGGCAGCCCCAGGCCCTGGGCTGACACCACAGTCCCTATTCTTTGACTGCTGCCCTTAGGTTTCTCTGGAGAATGAAGCCCAAGGAGTTCTGGCCAGCCCCCTCCGCAGCAGATTCCTCCTATCCCGGGTGGAGGAATGAAAGTCACAAACCTCCCTTTCTGGGGGTGGAAACAGAGTCTGGCTCTGTGTTTGTACCAAGTGACTCAGAGGCCCGTGGATGCCCTTATCCTTGGTTTCTTCCCTGGAGCTTGTAAGACTCGAAATCCTGAGAAAGAGCAGCCCTGTAGGTGCTAGAGACAAAGAAAAACAGGTGTGAGTTCGTGGGGCAGGTGCTGTGCAACTTCACCTCCACCTTCTCCTGAGAAAGAGGGCTCTTTTTCTTCCTAAGATAGCGTCTTTCCTTATCATCATTTTTGGTGTTAAATATATACACTGTAGGGCATCCACCAGATCAGCGGCGTCCGTGTGTCCGATTCCGTGCTGTGGCTCCAGGAGTTGTGCCACCGTCCTCACCGGACCTTCTCTGAGCTGTTCTACCCCATCAGCAAACACTCACGGCCCCACGAGCTTCCCGTCAAATCTTTCGAGTTGCTCATAGCAAGTTGATTTCAAGGACATAGTTCTTTAAGAACACAGTACTCAAGGTCAACCTTCTTTGGGAGTGAAGCTGAGCTGTGGAGGAGGGAGGCAGTGTTTTGTTCTTGTGTGTGGGTTAAAGGTGGCCTCAGGGAGCATTTTTTTAGTCCATGGTTGAAAGGTGATTTTGGGTCAGGATGATCATTTTGGGGACCTCATCTCCTTGGCTTAGTGTGGATGGTGTGAGGATTCTAGGCTCTGTTGTGCATTTCCCCCGTTTTGATCAGGAGTCTGCTATGGTCTTTGATCAAAATGTTCTGTAAGGGCTCTTCTTAACTGGCTCTCCTCAGATTTGAGGGGCCATATTTGGTAGGCCCAAGCCGAACACACGACTGATGGAATTATGCTTTGAACTGTGTGGGGCTCCATGGCTCACAGCGTGGCTGACTGTCCACCCTTTCCTTTGAGAGCGTGGCCAGCCTGTTTTCCCAGCGTGGTGTGCAGTTCTGTGTGACCGTGTGAGTCCTGGACAGTTACATGTGGGAATAACTAATCCATGTGTCACTTCTTTGTCTGCCTGGCACAACTCCTCCTGTGCTGCCCACTACTTTCCCTCTTCCTCTGCCTGCTGGCCTGATGCTGACTACGCTGGGTGACTTTGGAACACCTCGGTTGAAGATCTCAAGGTCACAGGAAGTCAGCGGAGTCCCTGAATGACAGAGCACAGGGGCCCCCTCCTTGTGCTGGCCAACTGGACTTCTAAGGTCACTAAGGTCTGACCAACTGGACATCAACTGGTCACTAAGGCCTCCACATGTCTCTCTTACAGTATTGCCAGCCCTTGGGCATTGGGTAGGGTTGAATGCCTGGCTGCTAACCGGAAGGTTGGAGGTTCAAGTCCACTCAAGGGTGCTTTGAAAGAAAGGTCTGGTGATATGTTTCTGCATTTCTAGCTGATGGAAACCCCTCGGAGCACCGTTCTGCTCTGACACAAGGGGTTGTGGTGAGTCAAGGTCGGCTCAGGGCAAATGGCTATCAGAATTGTTTCTGGGGGGCCCTAATTAGCTCACCCATGACGACGGGTATACATCTTTTGTCGGCCCTCATATTAGAACTCGTTCTGCCCGAATCATTAACATAACATGCAAGCTGCTTATAAGCACCACAACCCTAGATCCTCCCAGTACCAGCATGCTATGGAACTTCTTTCATCAAAGCACTCACCTAGATGGAATTATAACAAGCTTTGAAGACACGAAGGTCCTCCTTGTACTCTTTCCTCCAAAGAGGGCACAATTGCCGAAGACCGTTGAACTTGGTCATGGTGCTTTCGTCCTTTCGCCTTGAGCTCAGCCAACGAGGCTACGGAGGGAGTGGTCCAGGCTCCCGGATGTTCAGCATTTCCTCATCTGTCCACTGCTACCTTCTTCTCAGACCTCTGGAGCCCTGGTGGTCTAGTGGTGATAATCACATGATCAGAGGTTCAAAACCACCAGCGGCTCTACGGGAGGAAGACAAGACAGAGTTGCAGTCTGGGGAAACCTGCCCTATAAGGTCTACCCTGTCATAGGAGGTCTCTATGCATTGGAATTGACTCCATGGAGTGAGCTTGAGATTTGAGTTTAGTCCTCATCACCTTTGGTGCGACAGCAGTGCTAACAGAACCCGTCACTCAGGTGCTGATTTATCTCTTCAATCAGACACCTTCTAGCTCATCTTACTAAAATCTTCTATTCTGATTTGTGATGCTACCAAAAGAGGACCTTCCCACCAATGGGATCGCCGGGACTTTTCCAGGCAGGCTGGACCGCTCCACCTTTTACTCACTTGGTTGGAGTTAGAGTCTGTGCCATTTGAAACCGTGCCGTGAATTGGGCGAAGATTTAGAGCAGATCCATTTTCTATTCAGCCGACCCTACGCACTTTGTTTCATCTCCTTGCTGACAGTCCCCTCGAGGAACTATCATTCTCTCCGGAGACCCGAAGAACGAGAGGGTGCTCAGCTGTACTGCCAGCTGCTCAGAAAGGTCCTGGGCAAAGTGGGTGACCAATGTGGAGCACCACTCACAATCCTTAAAAGTCCACGCTCACCGGCCTGAGGGAGATGAGAGGAATCCCTCAGACCATGGTCACTAGCCACTTGAATCTTTCGTCTTTGAAAACTTTCTCCGTGGCCAGTGGGAGCCTGCTCTTCAAACTGAAACTACCCTTGTTAGATTAATTTACAGAACGCTCTCTTCAAAGGTATATGGTTTTCGTGTGTGTGATGAATTTTGAATTGTGAATCATGTGGAAGATTGACATTTCAGCTCATCAACTCTATTCATCAGTTCAAATCACCGATCAGCACTGCCCCTTTTTTCTATCCATCCCCCCTCCCCTGATTTTTCTTCTCCTGCTGATGGACTCCACTCCATCCTCTCTTCTACCCACATCCACACCTGTCCACCCTCTAGTCCATTGGTGCCTCTGCCCTCCCTTCCCTCCACCCTTGGGAATGTCCAAATCTGTTCCCTTTGGTATGCCAGTCTTGGTCTTGTTGTTGCCCTGATAATAGTGGTCCCACACAATATTTGCCCTTTGGTGAGAAGCTAACCCCACTCAGCGTAATGTTCTCCAGGCCCATCCATGTCACGAGGTGCTTCGTGGTTTCCTCCTTGTTTTATAGGGATGCAGAGTATTGCACTGCGTGTGCCCCAGCGTGTCCTTCCCCATCCTCCCGCTGACAGCCTCTGGGCGGTTTCCAACTTCTCCCCGGTGTGGGCAGTGCTGTGATGGACGCGCAAGTGCGTAGCACCTGTCTGTTCATGTTATGGCTTTTACTTCTTCTTCTTCATTTTTCTTAAAAAAGTAAATCATTTTATTGGGGGCTCTGACAGCTCATAACAATCCATACATCCACTGTATCAAGCACATTTGTACATAGGTTGCCATCATCCTTTTCAAAACATGTTCTTTCTATTTGAGCCTTTGGTATCAGCTCCTCTTTTTCCCCCTCCTTCCCCTCCCTCCTGCCCCCTGGACCCCTTGATCAATGAATGGTCAGTGATGATTGTGTCTGTGTCCCAGACCAGCTCCTGCTTCTTTGGGGCGTCCACCCAGCGGAGGAATTGCTGGCCCGTACGGAATTTTTATTCTCTGTCATTTGAGGTGGTGCCATGTCGTTTTCCGTGGTGGTGTACAAGGGCTTAAAGCATTCGCCCCGACGTGTAAAAAGACATTTCATTGGCACCTCAACCCCATTTGACATGAAACCGCAAAGGAGCTTGCCTAGGCTCTATTCTATCTCCGTCGAGGGAGTGCAAGCGGCTAAGAGGGCAGGTCCTCTGTGTGACCCCGAGCAGCCTGCCTAAGCCCTTGGTGCCTCACTTTCCTCATCTGTCCGGCGGAGATTCAAGTGCATCCTGCCTGATTGAACTGCTGGGAGGAGCAAATGAGCCCATGCAGGGCCTTCGACCAGACCCTGCACGTGGGAACTGCTGGCTGTCATTAGAGCCTTCAGAACCCACCAGGTGCCAGACGGGACTCAGATCCAAGTGCCCTCTGACCTCGGGCCACTGTCCTTGTGACCTTCGTGGTCAGCAGTGCCTTGAGGGTGGCCAAACACGGGGATGTCGCCGCTTTGGGAAATTCCCCGGGGTGCTGTTTTCACCTGTCAGGTGACCTTTGTTCGACCCCGGCCATCGTAAGTTCTTAAAAACCAAACAAACAAAATGAACCCCACCCCCACCCCCCAACATTTGACCACCGTCGTCATCATCCACAGCAGACCTGGTCCTGGAGGGCAGCTCTGAAGTCTGTCTTTGGAGATCCAAGTGCCCCCTCCCGACACTTACTCCCCCCAGTAGCATTTCTCTCCTATCAGTTAAGACATCTCTCTCCCTCTGCACCTGTCAGCTCTTCCTGTCAGAAGGGACCCCGGCAGACCTTTACTTTCCAGTGCCCGGCCCTTCCCAGAGGGACCCGCCACAGATGCGGAGACGCAGTTTAAGCCAAAGGAGTACTGTACATCGCTGATGTGAAATTTAGGCGAGCAGGGTGGGCGAATACTTTGTGGCTACAGTCCCTTCCCGACACATCCCGCACAGGCACCTTGTCCACCCTCTTGCACGGCTGGCTCGGATCACGGAGGCTTGACACATCCGCTCCTTCCAGAGCGGGTCACCGAGTCCCCAAATCAAGCTCAGTAGGGCAGGTGATTTACTGTCCAAAGACCCTCAGCCAAGGTTTCTCAGGGGACGGAGCTCAGAAGAGAGGTACCACCCGGCAACCTGCTCCCGGGGCTGGGTTGGCCTGCTGTGGGTCAACGGCAAATGCAGACACACCAGCTGCAGGGCTGGGCTGCTGTCCTGGGTCTGGCTACTGGGCTGCTAGGATGTTGCCCTGCTAGGATGAGACAGAGCTCCTGTTTTGGGCTCTGCCTGTCCCCGTGGTCACTGCCCGCCCTGGGCTGTCCCCATCCTGGGCTGTAGCCTGTCCAAGGGAAGAAGTGTTTCCTAACCAGGCTGCAAGCACAGCCATCGGACTGCTTACAGTGATGCAGACTGCCCAACGCCAGCTCTGAGAGTCTCGCGGTGTGTTTGGGGTGACCTGGGGGTTCATGACGAGGGCGGGTGGGGGATCCCTTCAAGACTCCATCTTTAACGTCCTCGGAGTCTTTCTATTTTCGTTTGAAGTCTTTCTGTATTATCATTAGTGAACTTTTTTATGGCAAATTGGGTGCAGGTGCTGGTGCAGCTCATCCTCTGCACACGCTGCTGTTCAGGCCCCTGTTGCTTCGCCGCATTCTTGACACCCCCTCATGCAACATTCCCTGCCCTGCCCCTCCGTCTCCAGCCTCCACCCCTCCTCCCCTCCTCCCCCTCCCCTAACCCTTCTGAACTTGGCCCTTGGGCAGATGCTGCCCCTTCATCTCCAGTGGCTGCGGCCTCGAAGGTGTGCCTGCCTCACCGGGTTACTTTCCCACTGATGGGCCTGTCTGCTGTTCACCGGGGAACTGAGCCAGGGTGTGAGTTCAGTCCCAGACCGGAAGGGTGCCCACGGGCCACAGTCTTGGGGTTCCAGCAGTCTCTGTCTGACCAGCAGCCCTGGTCGCTTCCATTATTTGGGGGTATACTCCCCCTTTTCCCCCCTCACTCTATCCAGGACCTTGTTATGCGATCTCTCTTCAGGCAGCTGGGCGCCATCTAGTTCCTCTGGTCTCAGGACTGTGGAGGCTGCTGCCCACGTGATCCAGGAGGCCACTGGACTCCCCGTCTTCATGTGTCTTTGATTTTCCTCTCCTTCTTTCCTCCAGAGGTCCTTGGAATGTCCTTGAGTGGGCACCCACTCGCTCCCCAAAGGTCCTTACGCTGCACTTTGCTTGAGCACAACCCTCAGGTGCATTCTTTATTCTGGGGACACAGGAGAGGTGCCACCGTTGTCTTCTTGTGTGGCTGGTAAGTGGATTCTCCGGTTGATTCCAGAAGCAGCATGGCAAACGTGCTTTGAATAATGGAGTGCACCAGAGAGACCTCACAGATGGCGACTCTGAGGGGCTTTGAGGGGCAGGGAACTGCATGTAGACATGGTGGTGTGGGTTCTGACGGGCAAGCCCTCCCATGGCCAGTGGCTTCTCTGTAGATGACAGCTCAGGCTCCCAGCTCCTGCTTACCCACGTCACCGGGAGGGAGGCTTGGTTGGAGCAGGTGACGATGCTGCTACAACAATGCCCCTGAGGTCTGGTCTTCGAGCCACCCAACCCCAACTCATGGACCTGCAAAGCTGGCGAAACGTAGGTGGCTCTTGTATGAAGTGGAAATACTGAGACGTCTGTCGCCTGCGGTCCCCCTTGATCAGTGAGTTAGAGGACGGGAGCAGAGCACCTCCTGCGGCCTGTTGGTCCCTGGAAGCTGGTGCAGGCTGGCCGTGCTCCCTCTCTGCCCTTTCCTCTGGGTCTCCAGCAAACGTGGGCTTCCTAGTGCAGCAGCCTCGCTGCCTCCAAGTGCGCCTGTGTGGAGAAGACTGCCTAGTCCGGGGCGGGGGTGGGGGGCCGTGAGTGCTCTGTGGCCTGGGTGTAGGGCAGGCTGATTCCCCGGGGAGGGTCCTGCAGGCTTGCGAGCTGCGGTCACATGATAGTAACAGCCTGCGGGATGTGTAGTCCTGCCTCCGCCTGCTTTTGCTTGGTGGCAGCAGCGGGGAGACGGACTGGTGGCAGCTGCAGGAAGCAAGCAGTGGGGTTCACGAGAGCCAGAATTCAAAGGGGCTGCCTTGTCTTTCTGGGTTGCGTAAGTTTTCCGTCTTGGGTGGTCTCAGAGCTTTTTCCCCCCGTTCTGTCCTTCTGTCCTTCCCACCCGTCTGCCACTCCCTGCTTGCTAGTTGGCAGCCTTCCAGTTCCCTTTCTGCTCGGTTTCCGCCTCCTGGAGGTCCTGGCCTTGGTGGGGTTTTCACAGCCCGTGTAGTGCCTCCCATAAGCTGACTGTTATAGCATCCCGGATTGCTGCTATATTAGGACACGAGCCTTTGGAAAAACATGTTACGGTGGGCTGAGGTTCAACAAGCAAACTACTAAACATCGTGCGTCTGGTGTTCCGAGGGCTGCAGACTGATAGACACCACACCACAGTCTGCTGTCTCCCTGTGAGTTCCGACTCCCTGTGACCCTGCAGGACCGAGGAGATGCCTCCTGGGTTTCCCAGGCCAACGGACTTCACTGGGGCCAATTGCTGGGCCTTTTCTTGAGATGCGATGGGTGGGATGGGACTGTCCGCTTCTTGGGCAGCGGCCGAGTACTTGACCATGACGGTAGCTCCTTTCAGAGCGAGGAAGCGCTGTTCTCTCTCCGCTGCTGGGGCATGGGGCGAGGAGTGAGCTGGGGCCTCATCTCTGTCCTTTGACCCAAGGTCTGGGGGCCGCCTGCAAGTCTGGCCGAGTCTGGGGCTTGATGTTCTTTGGTGGGTGAGCTGGAGGCTGGCCTCAGAGGAAGCGGGGCTATTGAGGGGTAATTGTACTGGGAGGAGATAGATGAGAAACCCCTCTTTAGTGCCTGCAAGGCGGAGATTTTGTAATTAATAGCTTCATGATAATACAGGGCTCAGCCCCGTGGCGCACCCATATCAGAAAATGCGCCGTAACCAGAGAGAGAAAGGACGGTGTTTGCCACTCATTTGCTAGAAGGTGGGACCCCTCTCCTTAATACTCCAGGGGGCTTTACTCAGGGGCATTGCCCCTTGGTGGGTGGGTTCTCAAACTGGGGCCCTTGAGAGAGGCTGTGCGCCCTCTCCTCCCTTCCCGACCGAGATCAGGTTGCTATGGGAGAAGGGCCGCTCCAGAAGGTGACGCCGTCATCACCTATCTGCCCAGTCTCGTCTTCACATAACGGCTACCTTCACGTCACCACAGGACCGCCCATGCACTCCTGGCATAACTGCCAAAGCCCCGCCGGTTGACACATGGCTGTAACTATATCAGCTAGCATGGTGCTTGCCACCTTGTGCCTTGGTGCTCATTCCTGCTGGATGGACGCGCCCCTAACGCGAGTGGGAGAGCCCCCATGCTGGGCCAGGCCACGACCTGGGAGTCAGTGTACGGCATTTACAGCACAGAGGAGTCCCCGCTGGCATCAGTGGTTAAGTGCTGGGTGACTCACTGAGAGGTGAGCATGTGATCTCCCAGAGGTCGCTTGGAAGAAAGGTCAGGTGAATGCTTTCTGAAAGGTCATGGGGGTCTCCTCCACAGCACCTGGAATTGACCTGGAACACCGGGTTGGAATTCAAGATCTCTGACCGCAAGTTCAGCCGTTTCAAGAACACCAGCCGCTCCTTGGGAACGGGAAGGTGAGGTTCTCTACTCCCGCAGAGTGAGCCTCTTGGAAGTCACAGGGCCAGTTCTACCCTGTCTGTCCTACAGGGTTGCTGGGAGTTAGAATTGACACCAGGACGGTGGGCCTGGTGTTTGGCTCGGTGGTCCACAAGGACTCCTGGCGGGGCAGCAGGCGAGGCCCTCTGAAGGTGGGCATTTGGAACCCACCAGCCGCTCCAACGGGAGATAGGCCAGGCTTTGTACTCCTGCAAAGAGTTGCAGCCCGGAGCCCCACAGAGCAGTTCCAGTCCGTGTTACGGGGTTGGCACTGACCCCAGGGCAGTGGGTTTGTGCTCAGCTACTAACTGAGAGGTTGGCAGTTCAAACCCACCCGGTGTTGCTGAGGTAGGCTGGCCAGCTGCTTCCATAGGGTCCCAGCCCAGACGCCCCCCAGCTGTGAGTCAGAGCAGCCTCCTGTAGCAGCCGTGGGTCACGTCCCAGGATGGGATTCCCCGAGTGACAGCTCTGGGCGATGTCATTCCCTAGACCGTGGTTGGGGCTCGGCTTGTTTCCCAGGTGTCGGGGCACTTGTCCCTGGCAGCGGTGACGCCTGTCGCAGATTCAGTGTTGGGCGCACTCCTCCCCTGCAGTTAGAAGGCCAGAAGACGCCAGCTCCGGGGGAGCACACGCAGGCTTGCTGGCTTGGCAAGTGCGGGTGGGGCAAACCCACACGCCACCTGTCTCTGTTTGGGAATTGCTGTCCCTATTTTTTAACCACATTCACGCTCTGTCGATCGGAGGGGGTGCAGTGTATTTTAACCACGCTATAAGGCAGCTCTGTGGTTCGGTTAATTATAGGCCTCGCTTCTATTTGCCCAGTGTTCCCCGCTTGCCGCATGGCTGGCTTCCCCAGGTTTCCTGCGGAGCGGGCAGGAGGCCGGCGTGACCCCATAATACAGATGAGAAAGTCCAAACACAGGAGGAGGAGTTAGATGTCCGCAGGGATGGCCCAACTCGAAGCGTCAAAGAGGCCTGGCTGACCCTGGTGGGGCAGAGACCAGGGGAACCAGTCAGGGGCTCTTAGTCGGCTACCCTCCAGGTCTGAACGTGGCCCCTTGCCTCAGTTTTCAGGCCAACAAAGGCAGGTCTGTAGGGGGAACAGTAACACCGGGGAGGTCCACCCCTTAGAAGCATCAACCACTTGAGATCCAAAGCACAGCACTGACCCAGGGACCTAGTCTGTGCGGGCTATGAAAGGATGAATGGCAACAGGAGCACAGGGAGGTGTGGGGTAAGGGCTGGCACAGTGTGGGGATGCCAACGGATGAGATGGAGTGGGAGGGTATCAGCTGTCCAATGTCACACGGATGATCCTCTCTCCCCATCCTGAGAGTAAACCAGCACACGTCTCCAGGTATGTGGTCAAAGAGGGAGGAGCCAGGCCTCTGGACCCCTGACAGCCCCACTGCCGTGATGTCACAGCCAGCCAGCCACACCTTGGAGCCCAAGGGCACTGGAGAGGCATGCCGCGCCACCTGGGAGGTCCTCCACGGCAGAACCAGCTCTTTCCCTGCTGCCTGGGCTCTACTACTGAGAGGCTGGCTGTTTGAGCCCACCCGGGGCCCTAAGAAGAAAGGCCTGAGATAGGTCCCCCAAACCAGCCACAACCGACACCCCGTGGAGCCTCGGCATCCCCGGAGCCGTGGACTGACAACTGCTTCTGGTTTATCGTCCTCGCACGGGATGGGGGTGAGTCCTTGTGCCCAGGCCGTGCCAGCCCCACTCTGCTGAGGACCCCGAGCCTACATCCCACTGGCCCCCAGCCTGGGGCCTGAAGGGGCACAAAGGGTGGTGCTTGCGGAGATGGCCAAGCCTGTGGGCCAGTGTGCTCCCTGGCCTGTGACCGCCCGGCTTGGAGTCCAGCTCCTGTGCCTGTGGAATTCAGTCCCTGGCTTCTTTCCCTTAGTTGCTCACAGGCCGTCTCAGGGGTTTGGATCTCCGATGGAGGCGCCGTCCACCTGTCCCTGCCTCCCCTCCCCAGCTGGCGGGGTGGTTTTCCCCACCTTGCCCCATCTTCATTGTTCTGTGGGGGCTCACAGAGAGCTGGTCAATGACAGTGAGCGTTTCCACACCGGGCTTGCCGGGGCTGGGCCTCTGCTGCTGTTGGCCTCACAGCTGGAGGGGCAACACTGGGCCTGGAAGGGGCCTCCCCTCCCGCAGTAGTGAGGCGGCTGTGCATCCCACCAAATGCATCTGATAACCGCCAGGCTGGCTGGTGGGCTTCACTGGGCCTCTGGGTGTGCAAACAGTTCACACGCTGCTCGGTGACCGCTGCTGAAAGGTGGAGGTGGGAACCTCACAAGAAAGGCCTGGCCGTCCGCTTCCAACAACACAGCCACTGAGACCCACAGAACACGGCCCAACGCCTACCTGCGTGTGTCCGGGCATGGGGACAGACTTGAGAGCCACTTTTTTTTTTTTTTTTTATAATGAAGACGGATTCGTGTGGGAATTGTGGGTTTCCCCTGGTACTGAAAACCAAACCAAACCAAGCTACACTAAACCAAAGTCACAGCTATTGAACTGATTCTGACGCATAGTGACCTTACCGGGCAGGGCAGGCCAGAACTGCCCTGTGGGTTCCTGAGGCTGGAACTCTTGACAAGGGTAGAGAGCCTCATCTTTCTCCCACGGAATGGCTGCTAGTCTTGAACAGTTGACCTGGCGGTTTGCAGCCCAGCGTAGCCCCCACTCCACCATAAACCACCACACCACCAGGCAAGCCTTTACTCCCTGGTAAGCCCGTGTCACTTCCAGGGAACATGGGGTGACTGGATTCTGTGCCCCCTGGGCTCCACTCCTCTGTGGAGAGAGGAGAACCTCCCCTCGGTGGCTGGGTGTCATTTGTTTCCTTCCCTGGCCCCCCTGCCGGGGACACCTGGGACCTGTCTCGCAGCCGGACACCCTTGCCATGAGCTAGTTGAAGCTGGGCCGTGTCAGATGGGCATCTGAACACCAAACCACCTGGGTTTGCATTCTCCAGGCTTCTCGGTCACTGTGGGCAGGTGTCCAGTGTGTCTGACCTTACTTCCTGCTTATAGGAGGGGCCTGGCCTCCTGGACCCCCTGAGCAGCCGCTCCTTTCACAGTGAGGGGAGATTCTGCCCAGGTGCCCGCACTGGAGAGTGGGTGTGAGCCAGGGGTGGTGTCCCCAAAGCCAGCGTCCTTCTTGGGTCTACACCTATACCTGTGGCCTTGTTTTCTGAATTTTATTCTTCTTCCTTCTGCTGTTGCTGCCCTGGCATCACCCGCCTGCACCCACTTCTCACCCCATCCCCCCTGATGGGCCAGCATCAGAGCTCTGCATGGGCCTGATGGGAAGGTTATTCAAGGACCTTCGATGTCTGACCTAAACCACCCCTTCCCATGTGGTCTTCTGCCCAACAGCTGAGACATGACGGGGTGGCAAGGAGGGGAGAAGAGAAGGGGCTAAGAGTAGGCAGGGCAGACTAGGAAGAGAGGCCTGGTGATCTACTTCCCAAACCCCATGGATGCCCACAGATTTGCCCACTGGATGATTAACAGACCCTCTGGGCTGGAAGGTGTCCACAAGACAACAGACCTGAAAAGACCAGAGGTCGTGAAGGTGGCTCAGGATTGGGCAATGTGTGTCCTGTTGGACATAGGTCACTTTGGGCCCAATCTGGCTGGACAGCCACTAAGCAGGAGTGGGAATCCTCCCGGCTGGGTGGCAGGTCAACTGACTGAGCTCAGCCTCCCTCAAGGAGGACTCCTCTGAAAGACGCAGCCTCTTATTTCTTTCTTTATAGGTTAAAATTTAATTGTTAATGAGTCTGACTACTGGTTGAATCTGACTACTGGTTACCTGCCTGTGTGAAGGAAAACTGATTTCACCAGAGTGTTTTCTTTAGAAAAAAAAAAATTAAACTATTATATTTTTCATTCACTTTATGATCATTAAACTAACTTTATATTAATATTGCTTCCTTTTTCTTTTTAAATAATTTTATTTATTTTTAAATCATTTATCTTACAGCTCTTGTAACATTCCATACATCAATTGTTATCAAGCATCTTTGTACATATGTTGCTATCATCATTTCCAAAATATTTTCTACTTGAGCCCTTGGTATCAGCTCCTCTTTTTTCCCCTCCCTCCTCTACCCTCCCACCCTAGGGAATCC
>NW_022103920.1:6008247-6011578 GCF_000313985.2 Echinops telfairi | reverse complement strand
TTGTTTTGGATCTTTTGATACCTGATAGCTGAACCCATCAACACCCCATGATCGCACAGGCTGGTGTGCTTCTTCCATCTGGGCTTGTTGCTTTTCTGCTAGATGGCTGCTTGTTTAACTTCAAGCCTTTAAAACCCCAGATACTCTATCTTTTGATAGCCAGGCACCATCTGCTCTCTTCACCACATTTGCTTATGCACCCGTTTTGTCTTCAGTGGTCGTGTCGGGAAGGTGAGCATCACAGATACCAGCGTATTTTCAAGGCTGTGACCCTTCTAAAATAAGATGCCAGGCTTAGCTTCTGAAGTGCCCCTAGCTGAGTTCGAACCACCAAGTCTTTGGTCTCTTCACTGCCGTGTGCAGGGACTTGAAGGCAAATCGATGTGGCCTGAAACTCTTGACAACTTCAGGTCTTCTCCACATGGCAGGATGCTGCTTATTCAGTTGGGAGGATTTTTTTCCTTTCTGTCTTATTGGCACATAATCCACACAGTGTGCAATTCAACCGTTAGCATCTTATTCCTTTCTTTCGCCGCAGATGGACGTGCACATTGACATCATTTTCATTACAAACACTCTTCTCTTTGTCTTATCAGTTGGGACAGCTTTGGCCAGCTGGGCATTGGTGAGGATGTGTGTGTGGGGGTTGTGGTGTGCGGTGTGGGCCTGCCCATGGGAACTCTGAAGGCCAAGCCAGGCATGAGCCCAGGCCTCACTTAACTCCAGGGAGCCTTTGCATAGGACTTATTACAAGGGTCCGTTAGGGCCAACCAAGGAAAAATTGTGCACCAGGTGGGCTTGTGTTCAAGCTTCAGTTTGGGGCGGTGGCTCCCCTAGTTTCCCCATGGGTGAGGTGTCTGTTTACTGAAAGGTTAGAGGTTCGAATCCACCCAGAGGCCCCTCAGAAGAAAGGCCTGGAGGTTTCCTTCCCGAAAACCAGTCCTTGGGGCAGCTGACTCCATGGCAGCCGTTGGCTGGTGTGCTCTGTGGTTCCAAAGTTCTTGCGAGTCGCAAACCCAGACCCCCCCTCTCCCCTCTCCATCCCGAGCTGTCTGGGAAGTCCCAGGGGGAGCATGGCTGCCTCTCTGACCTGTGGATTTTCCCACTGGATGGCTTGGGAAATCATGTCACGAAGCTGGCTTCTTATGGGGATGCTGCCCATGTGTGCCTGCTGTCCAAATGGAGGCTCTCAGAGGGCATGTCCACAGGCACTTTGGGGAAGGCTGGTGACTGCGGGGGGGGCGGGGTGTGTGTGTTAGGTGACATCTCCGCTTGGGTAAACATGTTGGGGATCCTGAGCACAGGGAGCTCAAGGGTCTGCCCAGCAGCTCATCTTTCACTCCCAGGTAGGCAGCGACAGTCCAGGTGCGGCCTTTTCCCAACGGCATGCTCCTTTCTGCAGCGTGCTCTCTCAGCACCCACTCCTCTGGGGACCCGAGGTACTTGAGCAAGTTGTGAAGGAAACCTGGCACTGGAAAAGCCTGCCCCTTAGTGGGAGACAGTCCCCAGAATAAGTAAATGGCATACGGTGCATCTCAAGTTCTCTGGTCCTTCTGGAATAGGATATCACAAGCAGGGGCTTTAACAAACCAAAGTGGAGGCTAGGAGTCTGGATTCAAGGCACCAGCTCTAAGGGGAGGTGCTCTCTCTCATTGTTGGCTCAGGGGGAAGGGCCTTGTCTCCTTTCCGCAGCTGTAGGGCTGGCCTTCCTTGGAGAGCTCCGTGTGTCTTGACATCAATGTTCCCCTGGGTCTAGGAGGTTCCCAGCGCAGGGACCCCTGGGTCAATAGGACATATTCTTCTTTCCTGGTGGTAACGGGTCCCTTGGTCTCTGCTTACCTGTTTAATCTCTTGTACATCTCAAAAAAGATTCTGTAGAGTATACCCTGCCTCATTAACACAACGGCTTCTAACCCTGCCTCAGAGAGGCATCAGAGAGGTGAGGATTTACAACACAGGGGAAAATTAAATAATATGGAAATTAGGGCCTAGCCGGCATGCACCTGTTTTTGTGGGGACACAGTTCCATTCATGACACTCAATTGGAAGCCAAGGAGTGTTTGGGGGAAAGTGGAGCAAAGCTAGGGGCATAGGGAGGGTGGAGTTGGGCACTGCCATGCTGGACAGGGCCAGCTTGCCCGAGGGGATGGTGTTCCAATACAGACCTGGAGGAGGTGGAGGACTGAGAACTTTCTGGAAAGTGGAGAGAGATGGTGAAGTGGAGAGAGACGGTGGAGGCCGCCTGTGCAGAAATTCTCAGACTGCAGACGGCCATTTTTGGAAACAGGAGGCAGCCGGCCTGTGTAGGGGAGAGGGGGTGAGAGCAGAGCAGGAGGAGAGGTGTCCACATGGGCTCTGGGGGGCTCTCGCACACCTTCTGGCTTGGACACTGAGAGGAGAAGCTGCTGGGAAAATTGGAGCAGACTGTGATGGAATTAGCTCTGTGTCCTGATGAGTTGAAGGCAGATGGTAGTGGGCGGGTGGGAGAGGGGGTCCCGGTTAGAAGACCGCATCTCGGCACACCACGATGGCGGATTGGGCCAGTGATGGGTGGGGGTTCTAGAATGGGATTTCCTGACAGGCTGGGCATCAAAGGGAGGCCCAGAGAGGACCCCACAGTGCCTCTTCCATCAGGGAGGGAGGTGCCATCAACCAGGCTGGGGACCACCATGCGGGGAGAGTGGGCTTAGGGAGACGAGGCTTGGGTTGGGGTGCATGGACACGGAGGTGGCTGCTAGACAGGGAAGAGCAGCCTGCAGATACATGTCTGTGGAGTTCAGCAGAATGGTCTGGGCTGCGGATGTAAATTTGAGAGCTGTCAGCATAGATGGTAGTTAAGGCTGAGATTAGATGAGATCATCCGGGCGGCGGGCAGGAGAAGATGAAGAGCTCAGGGGCCAAGGCTGGGGCACCGCAGCAGAATGAGGTCCCAGGGAAAAGGAGGCACCACAGGGAAGCCTGAGAAGGTGAGAAGGCGCTGCCATTGCTCTCCTGGAGGCCACGTGAGGGACGAGTTTCCAGGGGGAGGGAGCGAGTCTCTGTGTCAGGCACTGACACTGGGAGATGGAGTGAAGGGAGTCAAGAGAGGTGACCATTGCATTAGGGGAGCTGGGCGTTGTTTGTGGTGGTGCAGGTGGAGGAGCAAAGCCTGATGGGAGTTGGTGTGTGAGAGGCTGGTGGGCGGAAGTCATGGAGTCAAGGTGGGGAGAGTGGATCATAAAGGTGGGAAGAGGGAGGGAGCACAGAGATAGGTAGAGGAGGGATCACAGAGGCAGGTAGAGGGTGGAGCTCAGAGGGAGATAGAGGAGGGAGCACAGAGGTAGGTAGAGGG
>NW_022103920.1:6004632-6007546 GCF_000313985.2 Echinops telfairi | reverse complement strand
AGGGATGGAGCACCAGCTGAGTGACAATGGGTCCTGCAGAGAGGTTTTAAGAATCCACTCCCCTTCTCCCAATTCTCAATCACTTCTGACCCCAGCTACCCGTGTGCCACATTCTCTCTCTGCCCCTGGTCACCTGGATTGAGGGTAGATGTCATAGATTAACAGGACTGGTCCTTCAGATGCCAAGTGGGCAGATGCCAGCTGCAAGTTAGGAGCCCACGGCACCCTCTCTTCTACCTTAGCTTCCTCTTCTTTGGGTTCAGTAATTGATGGCATTGATTCACAGAACTCAGGCCAGTCCTATACTTAATGATTATAGATTTATTGTAGCAAAGGATACAGACAAGATTATCATAATGAAGAGACAATTGGGTGAAGTCTGGGTGGATTCCCATTGTGGAGCTTCTGTGCCCCAAGGGACAAGCTGTACTCTCAGATGCTCACCAACCAGGAGTCTCCACGCTCAGAGCTTCTACTAGCTCATCACCACTGAGCCGTCTTTGTACGCACGATCCACTGAAGCATACCTCCTGAGGTCGGTGAGTCTTTTCTGGTCCGGCCAGCTCCTATTTGTTAGCACCAATTTTCAGGTGTCGTCTGGAAGTTTCAGGTAACACCTCGCTTACTCAGACTACTTCACAGGAAACAAGGACAAAGCCCACCCCCACCCCCCATTAATCAAATAGACTATCACCAGATTTCTGATTTCTTGAGTAAGCACAAATTAAAATCCTATGCCACTTTTTGAAGCTGATGAGTGATATGAGGAGGCACCCAGTAAGGATCACGATTAGATCTCAGGTGCTTATCTCTTTCCTAAAATGTATTTAAAACCTTCCAATCTGTGCTCGGGTAGTCCACGTACTCTGTGTCACTCATTCCTTAGACACGACAGAGCTATGGACTTTGTAGAGCAAGATTCAGCCCCAACCTTCAGACTCAAGGCATTTATCCAACGAATGAGTGATGCATTTTGATCAATAAAGAGTGGGAGCTGCTTTATATAATTCAGAATATATAGCTGCATCAAACTCGGGCAGAAACAACGACTGGTATGAATCGTACTTGAGCAGCCCCAGTGTCAGAGTGGTTAAATGATCCGTGGCTAATGGGAAGGTCAGGGGTTTGAACCCCCTGCAACTCTGCGGGAGAAAGGCCTGGCAATTTGTTTCGTGGAGATGACAGCCTGGGGGAACCCTGACAGCCTTGGGGAACCCTGACAGCCTGGGGGAACCCGACGGGGCAGCTCTGCTCTGTCCTGTGAGATCAAGCTGACCCAGAATGGACTGGGTGACAACTGGCACCCTCGATGTGTGGCCAATTGCTCGCTCTGATCTGGGACTGCTTCCGAAATGGCATCTTGGATGGATCGGGGCATCCTCTGGACCAGTGATATAAGAGGGACGATTTTTCTCACCTCAGCTCCTGGGAAGCCAACTTAAGTAAAACCTGAGCACGCAGGCATTGAAGACGGGCCGGGTGTGCCTCCGTGATTCTGGCTGAATGGAAAACCAAGAGGAGGAGAGCGGCCAGGCCTGGAGAGACTTCCAGACATCTCCTCAGCACACACTGCTGGACACGTCTACGTCAAACAGGACAAAACCAGGCAGACCCTTGGAGGGAAAGGCGGGACAAATTCTCACTGCTATGCATTGGGGTTCTGTTCGCTTCCCATGGCTAGGCTGATTCCCTTTCTCAAATGAGGATCTGCTTAATCACTATCTTCACTTCGAGGACACCCCTCAATCAACTCAAGCGTGTCCACTAATTAATAGTCCTCGGTGGAACTAACCCTTCTGGCATTTCATGACAAATTACCCGTGGTAATCACATCTGTGGCAACTGGACACTCCTGGCTAGGGGCGGAGTCAAACCTGTCAATCAGGTCACAGCTGGATGTTGTATCCTTGGGGGCGTGGCCTTCTTATAAGCAGGGGACCCCTTCCTTTCTCTTCCCCCTCACCTTCCTGCTTGTTGACCACTCTGAGGACTGCTAGAGCTCAGCCATGTTTCCACAGGCAATGGTCCACCCAAGGGCACATCACTGGCTTCTTGAGTCTCAAGAGAGACTGATGGACTAGTATTGGACTTAGGGACTTGAGTTGGGCTGGGCTGGGACGCTTTCTCGGTATGTAATTACTTCTTGATAGGAAACTCTTTCTTACACACAAGAGTGTCACTGGATTTGTTTGTCCAGCGAGCTGGGCCTCACACACCACTGGTCTCTAGACTCAGGGTACCAGGTTACAAGACACCCAGCTCTGCCATCAACACTGTATTCCTCATGCATTTGGGGCCATTGGGACTTCTCCTAGCCAATCTCTGCAGACACAGCGGTGGGCGGGCGGGGCCCACATTTCCAGGTGTGTGTGTGCACTTGCTCCCTTCTGGAAGATATGAACACCTGGGAGCAGGTGACTTCCAGAAACCAATGCCCCATCTGGCTTATGAGCCAGTTGTCTCTGAGTTGGCGATGATGCAGCCAGATGTCCTCGAATGTCCCCGAGCGTGGCCACTACAGAACCCAGAAGAGTTTTTCTTGGGAGGCCTTTCTTGGGAGGCATCTCTTGTGGATTTGAACTCGCAACCTCTGGGTTCACAGCTGGTTGCTTTAACCACTGGCACTCAAGCCCGAGGCTCCCCTACGACGGCTTTATGATGCCATCAGCTCTCCATATTTGCAGGCAGACGTGGCAACCACGACTCCCGTCTCTGCTTTGCTCCTCTAAACGGTGCTGTCCCAACGGCCCCAGCATGTGACACAGGGCATTTAGTGCAGGACCAAGGACAGTGGCAGAAGGGCCCCCTGTTTGTCAGGGAAGGGGGGCACCTGGACACCCACACAGTGACTTCTTTCACTTTGCATGTGACCTATTCCCCACAGTTTCATTGGCATCTAAATCACATACCATAC
>NW_022103920.1:5974620-6002084 GCF_000313985.2 Echinops telfairi | reverse complement strand
CATATTTCCCCTTGACATTTTGGGAACCGAAACAGTTTTAAAATGGGTTAAAAAGGAGAACAAATGATAAGATATGACATTTTCACCTAACTATGTCTCCCATACTTAACTTTACAGGCCTCTGTCTGGTAACAGTGCGCTTCACATCCCGCAACTATAATTAGGGAATTCACGCGAGGCTTAATACTGGTGTGGACCCTGCAAGTGGATTTGGGGCTTCCACTGTCATCCATAGCCTTCACCGTCGAGACCTTTTAGTCATCTGGCCACACCCTTCATGGCCCTTTGTGGCTGAATGGCCAGTGTGTGTGTGGTTTGCACTGTCCCTGCCCCGGCTGTGGGGAAGGGCAGGACAGGAGGTGGTGTCTCTGGAAACTGACTTTGTGTTTTAGGCAGAAGGCAGGTTGCTGGTTACCAGCAAACCCTCCCCCAGAGGTGACAGCTGTGGAGTGAGTCTTGCCCAAATACGTGCTGTGAATCCTCACCCATAACGGCACACCCTGGAATATCCCGGCCGGGCCCCAGGTTGTACACAGGGCATTCCCAGGCCACCTGGATGACCTGGCTATCTCAATAAACAGAGTCACATGCATGATGTGTTTCACAGTGCGCGTGGAAGGTGAGTTGAGACTAGACTGGGATCTTTTAAGTATGCAATAACAAGTTTGAAAGATTGTGAGGATTTATGCAAAGGGGACACCGGGATGGGAGGTGAGCGCAGGCTGGTGGGAAATGGTGAGGCGGACTTGCTGGGGGCAGGGTGACCACAGACCACAGTGTGTCAAAGACACCCCAGTGTCTGCAAAGCTGGGTAAAACGAGGTCTGTGTGCGGTCCTGTGTGGGACTGGGGTTTCTTTGTCATGTGAATGAGACTGCGTGGTATGGGTCTTCAGTACCTCGGGCTATAAAGAGAACTGCCCAGGCGCAGGAGCCAGCAAGCAGGAAAGAGGGGCAAGTCCATGCCACAGGAAGATGGCCAAGGACGGAGGGGCAGGCGCTCCAAGGGACAAGGGCTTTCCCTCAGGGCCACGAGACAGATAGACAGATAGACAGACAGACAGAGAGCTTCCCTCTGGAGCCGGCCCCTGAGTTCTGACTTCTAGCCTCCCCAAGTGTGAGAACACACGGTTCAGCTGACCAGAGCCGTCCCCCTGTGTGATGGCTGTTACAGATGGTCCAGGTACTACCACCCGCATGCAGGTGCCCCCGCACTGCCTGGCAATGCAGGGACAGCAGGGGCAGTCAGAGACAGCTGTCTGTTGTCCTTTCTGCCCTTCTGCTGACCCAGCTGAGATCAGAGTTGGGACCCACAATGGCATTGTGGCCTGCCCTCACTAACAGAACAGAAGCAGCCCCCGATTTCCACAAAGGCACAAGTTCCCTGGGCCGGGCAGGATCGAGAAGATTGGAGGACAGCTGAATCCCTATTGAGTGGGCAGGGTGGACAGGCAAGGGGACTTCAGGGTCAGGTGGCAGCTGGAATGTGTGTGGGGAGGTAGACAGGCGTGGGCCCGCCCTGGGGAAGGTGGGAGGAGCACTTTGGGATTGTCACATGGTGGGCTCTGGAAAGGAAGTCTCAGGAGTCAGGACTTGACCTTGATGGACGGGGAACAAGATGTGGTGTTTCGGGAAATCTGAGAAAGGGCCCATGCTGCCCGGAGGGCAGGTACTGGCGTGGCACAATGTGATGGGCTTGCCCGCTAGCCCACAGCCCGGAGGTCTGAGCCCACCATGGGAGGGAGATCCTGTCCAGGTGACGGGGCTTGGAATGGAAAGAAAGAGAAAAGGGGAAGAGACTATTGAGAAACAGGAGTCCCCAGGTGAGCGGAGCAAGGGTCCTGGATCAGAGACTCCACTGAGCATCTGGGACCAGTGAGCCCAGCTGAGCTGGGCAAGGACCAGGCAGAGCTGCCTGGAGCAGGTCCCCCTCCCGAGGAAGAGGTACCCCCCAGGCTCAGAGCAGTGGCTCACAAGGAAATGTGGGTCTCCTGCCCCGCCCCCCGCCCCAATCCCGTAGAGCCTGCTAAAATGTTTTCCACTATCATGTTATTTGAATATGCATAAAACAACACTCAGGATAAACTCCCAGTACTTAAAGCTCTTCTGTCTCCGTGAAACAGAAGAGATTTACACATTAAAAACAGATAAAACGACCGCGCCAGCTACATCCCAATGAGCAGCGTGAGTCGAATGGGGTGGATGCTGTCCTCTCACAAACATGAGATTGCTGTGGGCAGAGAGGGAACCAGGGGCTTCGATTCCACTCCGAGGCCAGTGGGCGGTGGGACTGCCTGACCCGATTCTAAAGCAGCTGCGTCTGTCTCTGTCTGGGCTGCCGGGAGCCCTTGTGTGAGCAGCCTGCGGGGTGGGGGAGGCAGGAACCCTTGTGTGAGCAGCGGGGTGGGGGGGAGGCAGGAACCCTTGTGTGAGCAGCCCGCGGGGTGGGGGAAGGCAGGACCTCTCTAGGCAGACCACCTTCACGTCCGCTGCCTCGGCAGTGTCACAGGAGGGCTTGGTTTTCCTGCTGGTTCCTGAGGCGCCCGGCCTTTCTTCCCAGGCCCCTCTGGGTGGACTCGGGTCTCCAACCTTTGGTGACGAGTTGGGTCTGGGGCGCTCAGCCAGCTGCTGGCGTGTGGACGCGGACTCCCGGTGAGAGTGGGGCGGTGCCACAGGGGTTTCCGGGGTTGTTGTTTTTTCTTTTCCAGAAGCAGGTAGCAGGCTTTTCCAAGGTGCATCTGGGTGGGTTTGAAATGCCCACCATTGTTTGCTTAGCAGCTGTCGGAGGAACCAATGGCTGACAGTTTGGAAGACGATTGGCTAAAGGGATCACAAAACTCACCCCCACCACCCCAAATAAAACCCCCCAAACACCCTGCCATGGAGTCGATGCTGACTCATAGTGACCCTCTAAGACCCCTGTGGATTTCTGAGACTGTAACTTTTTAGCGGAGTAGAAAGCCTCATCTGTCTACCGTGGAGCAGCTGGTGGATTTGAACTGCTGACCTCGTGTAGTTAGCGATCCAATGAGTAACCTCCACGCCACCAGGCTCCCTTAGAACAGACAAGTGGTCAGTAACCTTCTGGGGTTCCGTCAGTCTGGCTGATTTGCTTATTGGCACCCCATAGCCCGAGGAGGCATGGAGGGCCTGGGCGGTGGAGGAGGGGCCCTGGAGGAAGAGGGTGCAAATGGAATCCAAAGGACCGTGTGCCTGGCCCTTCAGAGCGTCTCACTTTCTGACAGTGTTGACTCTGCATTAAAGAGCCAGATGTGCTGATCACGTGGCTCTTATCTGTTTATTCTGGTAAGCCTCCTGGGACTGCTCCCAGGCAGCACTGGGCTCCACGAGGCTGCTATGCTGAGCCAGCCTGGGCTCCGAGAAGTGTGAGCTCCCCAAGAAGTGTGTGTGTGTATGTGTGTGTGTGTGTGTGTGTGTGTGCGCTTGGACTTGCTGTGGGTAGTCAGGGCTCAGCCAATGCAGGGAGACAGTGCTGGCCACTACAGCTGGCGGTCAAGGCTGCTGGCTGCTTTTCTTCTGATCCCTAACTTACTGTGACCAGAGCAGGCCTTGAGTTCTCTGCCCTGCACCTCAGATGGGGATGAAGGACCCCCACCCCCCACCCCACCGCCACTGTTGTGGGTTTGCAGGTACTGGGCACAGTTATTTGCTCAGCTTCCTCAGTGGGGAATTCTTGTTTCCCAGTTTGGTCTAGGAGTTCCTGGCTAGTGCAAACAGGTAACGTGCTTGGTTGCTAAATGTGAAGGCTCGCAGTTTGAGTCCAGCCCCAGCTGCTTCGGAAGAAAGGCCTGGGGATGGACTTCCGAGAGACCAGTCCTGGAGAATCCCACGGGGCACCGTTCTACTCTGACACACGTGGAGTCACCAGGAGGTGACTCACCAGTGCTTTTTCTTGATGTTTTTTCCTTCCTCATTTTGGCTGAGCCCCAGAAGTCTGGAGGACAGGGGATATGGAGTGGGGGCTGGTGAAACCAGGCAGGGCCACACAGGTTGGTTCTGAGGGGCCTGGGGTCGGGCCTCTTTTGCCAGGTTGTGGCCAGGGGCTCCCAGGGTGTGTGCCTTCTGTGCTGGGAGATGGAGGGCCAGTCTGCCGTCGCTGTGAGGTCAGGACGGGGAGAGGGACCTGCTCTGCTCCTAGGAGTGACTCCAGGTGACCAGAGAGATCTTAGGCTGGGGTGGGAGGGAGGGCAGGTGGGGCAGGGTGAAGGTGGAACTTGTAGCTCTGGGAGGCCAGCATCCCCCTAATATTTGCAGGCAGGGTTTGGAGTACTGGCATCAAGGGGGCTGAGTTAGCAAAGGTGGGCCTGTGAATCTGACCTGGTTTGGAAAGAGGGTCTTTGGTGATGTTGGCCGTTAAGGTAACTGAACTGGGAGAGTCCTAACTGGACCTTAGTGGGCCCAGGAATTCTGGAAGGAGCCCGACGCTGGGGGTGGTGGTGGTGGCAGGGAACACATTCTCTCTCTCAGTGCTGCGAAGGAACCACTATAGCTGATACTCTGATCTCAGCCGGCACCCGAAATCCGACTCACCCCCGGCCCCAGATCTAGGAGAGCGGACTCGCTTCTGTCCCGGTGAGTCACCTAGGCTGTGGTGTTTGCCCCTGACGGCCGAGGACACTACGTCAGTGGACTTGGAGTCAGAAACCCGGGCCCAGTCTCCCCAGCTCTTTATGAGTCTTCGAACACTGGGCGAATTCCGGCTCACGGAGCCCACGGGTCTTGGAGTAGAGCCTTCAAGAAGCAGCGTGGGGCTTTCTTTGGCTGTGATCTTAGGGATGGAGAACACCAGGCCTTTCTTGCTCGGTGCCTCAGCGTGGGTTTGGGGACACCAAACTTGTCCAGGTGGTTTGTTTAGACTGGAGCCTGGGGCCGCTCCTGCCTGTACTTCCTTACACGGCTGAACCTGCTGGTCCCACTGCACTGTGACCTCCCGTGAACCTCTCTGATATTACCTGCTTCCAAATGGGGTCACGCTCACAGGAACATAGCCAGATCATCAGAGTGTCTTTTGGGGGACCTGGGTCACGCGCGGAGGGTGTTTGAGAAGGTGTTTGTCTGAACAGGGCTCTGCTCTCAGAGTCGTGAAGGGCGGTCAGACTGGGGACACACAGGATTCGAGGTTGGGTTGGCGGGGGTTCTGCAGCCTTCACTCCACAGCTGTGTCAGCTCAGAGGTGCCAGTCCACGTGGCCTGTTGAGACTGGAGTCAGGGGCCGCTCACGCCTGGCCATTCCAGGCCCAGGAGGGGAACTTCCCCCTCTCCCCGGCACACTTTTCGACTCTCTGGGGTGAGCGCCCCCTTTGCTGTCTTCAGCCAGGGCCCCTTCTCGCTTTGTTATGGGGGTCAGACTTACTGTGGGCCATTATCACAGCATCTTTTTAAGCTGGGCGACATCCAAGACCCATAGGGGGATCCTGAGAACCCAAAATGGGAGCCAGGACAGTGACGATGGCACCTGAGCCCTGTCCTCAGGACACACCCCGAGTCACCCAAGACAGAACACAGGGTCCGGGGTGTCCACTGGGGCAACCCTTGTCTTAGGGCTCTTCTGAGAGTGCCAAGTGGCCCCCCTCATCTCTCTGTTCCCGGCCTGCGTGGCTAGGGACACACAGGGGACTGTTTGGGGATGGATGAGGCTGGCAAGTTGTGCCCCAGCTCCCGTCCTGGGGCAAGCACCCTGCCAGGCGGCCCTGTCCCTGAGAACTTCAGCAGTGGGACAGGATGGTACCCCAAACCTCTTCTCCCCCATCCCATTGCCCCTTAAGTTCCTCAGGGAACCCACAGAGGAGTTCTTGAGGCATGCTGAGGAGAGAGCCACTGTCTGGGGTCCGGGGGCAGGTGTCCTGTCCCCAGTGGGCTGGGGCTCCTCCATGGACTGCCGGGATCCCCACTGTCCTTGCACGTCCCGTGCTGCCATGCAAGGGGGATAGAGATGCTTGACGGGGTCATGGCAAGCCAGCTCGCAGCGCCCCCCGTAGCTGGGCGCCTTTGGGGTTTCCATGGTAAATCCCTGAGGTCACTCTCCCAGCCCTTCCCAGAGGCCTCTGTGTGGACTCGAACCACCAGCCTTCTGGTGAGCGGCCAGGCTCAGCCATCACACAACCTTTCTCTTTGCCTGTTAGCATCATTGGGTTGAATCCAGCCCATGGCTCCTGAAGACCTTTCTTCCTCAGGACCCGACCACCAGAATCACTGCCACGGAGTCAGTGCCCACTTACAGGGAGCCCACAGCACAGGGTAGAACTGCTCCGGTGTGCTTCCCAGATGGAAACTCTTCACGGGAAGCAGACAGCCTCATCTTTCTCCCGAGGAACGGCTGATGGTCTTGAACCACGAAATTTGTCAATGTGCCACATAAATGAACTCCCACCTTAGGGGCCACAGTTCAGGCTCTCTGGGGAGGGACGGGCGGCACAGGGTCCCTAGAGGGCAGGGTCCTGTGCTTCTGCTGCGTTTTTCCTGGGGGGCCTGGTCCGAGTGCCTCCCTTCCCATGTCCTGGCGGCAGAGTTGTGTCATTTCTTGTTGGCTTTGTTCCCAGCGCGGCCATAGCACTCTGTAAATACCTGTGGCATTGAATCCTAGTGTATGGTATTCCAAGCATGGTGAACGTTTGAGATAGAAATGCACACGAGGTGGGGGCAGGGCGGGGGGCTTGACTTGTCCAAGGTGGACAGCCTGGGCTGTCTGAGGTACAGTGCTTCCAAGGACCACCACAGAGCGGGCTTCTTCCTCCCGACATAGGGGTCACTTGCCCCTTCCCTGGGATTCCTGGCCCTGTTGTCTCGCTAAACAGGCAGGGGCAAGAGAGTCAGAAAAAGAAGTTCTCACTGCCCGCCCTGCCCTCCCGGTTCCTGTCCGTTGGCCCTGGCTTGGTGGAACATGACCAGAGGGGACAGGCCCCCCGTCGAGGTGCTTACTTCGGGGTTTCTTGTCAAAATGCCTCCCTGTCACCCCCCTACCCCTTGTTTCTGAGAGGGTGTCTGGGTTTGATTCCCAAGACAACCACTTCCCAATGGTTCCAACCCCAGTCTTATTTTTGACATTTTTTTTCCCCAGGTGGTTCTAATGAGCTCAAGAGGTGTTAAAACATTTTTTTTTTTTTTTTTCTCAAAGCAAAGTTAATTTCAGTTTGCTTTGATTCAGGCCGGGGAACCCTCTGCTTCCTGCAGCCAGGAGGAGAGCCAGCCGCCCGGAAGTCTGGCCAGCAATTGAACGAAGCACCAGCCCCAGTCCGTCCCTGATGGTGGCGGCGTGGAGCGAAGCGAGGGTCAGGGTCAGTGCCACCCAACACAGGAGACCTCCCTGAACATGGAGGGGTGGGGGTGAGGTGGCAACCTCCAGGGGAGGGCAGTCAGCTGGCCGGGGAAGTCTTTCGGAAGCTCTGGGTGAGAAAGCAGGAGCTATAGAGTGGCACTGCCCCATGAGATGCCAGGTCTGGGCCTTCCAGTGGCTCTGTCATGGGCAGTGTTGAGGGGCTGTGCAGGAGACGTCACTGTGCTTGTGCAGAGACACCCCCCGCCCCCACCCGCTGTGTCCAGAAGCAGAGCGCTTCAGGCTCCCTGGGGCGTGGGTCAGATTGTAGGGACTTGCATTCAGATGGAGAGAGCTGGCCCCCTGGAGGTGGGGGCTGGTAGGACGTCTGGGTTGGAGGTGGGTGGGCAGGGCTGGGAGGAAGGGCCACAGTCACAGGTTGATGACGGGCAGTGTGTAGACAATGATTCATTTAATCACTCTACTGGGAGCTCTGACAGATATTATAACAATCCATAATCCAGTTAGATCAAGCATGATTGTACAATTGCTGCCACAATCATTTTCAAAATACTTTCTTTCTTCTTGAACTCGTTGATATCAGCTCCCCTTTACCCTCCACCCCCACCAGGAACCCTTATTATTATATTATTATATTATTATATTATATATGATTACTTTTTTTGCCATACCTTACGCCATCCAATGTATCCGTTCACCTACAATTCTGCTATTTGTTCCCCTCAAGTGGAGTTGTACAATCATCATTGCTGTCGGTTGTGCATAGACATTTAAACACATACATAAAATGATTAGAAAAAAAAAAGGTGGGCTACATTAGATCCATTTTTAGAATCAAAAGTAAAACAAAAAACCCAATGTTTCATGAAGGATGAAACTGATTAAGAGTAAGAAAGCTGTTTCTATAGCAATGCCTGCCAAATAAAAGGAGAACTGAAGAAAAAAAAGACATTTAAAATGTTTGGTAAATCTATATGGCCGTCACAAACACGCGTGCCATTCTAAGCGTCTTCATGGTCCAGCTCATTAAATGGACTCATTGTGTTTTTCAGCCATCACAGCCGCCATGCCCAGATTTTCCTGTCACCTTGTGCTTACCCAGCTCCTGCTCCCTCACGCTCCCTGGGGACTGGCTCGAGTTCTTCCCAGAGCAGGGATCGTCTGCCTTGCTTGGTCCTTAGTGCTCACTGGCATGCCAGTGTCCCGGGACACCACCCTTGCTTTCTCCACTCTGCGATTCCCACTCCCATCGGGTCCATTTGACTCAAAGGGACCCTCTGAGTAGAACTGCTCTGTAGGGTTTCTCAGGCTGTGCTTTATGGGAGCAGACAGCTTCATCTTCTTCCCCAGGAGTACCTGGTGTGTTTGAACCATTGACCTGTTGGTTAGCAGTGCAACGTGTAACCACAACGCCACTAAGCACCAGTGTTTTCCCCACTCGGCTTGGCAGATCCACTTCTCTGCTCTAAGCAAGCGGGTCAGGACTGTTTTGGATGCAACACGAATGAACTTGGATCCTTTTAAAAACAACACAAGACGAAAATAGGTTAAATGATTAATTCGTGCCAGAAGCAAAAGCAAGGAGGTCATGTGTGTCATACATGACTACCGCCTGGGGCTGGTCTTGGACCATCTGGACGGTAGATGCTGGTGGGGTGGAAGGGACGATGGAGGCTGCTGCTGAAGGGGTAGGCGTTGTCACAGTTTCATAGCCCTGCTGCTGCTGGGGGACAAAGAGTCACCAGTGAGTGGTCCCTTTGAAGGGGAAGAGCTGGGTCACGTTCTCTACATTCAGTCTCCTTTCCTCTCTTATTGTCACGGACGGGGGCCTTCCAGTGTGAGAGCTGCCACCATCACTGATGACCTAGAAATGTCCAGTGCCGTTAAACAGCCCGGGGCCAAGCTCTAGTAGCCAGACTGCTTCTCGGGACCAGCCATGGCCACGCTCACTGTCTGGTTCCTGAGCTCCAGTTAGGGTCTGAGGTCCTTCTGTGTAAGTCCGTGTTGTCCTGCAAGACCCTGTGGCCACTGGCAGAGAAGCTGCCACCGGTTGCCCTGGGGAAGTGGGTCACATGGCTGAGCGTCCATTTCAGGGGCACCTTTGAGGTGGGGCCTGCCCTGTCAGCTCATTCGTGTGTCCTGGGCACCATGCATGGTGACCCGAAACGGGGTGGTGGGGGTGGGGTAGTTCCAGAAATGCGTCTTGGACGAATGATCTCTCTGGGGCTGAAGAGAGCACATGTCCTTGCATTCACTGCACGGTTAGCGAATGAAAGTATCCGTGATGCCTTGAATCGCTCCAGGTGTATGGTAACCTGTCACAACTGAACAGAATGGAATGGACTACCGTGATCCAGGGGGGTTTCCTGGGCTGTTTTTCTAAGTAGCTATTCAGGCCTTTTGCTCTAGTCTCTCTTAGTTTGGAAGCTCTGCTGAAATCCATTCAGCACTGTAGTAGCGCATACTTCATCCACTGATGGGTGTTGGCCACTGGTCTACCACACAGGAAATGAGAACGTTAACACTGATCCCCGAGTGACCTCCCATCCGAGACAGGGCTTAAAATATGTGTTTTTTAATCGAACATCATTGCACCTAGATTCTTTCAAAAAAATTTTGTGTGGTGTAACCAGCATGCAGTGAGGTGCTGTAATCTATAGCGCATAGCCTAAAGAACATTCCCAGCTCTGTGCTCCATGTCCCTGCCACTCAGACCCGGGTCCAGCACATTCATGTCGAGAGCATGTCTCACAGCCAGAGAGACGCTCTCATGCCTGCTTAGTCCACAGCTCCCGACAAAGGTCACTGTGCTTGCTACGACTGGTACCACAGGCTGCCTGTTCTTGAACTTCATGTAAATGGAAATTACACCCCAGTTTGTGGCCTTTTGTGTCTGAGCTATTACGTCTGTAAGATTCATCCACATTGCTAATTGCTGTGTAGCGGCCGTTTGTTCTTTATATTGCTGGGAGGCCCGCGCTTCTATGAATATACCACAATTTATTTAACCCTTCCACTGCTTGGGTAGTTTCCCGTTTGGGCTATTATGACTGAAATGGTTAGGCATCATTTTGGTACATGTCTTTAATTGCACATATATTTTCAAAGTTCATGTTTTTCTTATAAGAGGAGAAGGAGAGGCAGGAAATGATAGTGATAATAACAATTATAAGGGGCCCTTAACTGAAAGCTCACTGTGTGCCAGAAAATAGATGGACGGTCAGCCAGGTGCACTAGATCCATGAGCCCACGTGGCCTTCTTAGTGCTCTTTTGTTTATTCATCGTCCCACCTAACGACGTTAATTCCCCCCAGACTCCACGCTCCCTGCCATCGAGTTAGTGCTGACTCATAGCAACCCCCTGAGAGTTTCCGAGACGGTCACTGTTTACTACGGGAGTAGAAAGTCCAGTCTTTCTCCCTCGGAGCTGCTGGCGATTTTGAACTGCCGACCATGTGGATGGCAGCCCGACACTAACCAATACACCCCCCAGGGATCCATTAAGGAGGGGTAGGGAGTGGTGAAAAGTACAAAGTGAGATGACCTTTTAAGTACAAATTGAATTCAGGAGCCATCAGGTGCTAAAATGATCTAATTAACATTTTTGCTTATTCTATAGCTGTCCGGCTCTCCTCCCCCCATTCTGTTAGCCCGCTCTCCCATTAGAATGGGAGTTCCCCAGATTTGGGGCTGGATGCCTGGGCCCTGGCAGACGCTCAGAGGATGTTCTTACGTAGCAGGAGCTATTTTTCAAAAGACGGTAACCAGGTTGCTTGCTGAGTTTTTGTTGGCGTTTCGCCATGAAATTGTCTCAGGCTGTTCTAACCCTAGCTGTTGTTGACTGAACTGCAGTTGAACTTGGAAGAATCGCATAGGCGTGATATTGAGTGGCGGGAACTAGACACAAAAGATGACACGCTATGTAATTTAATTTATATGCAACTCCAGAATGGGCGAAGCCAGGGCTGCCAACACTTGGTACACTTTGAACTTCTAAGGTTTCCTGATGTTTCTGTGCTCTCTTTCCCTGTTGATCCCTGTTAAGCAGCTTAAGTTATGTTTTCCCCTAAAAAGTGAGTCGTAAGTAGCATCCAGTACAACTTCTTTTTGATATGTGTAGGCAGTGGGGTGTAACTTTCTTCCCAAACAAGGTACAGAACATTTCTGTCACCCCCAAAGTTCCCTCATGAATTCCCCACCTTCTCCTAGCTCCCAGACACCCAGCCAATCATGGGTGTGATTTCTTCTGGTGTCGATCCGTGTCTGCCGGTTCTTGGAGTGTACACACGTGGAGGCATGCAGCACGAACTCTCTGGAACCAGCTTCTTTTGCTTCTCAGAGCATCTTGTTGGGTGTCTTTGGACAGTTACGTCGTCTTCCGTTGTCAGATGGCTTCACATTTCGTTTATCTGCTCTTCTGTGGATGGGCATTGGGCTGTTTCCAGTTTGGGGCTATCTTGAGTACATCGCTTACGAACATAGCTGTGCAGGTCTTTTTTTGTGGCTGTAACTTCTCATTTCCCCTGAGCAGGGCCTAGGAATGAGATGATGGGGTAGGTTCTCTTTATGAGAAACGGACGGTTCTCTAAAGCGCTTGAACTCACCAGCAGTGGATGGGGATTCCTGTTGCTCCACATCGTCATCAGCATCTGGTGATGTCATGCAGCTCAGCTTCCCCCAACTCCACTTTGCTGTCTCTGTCAACATAGACCTTGCACCTTGACTCACAGTCCTAGCCCTGTCTATCTCATTCGTGTGTGTGTGTGTGTGTGTGTGTGTGTGGTGTGGCCGAGAAGTTCCTTGGCTTTTCCTAAACCTGAATACTTAGTCTAATCATTCTTCTCTACTTTTACTTGGGAGAGTGGAAGGGTGGCACAAAAGAGGCAGGTCCTCAGCGAGATGGATTGGCACCGTGGCTGCATCCAGGCACAGGAACTATCGTGAGGATGGCGCAGGACCAGGCAGTATTTGCTTCTGTTGTGCATATAGGGTTGCTATGGCTCGGAGCCAACTCGATGGCATCTAACAGCATCCTTCCCTACTTGTTAAAAGAAGCCCTTTGCTCCCCTTGATGTTTCCTGATTTTTTTTTTTTTTGGCAAGTCAGACATTCCTACTGGATCCCTAAGGCCAGACTACCATTTTCTATTCTTTTTTTTTTTTGCTTTAACTAACCTGGAGCGAATGCAAACTCTTCAAGGGCCAGGGTGTTGTCTGACGTGGTCATCATTATATCTTCAGCTGACAGAAGAGTGCTGGCACGTTGGTCCTTGATAGGTACCTATTTAACTAATACATTTTGAAACCACGGAAGTAAAGGTGTGGCACTTAACCATCATTTAGCCATTTATTCATTTGGAATATCCGATAGTGCCAAAGTTAATGCCCGGCTCCCACTTCCCCTTAGAAACAAAATGCCACACGGCTTGGTAAAAAGGGTACGGGAGAAACCACAGGAAATAGACTGAAGTTATTAATGATGAAACGGACCTTCTGTGTCGGCACAGGATTTTTTATTTTTTGGATCCATGTGGCACGGCAGTGGAGGGGGCTGCTAAATGACTTCATTCTACAAAACATCACTCCCACCAGATTGGCAGCACACCCAAAATGCACACTGGTAGAGATTAGTGCTTTGGCTTAAGGTACTCTGCTTTCCAAGTGGGTTTTTGGAAAATTCAAAATTTGAAGGAAGATCCACTGGTGTCTTTGTGGAGTATTTCCTCGCCGGATGGCAAGGCCGGTTCAAGGATAGTCAGGAGGCAGAAGGCCAGCTCGGGGTTCAGTCCAGAACTCCGGCTTCTGTGAGTGGGGGTGGAGGTGGAGGGGAGCGGACCATCTGCACGTGTTTGGGGGTGAACATGGGGTTAATGTTGCACGTGGGAAGCAGAGTGTGATAGGGAAGGTTTTGGAAAGTACCAATCGGTCTTGTGTCCATTTCCCCCCTAAAGTCAGGCGGGCTGGAAAGATAGGACCTCTGTGTTGTTGTGGATTGCTGTTGAGTTGACTTCAGCCCACGGCAGTGACCTGACGTGGAACGGCATGGGGCGTGGTCTGGGGCCAAGTTCATTGAGTCCATGGTTGAGGCCTGTTTCCAGCCCCGAGACTCTCCCTCCTTTTCATCAACCTTCTGCTTAACCAAGCATCCTTGTCCAGAGACTGGACCTTCTGGATGACGTGCTCAGAGCAAGCGCCAATGTCACCATCCTTCCCGCTAAGGCAGTGGTTCTCAACCTCCCTACTGCTGTGACCCTTTCCTACAGTTCCTCATGTGGTGGTGAACTCTCCCCCTCCGCACCCCCCCCACCAACCATAACATTATTTTTGTTGCTCCTTCATCACTGTCATTTTGCTACTGTTGTGAATCAGGCAACCCCCAGGAAAGGGTCGTTCAACTCCCAAAGGGGTTGCAACTCACAGGTGGAGAGCCGCTGCTCTAAGGCGCTTTCTGCTTGTATTTCTTCAAAGACGAACTTGTTTGCTCTTCTGGCAGCCCACGGGATGCTCGCTATTCTCTGTTGACACCACAGCTGCAGTGCATCCATCCCCACCCCTCCCTTTTCCTTACCCAGCTTTGACTTGGACATGCAGTGGTTGAAAGGACCACGACTAGGACCAGGTGTACCTTGGTCATCAAAGAGACACGTTTCGTCTTAAAAACCCTACAGAGTTCTGTTGCAGTCAGTTTGTCCCGTGCAATGTAGCATTTGGTGTCCCGGCTGACTCCATTTGCAGGTGTTGACTGTGGCTCCACAGAGAAAGAATCAGGTGACAGCTGCAATTTTCCCTTCACTTATCAAGAGACTGTTTATTGGCTCCGTGGTGAGGAGTGTCGTTTGCTTCTGGTTCAGGTGCAATCCGTACCGCAGGCCACAGGCCTTGACCTTCATCAGAAGTGCCTCATGCCTTCTTTGGCAGGGAAGGTTGCATCATCTCTACACCCTCGATCTAGAAAAATTAGCCCCTGGAAACCCCGCGGAGGGCCGTTCGAGGCCGAGCACGTGGGGTCGGTTGCAGGCGCTGGGACTGGCACCGGCGCAGCCGCAGGACTGATGTGTGGAAAGCACAAGGGGCGTTTCCTGCTGTCTCATTCCTGAGACCGTGTGCACATGATGAGTGATGGGCGCATGGCCTTTCAGACTGATGTGCTTTGTCCTCAGAGATAAAACCTATTCTGAATGCCCAGGGTGACTTTTAAACAGGACCGTCAGGGATATATTTTTCACCTGCTAGCATGTGTCATTTAAGTTTGTTAATTTAGCCCACAATTAATCAGGTCGTCCATTAGCCTAAACCCCACGCTCCCAGTGTTCCTTGGCTGGCTTCTGCAGCCCCACAGGAAGCCCTTCTTCTATTTCCGGGTCTTTGTGTTTCTTCCCCTCGTCTCCTTTTTTCCTCAAAATAAGGGCACTAGCCACAGAGATGAGGCCTCATCCCGCTCTACTCTGACCTCATCTTAAGATACCGTCTTTCAAGATAATGCCTCTACAGATTCGATTTCCAAGAAGGTCTCATTCTCAGCGCATCTCTTTCGGGAAAGTCATGTCATCCATCCAACTCACCCGGATCTCCTGCAGGAGTTGGGGGGTCTGGTGCCTTCAGGGTCTCTGGAGCGGATTCTCTGTCACTGTCAAAGCTGATATTGAGTAGCCGGTCTTGTGGCCGCCATAATGCCTGCCCGGTTCCAGAGACCCTTGGAAAGACTTTGCTAGCCAAATGGTCTATGAGGAGGTACCCCCTCCCCCCAAATCAATGTTCATTTGATTTTTGATGTGAGGGGGGATAATTCATTTGGAGTTGGTTCCAACAGGTCCGACTGTTAATCAAGCTTCCTGTTTAGAGGTTCTGGAAATATTACATAACATTGTGCAACAAAAAAGGCCTGATTTGTGGCAGATGGGGGACTGGTTTTACCACCACGAAAATGCACCTGCTCCGGCAGCCATCACAGTGTGCCAGTTTTTGGAAAAATATCAGCATGCCTCTCTTGCCCCATGCACCTTACTCACCTGACCTCGCTCCGAGGGACTTCTTGTTGTTTCCTCAAATGCAGAGGGACATGAAAGGACAGTGATTTGATGACTTACAAGAGGTGAAGAAAAAAACGAGAGAGGTGCTGTGAGCCATCCAAACAGAGAAGTTTGAAAACTATTTCTAAGAATGGAATTGCAGAATTCACAAATGCATTACGTGTAATGGGGAGTATACTTTGAAGGTGATAAGTTTGTTTTGTAAAAAAAAAAAAATCAAATACATAGCTTTGGGGGGATGGAAGGGGAGAAAATTCTGGGGTGTTTTTTTTGGGGGGGCGGGTACACCCATAGTGTCCGAGGCCATGGATTTTCAGTTGCTCTTCTACTACTTCTGGAAAACACTGGGCTTAGTGAGTGGGAAGAGTGATTGTTGGAAGGAGAAGAGGAGGAAGAGGAAGAGGAGCAGCAGAAGAGATTATAATTGGGTACCAAACACTGTGCTAGCACCGTTACATCCACAATCCCGTTTGATTCCCACAGGACCCGACCCAGATGCGTGAATGTCCCCAGTTGTGGAGGAGAACCCTGGAGGTGTCCAGGGTCCTTGAAAACAGTGAAAGTTAAGCAAGCCCCCTTCCTTTTTGGTTCTGGAAAACAGTCCACTGGAAACAAAACAAAACAAAACAAAACAACAACCCTACACGTGACTCACAAATGCCCTGCCCACTAGGACAGGGCCAGACACCCCCTGTCCAAAGCCCCGTACTTGGACTCCTAAGTGAATTGCTGAATGGCATGTCCCCCTCCCCCCCACCTACTGGAACAAAATACTTGTCACCAAACCTTGGAGAAGCTCTCTCCTGCCCCGGGTCTGCAATCTGAGGCTGCCCACGGAGCAGGCTGACCTCAGGGTCGAGCCATCCTTGATGGACTGCCCTCTGATGTCACCATCTTGGCCCACTTCCCACCCCTGGTCCTCCCCAGACTGTCCACTCTGGCCTCAGAAAAGAAAAACCTGTTTTCCCAGCTCGTGGGCACCGCTTGTATTGGGGCAGCCCCTGCCCCTGCAGCAATCTTTCTGAAGGAACCCTGCTGAGCCCGGTTTGATTTTTCATCCGACACCGGTGGCTCACGTTTCCAACACCAGTGCGTGGCAGGGCTCTGATTCTGGCCTGTCTGCTCCTGGTCAGGGTCTCCGTCCACCCTACCATGGCCCATGTCCTGCCTTCTCTTCCTGCTGCCTCCCCCAGGGGACAGAGCCTGCGGCCCCAGTGGGACTGGTCTCAGGGACAGACAGGGACCCAGGCTCAGAAAGTGGATGGCTTGGATCAGAATCCATGCCTGTCACTTGCTAAGGCCTGGCCTTGGGCATGTCCCTGCCCTCTCTCGTGCCTCATGGCATCATCTCTAACTTGAGGCTGACAAGAGGATCTGCCTCAGAAGACAACAACAACAATAACAACAACAACAACAACACAACCTACCAAAATCACTGCCATCCAGTCAATTCTGACTCATGGTGACTCTCCCTAGCGCACAGGAACCCGGTGGGCTTCCAAGACTGTCACTCTTCACGGGAGTAGAAGCCTCATCTCTTCTCCTGTGGAGAAACGGGTGGTTTCACACTGCTGACCTTGCGGTTCACAGCCCAATGCATAGCCCACTCTGGGTGTAAATGTGCCTTTGGAGGTGTGTCTGGGGGCGGGGGGAGTCATGTAACTGCACCCATGTATAAGAGCTCATGTATATGTTTTTAAGGGTCTTATATGGAAGGCATCTTTCTTCTGCCCCTCCCCTCAAAGCTGTACTGGCCTCGGGGCTTGTGTGGACCAGTGGTGTCGGGGATGGTGTGTTGGGCGTGAAGCTGGGCATCCCGGAGCTGGACCTTGAAGGGTTTTGCAGTTTCTAACCTTGCCCTCTTGGATCACTCCTGCCGCCATGCCAGGCTAGACCAGACCACTGAGGGCTGAGAGAGAGGCACACAGAAGGCCAGCGGGCAGACTGGACAGGACAGTGAGTGAACCTGTGTGAGGCCAGGTTGTCTGGAGAAACAAATCCAGTGACACTCCTGTATGTGGAAGAGAGAGCGCCATCTGACGCGGGGCGTCCCAGGCCAGGCCAACTCAAGTCCGTCAGTCTGAGGCGAGCCCATACATCCCTCTGCAGACTCACGGCGCCATATGCTGGTGGCACAGAAGTGAACTGGTCCAGGAAGCAGGAAGGTCACAGGGTGCAGACCCCTGTGGATCCAAAGTCAGTGGAAAGATGGCCGGGCGCAGGCAGCACTGGGCATCAGGTGACCGACACACTTTTATATAAAAGGCTTATGACTTCAAAGAGGTGTCATTAGGCTGTGGCCTGATCGACAGGTTTGACCCCCCACCAGCCAGGAGTGTCCAGTTGACCTAAAGCCATCCACCTAACACAGGCACTGTCTTGGGCTGGTCATCTCATAGGGACGTGAGTGGGGCCATCTTGGGCCAGTTGTCTCAGCTGACATTGGCCTGCACCCCAGTCTACGAGTTCAAGTACAGTCAACCCACAGCTTGGAGTTGTTGGTAGGTGTGGTAGAGTCAGTTCTGGGTCAAAGGGACCCCGTGTACAACAGAATGAAACTCAGCCGGTCCTGCGACATCCTCCGAATTATGTTTGAGCTTCTTCTTGTAGCCACTGTGTCCATCCATCTTGTCGAGGGTCTTCCTCTTTTGTGCTGCCCCTCTACTTTACCAAGCATGATGGCCCCCAGGGTGGGTCTCTCCTGAGAAGATGTCCAAAGTAGGTGTGACCACGTCTTGCCATCCTTGCTTCAAAGGAGCACTCTGCTGTACTTCAACAAAGACTGATTTGTGCTTCCGGTATTTTTGGCCAGCACCATCGTTTAAACGCGTCCATTCTTTTTGGGTCTTCCTTATTCCGTGTCCACCTTTGGCGTGCCTTCGAGATCAGCCTGGGGGAAGTTGGACATCACTCTTGTTTTGAGCCAGGCAGGGCTGGGGTGGTTTGTGACGCAGCCTGATCCCTTTGGCATTGAGCAGGCAGGAGGACGTGGAAGGTGCCATCTGTTCTTCAGGGTCATGGAAGTAAATCAGGAGAGAATCTAGATGTGTGATTAAATGGAAATCTGAAAGGTCGTGGAATCATACATCATTCATGAAATGATGAACCACAGCAGACACATTGAGAGACCAAATGGCATTCGTTGAATCATTCATTCTACAAATATTTAAGAGGCTGCTCTCTCGGATGCCAGGCAGGCAGTAGGGGAAGGACGGCTCTGGGGTACAGTATCCCCCTGCCGTAGGCAAACGCAGAGACTGCTGGTCATCAGGGCCATTCTGGCTCGTAGCAGGCTAGTAGGGCAGAGTAGAACTTCCTCTGTGGGGTTCTGAAAAGGTAACTCGTTTTTTCAATTTGAAGAGATATTCATATTCATATTAAGTCGTATGAGGACAAAGCCATATATCTGGAGGAGGGGGACCATTAATACGAGGTCGAAATGGCTGTGACTCTTTCTGGCAGTAAAAAGCCTCGTCTTTCTCCTATGGAGCAGCTGGTGGGCTTAAACCAATGACCTTGCGGTGAACAGCTCAACCGTGAATGATAATTCTGGCTTTCCTTGACTGGACCCTCACTAGGCACTTGACATTCACATCTCAGGCCTCTCGGCAACGCTGACTGGTGGGATCACTGCGTCCCACTTTATAGATAGACGTGAGGCCTTGTCGATCTTGTCTGGGTTTGCACAGCCAGGCAGGGCCACGTTCCCAGTTTCTCGGCCTGATTTTCAAGGTCATCCTCTTTCTACCCAGGAACTTAGATGTTTCATCATGCCCTCCTTGGGCCTGAAGGCATGTTATAGGTCAGTGTCTTAGTTTCCCAGGGCTTTGTAACAAAGCACCACCAAGTGGATGGTGACTTACCGGAGCAGAGATGGATGGTCCCACAGCTCTGGAGGCTGGGTGTCTGAGACCAGGGCCACAGCCATGCGACCCCTCCTGAGGCTCTGAGCTGAAATGTCCCATGACCCCTTTGTCTGCATATCTCTCTGCATCCTTTCTGTTTTATAAGGACCCCACTCAGACTGTATTAGGATGCACCCTGCCCCAGGATAATCTCATGAATAACCCACTCCTACATAAGCTCATACACAGCCTACCACATTATAATCTCATGTATAATCCGCCCCAGTATAGCCCATCCCAGTATAACCTACCTCGGATAATCTCATGTATAACCTACCCCAGCATAGCGTCATGTATAAACTCCCTGATTATAATCTCATGTATACTCTACCCCAGTCTAACACCCCCCAGTACAGCCTACCCCACTATAACCTCATGTACAACCTACCCCACTATAAACTCCTGTTTAGTCTAGCCTGGCATAACCCACCCCAGAAAAACCTCCTCCGGTGAAACCTCATGCGGACTGAGAATGTCCTACGAGACTTGTTTCCAAATAAGGCAACATCCCCAAGTACAGAGGCTTGGACTTCAGCATGTTTCTGGGGATAGAGAAGGACGTCGTGCTTGGTAAAGTGGAAGGACAGCAAAGAAGAGGGAGAGCCTGTAGGAGCCTGACACCATGGTTGCAACAGTGGGCACCAACGAGCAATTGTGAGGGTGGCCCGGGCCAGGCAGTGTTTCCGTCTGCTGGAGGTAAGCCAGAGGTGACCTCGGGAAAGCAGACCAGTCAGGATGAAGCCTGGTCCAGCCAGTGGACGTGACCTCTGGGGGATGGAACTGTGTGGTCCATCTCTAGAGTCTGGATCGTAGGTTGGGTTTTGTTTACCCGCGGTCAAGCGTCTCAGTGACTCACAGTGGGCAGTTCTACCCTGTTCTACAGAGTTGCCGTGGGTCTGAATTGGCTTGATGGTCGAGAGGTTTTCTTTTGGATTGGACCATATTGCTCTGCGTGGTTAGCAGTTAGTCCGGGAAGATTGAGGCTGGGTTGGGAGAACCATGGTGCAGAGTCAGGAGCTTAGTGGGGATGAGCCCCAGCCATAGGGACAGGGCTCTGGGAAATGGTGAAGGACCCTTCCCTTCCACTAGGGAGGGCTGCTCCCTCCGGGGCATCTTCATACAGAGGAGATTCCTGGCACAGCCAAGCGTGGGGATGGTGGGGCTCAGCGCAAAAGGGAGGATGGTCTTAAAGCTGGACCCTCGGGCCCCACTGGCCATGCCGGCTGTGTTCCCTGGCCTCGAGCTTCCACCAGCAGATCCTGGTATGTGGTGGCACGGCCCTCCGGCAGCTACCATGGGTGTGAGCTCCGATCAAAAGAGAGCTGGCTTGTCATGGGGACCTGGGGTTAGTGGCAAGTGTGGGGTTAGTGGCCAGGGGGGAAAGGGGAGCCAGTGGCAGCTACTGGCTGGAGAATCCAGGCTGAGGGAAGGCTCCAAGCAGGGATAAAAACCAACAGTGCTCCCCCCCCCCCACAGTAGCAGGCCCTGGCACAGGCTGCTGGACACTGGGGCACCCTTTCAGGGCCTCAGCTGATGGCAGTGCTCAGTGTCGTCTCAGAGAGGGGAGCCTCAGGGTCCCCACACATCCGGATGACTCAGCGCCCCGGGCTCCCACCGCGGGGTTCTCTGGGAGAGAAGGTTGGTTTCTGCTTGTTGGTGCTCACTGGCAGCATCTGGGTTCCGTGCTTTGGGGCTGAGGGCGTCGATGGCTACCGTATGCCTGGTGGACAGACTGGACCGGGCTTCATCCTGACGGGTCTGCTTCCCGGAGGTCACCTCTGTGTCGGCTCCCAGCATGGTGGGTTTCTTGGCATTGTTAGGTGCCATCCTGTCTGTTCCAAGTCACAGTGACCCCACTTGCCACAGGGCGACACCCTGCCTGAGCCGGCGATAGCCTCGCCTTGGTTGTTAGGCTGGAGCCCGTTGTTGTCGTCACAGTGTCCATCCAGCTCGTAGAAGATTTTGTTTTTCCCACTGACCTTCTACTTGACCAAGCATGATGTCCTTCCTTCCCAGGGACCGGCCTTTCCTGCCAATACAGTGAACCCTCGTTTATCGCGGTTAATCGGTTCTAGACCCTACCGTGATAAATGAAATTCCGCGAAGTAGGATTCCTTATTTGTTAATCAAATATTTTCGTAGTTAGAGCATAGAGGACATGAAAAAACACCCTTTAGTCACCATGACACTCGTATTACCCAATTTATTAAACGAAAAAGGGAAAATACAGTAAAACATTTTGGACATTAAAATTATCATTTATTATTTATTATATAATTTATGGCATCTAGTTTACAGTATTACATATTTCACATACAGTATTATTATACATAGTTCTTACAAATACTGTAATCAATAGCCTATGAAATGACTTAAGGGATGTACTCTACAGGTGGGTCGCCGTCTTTTTCCTCTGAAGGAGCGGGTGTAGGCAGTGGGTGCTGTTACGCAAAAACCGCGATAGAGTGAAGCCGCGGAAGTCGAAGCGCGAAGTGGCGAGGGTTCACTGTATATCCCAAATGACATGAGATGAAGTCTTGCCATCCACTCTGCTACGGAGCACTGTGACGTCCTCGCAGACAGATTTGTGTCTTCTCTGGCGGTCTGTGGTTCCTTCAATGTTCATGGCCAGCACTACCCTTCCAGTGCCTGGGTTCTTCTTGGGTCTTCCTTATTCAGTGTCCAACTGTCACAGGCTCATGAAGCGATAGGAAACACCGTGGCTCGGGCCAGCTGCACCTCAGTTCGCAGAGTGACCTCTTTGCTCCTTACCACTTTAAAGTGGCCCTGGGCAGCAGGTGGATCCAGTGCAGTATGTCACTGATGTCCTGACTACTGCTTCCATGAGCCTTGATGATGGGTCCAAGCGCGATCAAATCTTTGTCAGCTTCCGTCTTTTCCCTGCGTGTAACGTTATCTATTGATCCTGTTGTGAGGATATTGGTTTTCTTTCCATTGACCTTTTTTCTCCCTCTCATTTTCCATACATTGACTTTGGTTATTTTTATATTGACATTTTGCTTGAAGGTGGGTTTAGGAGCTAGAAAATCAGCAGGCTGGTTAAGTGTGGACAGACGTGCCAGGGGGGACCCTCTGCCTGAGGCGCTGTTGTCCCCCTCAGGTGGAGATGGCCTCTCACCCAGACAGGGCATTGGGTATATTCTGGCACACCCCAACCCCCCATCACTGTGGTCTGGTTGATTCTGGCTAAGCGGAGGTGGCCACTCAGCTTGCCACCTCCAACTTAAAAATAGAAACACCCCCAAACAAACATGCTGAGGATAACAAAAACATTGCGAAACATTAAGAAAAAAACCCTGAATTATGCTCCTCCCCGGAAAAAACAAACAAACAGAAAACACTGCTCTCGAATCAACTGACTCACCTTGACCCTCCAGGACAGACTGGAACTGCCCCTGCAGGTCATCCACAGTCCGCAGTGTTCCCTACACATGTGCGACCCCAGCTCCCCATAGACCACGCACGGGAACCATCATGCAGGTGGTTGTGCGGATTGCAAAGCAAGCTGATACAGTGCACTCGTTATTTGCACAAAAATCTGGTATTTTAGAAAAATGGAGCTGCTGTAAGATAGGAAAATAAAAATAATTGCGTAAAATATGAAAACAAAAATAATTGATAAATTATCAAGGGTTCACAAGGGTTGGGGGACGGAGAGGGAGGGGAAAAAAGAGAAGCTGAAACCAGGGGCTCAAGTAGAAAGAAAATGTTTTTGAAACGATGATGGCAACATATGTACAAATGCGCTCGGTACAATGGATGTATGGATTGTGATAAGACCTGTAAGAGCCCCCAATAAAATGATTTATTAAAATTTAAAAAGAAAAGTAAAGAAAAATGGAGCTGCTGAGCTCCTGTAAGTGCTGACTGCAGACTTCCTATTTTTCTACATTGCATTAAGATCTCTTGCATCTTTGGTAGTTTTGGGCCTTTTTTGCCCTCCTCTCTAAGTATTTCTGTCTGTGGGGAAAGGATCTTCTCAGTTTCCTGGGATTGACTCCCCTACGTCAGGCCCGCTAGCTCTCAAGCAACAGCAGCAGCAAGAAGCCCTTGGTTTGTAGCGCCTGCCGATCGCCATGGTGTAAACACTCCTGATTGCCATGGTATAAGCACTCCCGCCGCGGCTCATTTCCAGCACAGATGGTTCAACAGCTGCATCTCTGAATTTGACTCTATGCTCTTTCAAGCTAGCCAGTGCTGACTCCTGTGCGCCACCAGGGCCTCCTCGCTCCCCTGGGGTCTCGGAGCCCACACACGGAGGCAGGTCTGCTCAGCAGACTAGGGCTTAGCCTGGCGTCATGAGTTGTCGTCCTGGGGCTCTTCCGCCGCTATCTGGAGGGCTTGTTTCTTCTCAATTTGGGTATTTTCTTTTGTGAGTCAGTCCCTTCTCAGCCTTGAGGCAGGAGCCCTGGTGTTGGGCATCTTAAGACATCTGAAAGGACCATTTCCAAGGGCTCCTTTAGATTTGTTAACCAGACGTCTCGCTTTTGGCGGGACATTCCCGATTTTTGGTGTTTTAAAAAAGTCCCGATTTTTGGAAAGAATGCAACGGTCTATTTGGTCCAGATAGACCAAATTTTTAATCAAGAATCCCCCCCCCCCCACTGTCAATGGTGTCCCACTTTAAATCTGGTCACCTTACCTTTAGCCCACAGAGCTTCTGGTGAGTTTCTAGACGGTCCGGCTACTCTCACTCCTGCCCCTATTGCCCTGCTCTGTCTGTGTGGCATCCTCAGATGTAATACAGCTGTAAACCTCTCAACAGGTTGGTGGCTTCTACCACCCGGGGGTGGGGGTTGGAAGTAAACTCTGGAAGTTTGTTTCCAAAAGCTCCCACCTTTAAGAAATCCTGTGGAGCACAGCTCTGCTCTGCACCCATGGGTGGGGCTGCCTTTGGTCAGAATTAACTTCATAGCAACTGGTGTGTTTGTCAATAGGCTTAACAGCAACTGATTGCCTAGCCTGGGCCTGTGTGTGGAACGACAGGGAGGGGACCGATAAGGGCCAGGTCTCTTCCACCCCCAGCATGCTGTGGTTATACGACTCTTGGGTGATAGCAGTACTGATGACCATGAGTGTGATTGAGGCCGGACCCTGGCTGCCTCGCCACCAGTGGGAAGCAGGACAGGTGAGTCAGAGTCATCTGGAAGCAGAAGTGCTATTTTTAAGCATCATCAATCTTCACCATAAAACTCAAATTTTAAAAGGAAGCGATGGAGCCCACATTTCCTAGGTCCCACAGCCGGCTGCCTTGGAAGATGGCAGAGTTGATAGATGGGACAGCATGGTCCCCTGTGGCTCCAGCTCATAAAGGGCGTTCCTCCTGGGAAATCAGCAGGAATCTTTGGGACAGATCAACTCTAAATTTTGGAAGGATTATCGGGGTTAACTTGCTCTTGTGCTTCTTGGACTGCATTGAGTCTGCTTAATTACTAGCTGGGTTGGCATCTCAGAAAGCCCCTGTTTTCCACAATTCTGCAGGGAGTCCCTTGCACAAGACAGGAGAGTGGGTGGGAAACAGTGGGTGAGAAATCAGGACATACTAACAGCTCATTTCTCCCGTTTTGACCTCATGGACATTGATTGAAAGATGAGGGGTGGGGAGAGATCCCTGTCATCACCTGGGACATTTCTGCATGGGTATGGCCCAGCTGCAGAGAGGTCAGGTCTGTGCCACCTGCCTTTTGTCTTTCCAATACCAGTGGACCTCTAAGGGCATGTTTTGTTTTGTTTTTCCTCCTTGGCAATGCCTCCAAAGACTGGTCTGGGTCTGGGGTCACTGCCACATTCTGTTGACCAGTGAGCCACACAGCAAGCAGGGCATCTCTAGGGCAGAGACTAGTGCTCCATCTTTCATGGGATGAACCACAGACACGTGGTAGCTTTGAGGAGAGGAAGGGGTGAAACATTGGGAACGATAGTGCAAGCAACTGGGCAGGCTGTGTCCTAGGAGAGGAAGCTTCCTCCTTTTACAGAAAAGCTAGTAGCCAGGAAACAAGGCAAAGAAAACCAGACCTCCTCTTCCATGTCCCTCTACACACACACACACACACACACACACACACACACACACACACACCCCAATCAGCCAGCTAGCCAACCAAACAATCAACCAGCCAACCAACCAACCAGATAGCCTGCTGGTCAGTCTATTAATCAGCCAATAAATCAACCGGCTAGCCAGTCAACCAACCAACCAACCAACCAACCAACCATCCATCCAGCCAATTAATTAGCCAATAAATCAATCAGCTATCTAGTCAACTAGCCAACCAATGAGTCAGTCAGCCATCCAGTCAATAATCAGCTAATAAGTCAACCAGCTAGCCAGTCAACTAGTCAACCAACCAACCAGCCAGCCAATCAACTGATCAGCCACTAAATCAACCCACCAGCTATCCAACCAGCTAGCCACTAGCCAAGCAAGTAAGCCACTCACTCACTCACTCACTCACTCACTCACTCACTCACTCACTCACTCACTCACTCACTCACCCACCCATCTACCCACCTACCCACCCACCAACCATTAAGTTAACCATCCACCCAACCCGAGGTACCCAGCAGGACCAGCAACACCACAAAGAGGCTGTCCATTGGCATAAAGAACAGGCCCATCTACTCAGTGCTCTGCCTAGAGGACCCAAGGAGACTTCATTGGAAGAGAATTTTAGTTGCAAGGAAGTAACAGGTGGACATCTGTGGCATGGGGTCATAATCTTTCTCATCTCCTTCCCAGGTGACTGTCAGACTGTGAAGCAAGATAAAACAAATGAACAAAAACTCTACTGTGATGGAGTTGACTCTGGCTCATAATAACCCCGTGTAGGGTTTCCGAGGCTATCCACTTAGATGAGAGCAGAGAGCTTCATCTTTCTCCCTCTGGATGGCTGGTTGGCTTGAACCAATGATGCTGTGGTTAGCAGCCCAACGCCTCACCAGGGCCGCTTCTGTGAAGCTAGATAGCACCTAGGAGGCCCCAGGCTCAGGGCTCGTCACATGATGAAGAAGATGTTCATGTCTACCCTCTTTCCATCTCTCAGCCTGCCGATGCCCCCCAGCTTCCCTCCCGGTGGCTCAGCTGTGCCTGGCCCGGGGCCTGGATCCGCTTTTCCCCTGTGGGACCTGAGACGGCCCCTCTCTCTTTGGAGCCAGGCATCCAATCCACTGCAGCACACTGTCTCCTCTTTGCCCCTGGGCATGGAACCGGTGCTCCCTGGACCAGCAGCCCATCGAGACCTGCGCCAAGTTGGGACTTACTGCCACGTTGGCAGCATCCCGTCACATGACAAGCAGGACATCCTGGGTGAGGGGTGTGTGTGTGTGTGTGCAGACTAGTTCATCTCTCACAGATGAGCTACAGAGACACCGGAGGGCTCTCCCCTTCCCAGTCATGCCCCTGCTGCAGGCTCTCCAAGGGCAAGAAAACCATGTCTGACCCCTCCTGTGTCCTGTCTGCCAGTACATTGCTAGGGACGTGGCGGAGCTCAGCAAATATTTGTTGAGTGATTAAAAAAACAGCTGAGCCTCCTTAAAGCAGCCCTTTCTCTGTGAGATAGGACAAGGACAGGAGCCCGGTGTGAGGAAGGACTCCTGGGGACACTGAGATAAGAGGCTGAGCCTTGGGAGAAGGTCATTGTCTGCCTGGAGCTGGCCTGGATTACGTGGCCTTGGGAGGCCCCCTGGGCACCAGGAGCTGCTGATAAGCTCCCTGTGCCTGCACCTGGCTGGCTCACAGCCGCCACCGGTTGGTGATGTGCTCTGATTCCTCGCCAGCCGCCCACCCGCCCGGCACAGCTACAGCTTTGTGAGGTGTGGACCCCGAGCACCCAGCCTGGCTGGGTGCTCCCTGCTACGGGGTCATCGGTCCTGGGGGTAGCCTCTCACATCCCCCCCTGAGGGGCATGCAGGAGCACAGGGGGGTTAGGGTGTCCAAGAAAGGTGCCGGGGGAGGAGGAGGGAACTTGGCAACAGCCAGCGGTAATTCTGGAATTTCCCCAAGCTGCTCATGTCCCTGGCTCTTCTCCATCGAAGATGTTGCCGTTGACGCCTGTTCTCTTCCTGCCTCTTCTCTGAGTCTTCCCACATCCCTCTCCACCCCCCACACCTCCCGGGCCCCTGTGAGGACCTCTGACTGTCCCCCTTCCCTGCGACCACCACTTCCCATGGTCCTCCCTGCTCCAGCATCTCCCAGGACCCTCCCACTCTGAGTCCCCG
>NW_022103920.1:5969718-5973705 GCF_000313985.2 Echinops telfairi | reverse complement strand
GGGGCAGGTTGGCGGGAGTGTGTCAGCCAGCAGGTGCTGGGGACAAACACCTACGGAGCCCAGGAGCTCCCACCTCGGGCTTCCTGCGTCAGGGCTTAGGGCACATTTTGTCAGCTGTGGGCCCTGCTGTGCGGGGTGCTGGGCATCTGGAGGATGGTGGGGGCACCTTGGTGGTGGCAGCTTGTCATGGGTGGGTCCTCTCAAGAGCCCCAAGCCGCCTCCACCTGCTGTTCTCACAGCGGAGGTGGGAGCACCAAGGAAGCAGGCAGAGACTCACAGGGAGGGGGCTGGGAAGGGACCACCGTTGCTCCTGCCGGATCCCACCGGGAGTGAGCCTAGCCTCTGCTTCATCAGCGAGGGGCCCCTGGGAGCCACAGCACAACGGTGTGCGCGCTGAGGGCCGGGAGACGGCGTGTGTGCTTCGCGAGCAGGTGTGATGATGAGGGCACAGGACGCAGCAGCTGTGTGCTTCTCCTCTGGTAGTTGCTGGGCACGGAATCCAGGTGGCACGGGAGTTCAGCGCTGGGCTGCCATCCAACTACCTGCTGGGAGACGGAGGAGCAGTCGGCTGCCCCCAAAGAAGACAGCCTTGGAAACCATAGGGGGCAGCTCTCCCCTGCCCTATCGTGCCTCTGGGAATTGGAATCAGCGTGATGGTAGTAAGTGTGTGTGCATGCACACATCTACACACACACACACACACACACACACACACACACACACACACACACACACACCCTCATTGCCATGGAATTGTTGTGGACTCATAGCGACTGTCTAAGACAGAGTAGAACTGCCCCTGTGGGTTTCCAATAATGTCACTCTTTATGGGAGTAGAAAACCTCATTTTTCTCCCCTGGAGCGGTTGGTGTACTTGAACTGCTGATCTTCGCTGCAGTGAGCAGGCTAAGGCATAACCATCAAGAGTTGTGTGGTAGTGTAGTAGGTTACATGTTGAGCTGTTGGCCTCACAGTCGGCAGCAGTACACACACACACACACACACACACACACACACACACACCCTCTCCACAACAGACAGAGACTGAGTCCTTGGTGGATGGTGCAAACCATTCTGCACTGAGCTGCTCCCCCCCAGGGTGGCTGTCAGAGGCACAGGTAGACTGTCTCCCTCTTTCCCACCAGCAGGCAGGGCGGAGTGTCCTCAGGGTCCAGGTTTCAAGCTTTCTGACCTGCCTGCCCCAGGCCCACCTACCACCCTGAAGGGGGTTTCATGGACACCCCGTGGATCCCAATGGCTTCTGAGGCTCCAGCAGTTGCCACCATCTCACGAGCCAACAGCAGGAAGACATGGGGGTGGAGGGGGTTCCTGCTCACAGTGACCCTGGAAGGCGGAGCATAACTGCTCCTTAGGGTTTCCCAGGCAGTCAGCCTGGATGGGAGCAGAAAGCTTCGTCTTTCCTCCATGGAGCAGCTGGTGGGTTTGAACCACCATCCTCATGGTGAGCTGCCCAACATCCAACCTGTGGTACCCCCAGAGCTCCTTAAGGAGGACAGAGACTTCCCATATCTCCCTAGACTTTCCCTAAATGCAACCTAACTATTAACATCTAGAAGTTACCACTGACGTAGTGCTAGGAAGCCAACCCCATCTTTATTTTTGTCCACCTGTTTTTATCAATTCCATGGCAATGAGGGTGTGTGTGTGTGTGTGTGTGTGTGTGTGTGTGTAGATGTGTGGCTTGGACAGAGGGCTTCCTGTTCTCAGGTGGAGACTAAGGGAACAGCTGGTCTTTCTATGGGAGAGGGTGCACCAGGGGAAACTGGGGAGGTCAGTTTCCCCCAGATCAGGACTGAGCACTGTGCTCCCCCTAGGCCTCAGGGGCAGGGGCTATGAGGGGAAGAAGGGATGGAACAAGGACAAGCCCCCAGCCCGGTCAGCCTAGGCTCCAGGAGTGCGGGTGCTTGCAAGCTGATGGTGTGCGCATTTCTTCTCGCTTGCCGTTCTTAATTACGCATACGTTCCTTCCCGATGCAAAATAGTCATTCTCAATTAATTCTTTTGTTCTCCTCATTACATCCTGGTTAAGATATTCCTGGAGTTATTGTTATAGAGGAGATCTGAAGGTAATTATGTGAGTGTGTGTGTGCGCATGTATGTACACTGGTCCTTGTCGGGGGAGGGGAGCGTGAAGGAAAGAGAGAGGAATTGGGGGGGGGCGGAAAAGAGGGGGAGGGCGACTGAAGTGGAGCTTCCATGACTCTTGGCCCTGGGGATCCTGAGGTGAAATGTAAGAGACCCTGTCCCTGAAGGACCTCTTAGCAGGACAGGTCTGGGGCAGACAGCACAATTGCTGAAGGTGGGAGCCAGGTCTTCTATGAAATTGTGCCCCACTCCCAGTGCCTGTTGGACAAAGGTTTCCTGATTCGATGGAATGGAATCTTCTGGGGACAGGGTGGGGCCCAATGCTCATTCCCTGAACGTCCTCCACCCTTAGCCCCAGGGAGCTGGGAGGAGGTCTGGGGTCCCACCTTCAGGACTGGACAAGGTCGAGATGGAGGAGGCGGCTGGCTGATCTTGGGGAGACCTTGTGGGGGAGGGTTTGGAGCCAGCCCCCACCCCAAGCCCTGGTTGGCAGAGAGCAGCTTTGACAAGGGCCCAGGCCCTTCTGTGACCTGAGGTTCATGGTTAAGGGTGGGTGGGGGGGCGGTGCCTGACAGGGCTTGGACTGTGAGGAGGGGGCTTGTCAACCCCTCCATCAGGGAAGCACTTGGTATAAATGAGGTGTGCAGAGGGGCTCACTCCAGGGGCTCAACTTTCAGACAAACAAAACCCCCCACCCAAGCACTGCCGTAGAGCCGATGTCAGCTACTGGCGACCCGACAGGACAGAGCAGAACTGCCCCGTGGGTGTCCGAGGCTGAGCTGTGTGTGGGGCGGCAGTCTCACCTCCCTCTCTGAGCAGCCAGTGTGTTCACACTGCTGATCTTGCGGGGTGAGCAGCCCAGTGTGCGACCACTGTGCCACTCGGACTCAGCCCAGCGACAGACAGGACTGGATGGGAGTCGGAGCCTTGGTGATGTCGTGGTTATGTGCTGGGCTGCTAGCCCCGTAAGATCGGCAGTTCAAAACCACCAGCCGCCCCGCAGGAGGAAGATGGGGCTTTCTGCTCCTGTCACGAGTGACAGTCTCAGAAACCCACAGGGGCCGTTCTAGCCTGTCCTGTACGGCCACCGTGAGTCGGAATTAACTCGATGGTGGTGAGTTTACGATGAGTAAGGGAAAGGACCACACTACGGAGGCACGTCCATGCGAGGAGCATCAGCCGTTTGAGGTTAAAGGGCAGCACTGGCCCAAGGACACAGGTCAGAGGGCAAGGAAGGAGGAGGACGAGAAACAGGAAACACCGGGAGGACATGGCATGAAGGGGGTGGCAGTCGATGACGGAAGTAAAATGTGTACAGAGTGTTGAATGAACACTGCTCTCCGTAAACAGCCCCTCAATCTGATTGACAACCATGAAACATGCACAGGCAGAGCACAAAACAAAAGCTCCAGTGGTCTAGAGACTAAGGCTCCACACTGGGCAGGCGGGGGAAGCTAGGGGACTCGTGGCCAGTGTCTTCCTTGTGGTGCTGGCTGGCTGCTGGTACTCAGTTGGTCCCGCAGATGGTGCAAGGGCACGCTATCCCTCCGGTCCTGCGCCAGCCCCGTGAACTGCTGCACCTTGAACCTTGTGATCCGTGGAGCTGTAGCTTTTCAACAGCTCATATCTCACGTGCTTTGAGCGGTCCCTGGAGAAGGACATCGTGCTTGATAAAGCGGAGGGGCAGCGGGAGAGAGGCAGGCCCTGGAGGAGATGGACGGGTCCGTGCTGCAGCAGTGGGCTCAGGTACAGGAACAAGTATGAGGACGGTGCAGACCCTGGAGCGGTGTTGTTCTGTTGTGCACGGGACTGCCGTGGGTCAGAGCTGACCAGAGGACCTTTAACCACAACCTCGGATTTTTGCCATTGTTGGGAATAGAC
>NW_022103920.1:5964830-5968413 GCF_000313985.2 Echinops telfairi | reverse complement strand
GGGGGGGTGGCCCATTTGGTTTCTCTTAGCTGATTTTCACCTGGTCCTTCTGAAACCTGTTCAGCACTCATAGCAACCTGCAACCCCCACCCCCCACCCCCCACCGAGGGGTGGATGGTGGCTGGACATGTGAGACATTGGCCAGCAATTGAACTTGGGTCTCTCCTGTCTGGAAGGGAAGAGTTGGTCCTATTGCTGACTCAGTAAGCTCCCTGCCATCGAGTCACTACCCCCTCACAGCGACCCTCTAGGACAGGGTGGGACTGCCCCTGTGGGTGTCTGAGACTGACTCTGTATGGGAGTAGAAAGCCCCCTTTCTCCTGAGAAGCGGCTGGCTGCAGGCCTGAGGATCACAGGCATACCCTTCACCCACAAATGCCTTGCAGTGTCTGAGGTCTGTTGGAAGATGCGGGCCGCGCCTCTCAGTGGAGAATTGCGTCTCTCGGCAAAACGGCTGCGTCACTGTGAGAGAATCACACAGCTCCACGCTGCTTACAGGGCAAACAGGAGTGTGGGCCAAGTGGTGGTGGTGAAACTTGCCAAATGGGTAACATCTGGGGGGAAAGGCATTTTGGGTTACTTGGGAAATTTCCCCCCCTTTTTCTTCAGAGGGACAGAAGGTGAGGAGAGGTCTTCCGCAGCGTGGGCGTCCTCCGAACACCGTGGTGACATCAGCCAGCACAGCCACCCGCCACCACCGCCGTGTCCAGTGTCTCTCTGCACTGAACTTGTCACCAGCAAAAGATCAGGGAGGGGGCTAACTGCTGGCAGGTTCTGTTTGAAAATATTCAGGCAGGCCTTTTAAAAGGCGCAGAGGAGCCCCAGTGGCATAGTAGTTGCACATTGGGCTGCTAATCACAAGGTCAGCAATTCAAAACCACCAGCTGCTCTGCAGGACAAAGTGGGAGTTTTCTATGCCTGTGAAGAGTTAAAGTCTCAGAAACTCCCAGGGGCAGTTCCAGTCTGTCCTCGAGGGTCACCGTGATGAGGAATTGACTCAGGGGCAGTGAGTCTTTTTGGTTTTCAGGAGGAAGGTTTTGGGGAGCACGGTGTAAGTGGTCAGGGATGGGGTGGGGATGACAGCTAGATGGTGGGGACCCCACCCTGGACACTGTGAGTCACAGGACAGGGCCAGGCTGCCAAGAGAAGAGAATGAGGAAACTGGCCTTCACTCTGGTCTGCCTTTCCTGCACCCCTCCGTCCCAGCCTCTTGACCCTGTTGGTGTGGTCCAGAGTGCTCGCTGTCCCCCACAGTCCCCTGGGCCACACTTCTTCCAGATACCCAGGCTCTCCAATGCACCCCTGTCCTGCACATCTTCAGTGGAAAGTCCCAACAGCCAAACACACTGCCAATGAGTCAATTCCGACCCACAGTGACCCTGTAGGACAGGCTAGAACTGCCCCTGTGGGCTCCCAAGGCTGTACATCTATATGGACACCCACAGCCTCATCTTTCTCCCGTGGAGCACCTGGTGGGTTCGAACTGCTGACCTTGTGGTTAGCAGTCCAATGCACAATGCAAAATAGCCTACTTAAACGGTGCTGCTCCTGAAAGGAGGGTGGGTACATCGTTCTCTGGCCTGGGTGGAGTGGGGTTCGGGCCGGTGCCAACAGGGAATGCACTCGGAAGAAAGGCCTGGTGATCCCTTTCTGAGAAAATGCCCATTGGGAGCCCGGTGTGTGTGTGATTTCGTCCACCCGGAGGGCAGTGGGCCCGACTCCAGGGCAGCGGGTAGGTGGTGTGTGAGGTGATCCCCTCCAGCTCTGAGTCGGGGTCATTGCCCCCCTGTACACACAGGGAGTTAGAGATAGGGAGACTGAGAGAGACTTGACCGGGCCTGCAGTCTGAGGCACCGAGCTCCCAGCCCGGCCTGTCTGCATCCTGCTGAGTGGTGCAGACCGAAAGCTCCCAGGACGCTAGGGTGCACTGCAAACAACATCCGTTCACGTTCGTGTCTGAAAGCTGATGTGACCTTGCCATGCAGGGATCGCCAGGCCCCGCAGTCTGGGTGAAGAGAAGCCAGCAGAGAAGCCAGGCCACCGCCTCGCCCCAGTGGGGAGCTCTGCAGACAACCTGATGCCAGCCTGGTTGGGAATACTGAGCATCACGGTGCCCCAGGCCTGCCATTGCCCCTCCGCAGTGGTTCATGCCGCTGTGCTGACGGACGGAGCCCGAGGCTCAAGTGTCCTTGGGAAGTGGTCGGGCGCAGAGGGTGGTCGGGAGGTATGGCTCAGCTATCGGGCAGTGAGGCCCCCAGCTGGCAGTTTGCACCCACCAGCCCTTTGGAGGCAGAAGGAGGTAAAGCTTTCCCACAGCCTTGGCAGCTCTCTAGGATCGCTGTGCGTCGGCACCAATTCCCTGGCAGCAGGCGTTTTTGCAGGATTCTCAGAAGTCGGTTGGCAGGCCTTTCTTCCTGGTCCCTCTGGTCTGAACACCCGCTGACACCTGCTAGTAGTGACACACAACTTCCACTGACAAACAAGTGCACTGGCTGGAGCTGAACCTGGGATGCCTGCCTGGAAGGCGAGGGCTGTACCAGGGGACACGCCTGTCCCCACGCAGAGGGCAGCCTGGAGACTTGGAGAGCTGCTTCAACAAGATCAGGAATGAGCACCCCGTGATGTGAGAAGGTCCCTCCCTGTAGCTGCTGATGACTGGGTCTTATCTCTGAGGGCTGGCCAAAGTGGGGCGGTGGTGATGGGGGGCTCCCAGGACGCCAAAGCTGACATACCCCAGGGTCAGCCCTAGGATGGTGAGGGACAGCAAACTTCCAAGACAGGCTGCTAGAGCTAGCCCGAGCCCGCGGGGCTCCTTGGCAGCAGGTGCTGATGGACAGAGCCACATGGACTTAGGTCAGCCTGTGCATGGCTGGGTCGGCGCAAGCCAGGCCTGGGTGCCTGTGACTGGGCCTCTTGGCTCATCCAGGGCCAGGCACCCACCCACCCTTGGTGGCAGAGGGAGTGAGTGTCACCTGGGAAGCGTGGTGGCCCTGTCCTCGGGGAATATGGCAGCGATCAGGACTGCCAGGAAGGACTGGGCCAGCTGCGGAGTGACCTCTGGGTCTGCCACCTCGGGGAGAGGTCATCTTTCTCCGGAAGAGCAGCAGATGGTTTTGAACCACTGACCTTGTGGTTAGCAGTCCAATTCGGAAGCCACGCATGGTGCCCCCAGGGCCCCTCCCCAGGGCCCCAGTACACTGTCTCTGGGTGTTTGTCTGCTCTGTTGTCTTTGGGGCTTGGCTGTGACTCTCGGTGGCCATAGGCCCAACAGAGCGAACCGTTCCCTGCTGGAGCCCCCTCCTCTCACCTACAAGGGGGCTCTGCTCCCTCTGCCCTTTGTTTTGGACTCACTTCCCGCAACATGGCGTTGTGTCTCGGACTCAGCCATGCCCCGGCATGGCAGCACATCCACTGTGCTTGGGATTTCCTGCATAGGAAAGGGCCTGAGAGCGATGTTGCTTTCTCGTTCATGTCCTCAACCCCCCGGCTCCTTCTGGGGAGAGGCGTTTCGGCATGCCTGTCCCTGCCCTTCTCTGTATAGACCAGCGGTTCTCAACCTGTGGGTCACGACCCCTTTGGGGGG
>NW_022103920.1:5960589-5963437 GCF_000313985.2 Echinops telfairi | reverse complement strand
CTCTTTACCTGCCACCCAGAGAGCCTGGGTGTTTCACACTGCTGCCCTTGTGGACTGCACCCAATGTGCAACTCCCCCCCACACCCCGTGGGGTGGGGCGGGCTGCTTACACTGCTCACTTCCTTCCGCCTCCTCTTCATGGAAACGCAGGTAGCTCAAGGAGTCCAGGGCATGGGGCTGTTGGGTGAGCGTGGGGCGGCTACCTGCTGGGTCAGAGGTTGGAACCCAGGAGCTGATCCGCTGGAAGAGGACGCTGTCTGTCCTGCAAAGACTGACAGCCCTGGAAACCCTACATAAGGGTTGCTTAGTCAGAACACTGCTTTGAGGATGAACGTACGCCTGACGCAAGCCACAGGGCTATCATTTGCCTCATATGCATGGGAAAGTGGGACAGCAAATCCGTTCAATAAAAGGAATCAATGCATTTGAATTCGAGTGCTGGCCAAGGATATTGAAAGCACCACGCGGACAGCCAACGTCTTGGAAGAGGTACGGCCAGAAGGCTCCTGAGAGGCGAGGGTGGGGAGACTTCCTCGCATGTCATTTGGACATGTCAGGAGAGACCTGTCCCTGGAGAAGGACACCATGCCGGGTAAAGTGGACGAGGGGCAGCAGGAAAGAGGAAGGCCCTTGAGGAGATGGATTGGCACGGTGGCTGCAACAATGGGTTCAAACAACAGTGAGCGCGAGGACGGTGCAGGACCGGGCAGCTGCACATGGCCTCTCAGGGTGGGTGCACTGGGCCTGCCAGCTCTGGCTAGGGTGCCCTTGAGCATCTTTCCCTACCGTCATCAGGTGCCGTGGGTCCTTTCTGGGAACTGCCTGTTGCTAGCTTTTGCTTAGTTCTCAGTTGGATGGTGGGTTTCTCAGCCCTTCCTATGAGGTGTGGTGGGCTTGTGATCAGTGAGAGCCCCCCCAGGGGAGGGCCAATGGGAAGTCTCCTCTCCTCTCCTCCCCTTCCTGGGACTTCTCCCACAAGGAGAACATGGAGAATGTGGCTCGGAATTCATCAAGGAGTTGATTCCTCTTCTGCGGGGTGACTAGGCTATTTCTCCTGGGATCCCAAGGGGGTATATGTGCGTGTGTGTATACTTTTTTTTTTCTGGGAGAAAACATTTAAAGGGCAAACAAGTTAAAGACCCCAGTGACAAACACTAGGTACCCACTGCCTAGAATGATCAAATACCAGTGCCTCTTGGTCTCTCTATAGAGACCTTGGAGATGAGATGGAAGGATGCTGTGTTGGTCTGGGTAGACTTAGAGAAAGAAATTCATAGACACTCATCTGTGTATAAGAACGAGCTTTATAGAAAAGAGCAATTGATCATTGAGAAAATATCCCAGCCCAGATCAAGTCCATAGTCCAGTTTTAGCCCTGATCTCCTCTTCAGACTCAAGCAATACATGCAATGACACCGACTGCAGGAAGTGGGTGGAAAGTCTTGTGGATCCAGTGGCAGTGGAAGCATCTTAGCGCTGGCGTGGGTCTCCACGGGGCTCCTTGAGCTCCAAGGCTCTGGCTGCCATCACCGTAGCTCCATGTGGCTTGTCGGCAGGAATGTCTCACAGGGAGACAAAGCAGATAGTCTGGATCTGGCCTCTAGTGGGCTATATACTTCTGCCGTGCCTCCAAATGAGGTCATCAATCTGTGACTTGATTGACAGACTAGACTCCACCCCTTTGAAAGTTGACAGATTATGTAACTGCCATAGAAGCCTTCATGGGCCCCACCTGTTCCTCCCTGGGGATGGATGCTCTCAGGACATGTGTCACTTTTGGGCCCCAGTGTAGACACCTTGCTCACGTTGATGTCTTCTCAAGCAATATCGAGAGTAACTTTCTGGGGTCTCAGTTGGATGGTGGGTTTCTCAGCCCTTCCTATGAGGTGTGGTGGGCTTGTGATCGGTGAGAGGGAGGGCCAATGGGAAGTCTCCTCTCCTCTCCTCTCCTCTCCTCTCCTCCCCTTCCTGGGACTTCTCCCACAAGGAAAACGTGGAGAATGTGGCTCAGAATTCGGGGGTCTGGAACTTTCCATGCGTACTAGGATACTGTGAGAAGAAACACAGGGCTTTTTACTCCTATAAAGAATTACAGACTGGGAAACCCGCAGGGGCAGTCGACCCTGCCCTAGAGGGGGGCTATGAGTCAGAATTGACTCGGTGGCAGTGAGCTTGTCTGTCTGTCTGTTAATAGGAGACTGTACCTGCCAGTCTGCAGTTTCCTCTTTTCGCTCATGGTTGTATTTTGAGATCCATATCTTTCCCAATGTGTACAGGCCTTGCTCATTTATTAACGATTGTGTGACAGTCTCTCACGTGAATATAATCACACTTAATTTTTATATTTCCTGTTCGATGAACATCGAGCTTTCTCTGGGAGTCCTGGTGGCTCAGTGTGGGAAAAGATGAGAGGAACGACTCCCATCAAGAGTCACAGTCTGAGAAGTCCACAGGGACAGGTTTTCTCCTCTGGATTGTTTATCTTACCTATCTTATATAGCTAGACATTGAAAGGAAAAAAAAGCCTATACATAGTTCCAGGTCTGTCTGCTGACCCTTATGTATGTGTTCCAGTGGAGTCTGATGAGGTGCCCAGCCCTGCCTTCTGAGTCTGAAGTCTATTGTGGGGATTCCTCGGGTATTTGTTGCTTTGCTCCCTTTGCAGCTCTGTTGAGCTTCTTTTGTGTTTTGCCCCGGAGTGGGGGGTCAGACCAGGCACAACTCCTGCACTGTGTCTCCAGTGCTGTCCCTGTGTTGGGGATGGCCCTGTGGTCCTCTCTGTGCCTTGGCTGCTCTAAGCAGGAGGGTCATCCTTGGGGCTCGGTGGGCCAAGTTGAGGTGCTCTCTC
>NW_022103920.1:5957760-5960455 GCF_000313985.2 Echinops telfairi | reverse complement strand
GGCTCTTCTCTTCCATGTGACCCTTCCATAAGGGGATGTCCAATTGCCTACAGATGGGCTTTGGGTCTCTACTTCGTACTCCCCCTCATTCACAATGATATGATTTTTTGTTCTGATGATGCCTGATAACTGATCCCTTCGACACCTCATGATCACACAGGCTGGTGTGCTTCTTCCACGTGGGCTTTGTTGCTTCTGAGCTTGATGACCGCTTGTTTATCTTCAAGCCTTTAAGACCCCAGATATTGCTATATTGTTTGATAGCTGGGCACCATCAGCTTTTTAAGGAGTTAGCTTCCCCTCTCCTCACAAGCAATGCTATCCTGAATGTCTTTGCACATTTGCGTGCCATTTGGGGTCATAACCTACTGCTAACCTGTTCCTTCCAGCTCATGGCAACCATCAACTCTCACTGCCACCGAGTCGATGACCACTCCTGGTGACCCTATAGGACAGGGTGGAACTGCCCCTGTGGGTTTCTGAGCCTGTCACTCTTTACGGCAGCAGAATGCCTCATCTTTCCTCTGCAGAGCAGCTGGTGGTTTTGAACTGCTGACCTTGCAGTGAGGGACCCAGTGACTCACCCACCACACCACCTGGGCTTCTTCAGACTGGGCGGCAGGGAATACAGTTTCTACTGAGGTGTTTGCAACAATTTACACTCACCTTGGCTGGGTCTGAAAGTTTCTTTCTCTCCACCTTTTCAGAAACTTGATCTCATCCAACACCTTCAGGTGTTTGCTCTCATAGGAAGGTGAAGAGTTAAAGAATCAGAAACACTATCTTAGATCCCACCAGTAATTTGCAGGGTTAGAGACAGGGGCTGGAGGGTCAGAAATCACCCACTCAGCTACCTGCCTCACCCCACCTCTCACTCCCCCAGGCCACGGGGAGGCTGAGCCTCGGTGTTCCTGGGAGAGCCAAGAAGCTGGATGGTGGGTCAGCTGTGGAGATGCCTGAGGTGGGGATGGGCAGTCATGGAGATGTCTGAGATGGGGTGGGGGGTCAGCTATGGAGATGCCCAAGGTGGGGGGGGCAGTCGTGGAGATACCTGGGGTGGGGGGTTGGAGGCAGCAGGTGCTGAGACATGGCTGTGATGGAAGCCTGCCAGGGAGCAAGACACGAGACAAGAAGGAGAGGAGATTACAGAAACCATATGTCGGGCGTCCGTGTCTGCAGACACGTGTTCGCTCAGAGATGCGGGCGCTGAGCTTCCCATGTGACAGAGAAGGCCAAAGATGCCGGACAGACAGATGGACGGAGCCATAGCTGGCCGGTGCTAGGGGCTTGGTTCCCTGGCTGAGCTCGCCCAGCAAGCATGGCGGATTTGCTCGTGGAGGTGGGTAGTGGGTCTCGCGCTCCCCTCGAGTTTTTCCTCCCTGTTAACGGAAGCACACTGCCCAGAGGTGCCCCCAGCCCTCTCAGGCACGCTGTCTTGGTTCTCAGGTGAGCAGAGGTGGTGGAGCGCAGCCTGGGGCCGGCACTCTTCCTCAGGAGGATGACGGCTGGTGGCGGGTCGGAGAGGGGACAGGGTGTAATTGGGTTTAAGGCTTAAAGATGACCTCAGGGCAGTGTTTCGGGGCCTCATCCCCCGCTCCATGGCTTCAGAAAGTCCAGAGTCCCCGAGAGGCTGGCATTGATGGTGCACGTCCAGGGGTAGCCGCGCCCTTGACAGTGGAGCTGCTGGGCCCATAGGGTGTGGCTGACTTGACCTAGCTCGCTTGCACCAGGAGGTCCCAGAGGCGGGACTTGAGTCCTAGCCACGCCTCTTCCCCCCACCCCCACCCCTGGGCGCCACAGGGAGTGTGTGTCGTGTGTGCTTGCGTGCAGAGTGCGTGACCCAGGTGCACACCTTCCATTTGCGTCCGAGTCTCCTCCCCATCGCATTCCATGAGGAAATTGACTCCTTTAATCGCCGCAGCTACTTACAGGAGAAAATGGCCGATTCTGTGAATGGAGATGGAGAGAAAAAGGACTAATCTCTTTTGACTTTCTAATTTTCCTGTGATTTTTTTTTTAAATTAAAATTTTGTTTTGTTTTTAACTAAGTAACAGAACAGGTGGAAACGTAAAATGAGTCATCATCTGGGCTTGCAGTCTTTATACACCTCCTCCAGTCCTGCCACACACACACACACATGCCCCATCACACATGCACACACCACACATATCACACATGTACATACCCAGCAATAGACTCCCACACACAGCACAGCACTCATATACATCACACATCACACACATGCATATGTAGCAATATACTCACACCACATACCACACATACATACATACCACACATAAACTACACATGCACACATACTGCACATGTAAACTTTCACATACCACACATACGATGTGTCACACATCATAGCAACACACATCAGGTGCACACACCACCACACCACACATGTACACACACCTCACACATATGTACACACCATATATGCACACACACAAACTTTCACAACACGTCCATTGCATGACATGTGCACACACCACAGCATATCACACTACACATGCATGCACACACTAAACATGCACACACGCTCACAACATACATTCATACCACACACACATATGCACACGTGCACATACCACATACGCGTGCACACACACAAACTCTCACAACACACATTCATAACACACAAATACACACACCCCACAAGCCCCTGCTCACTCCACCCCACACACCCTT
>NW_022103920.1:5955256-5957500 GCF_000313985.2 Echinops telfairi | reverse complement strand
ATCTTCTCGCTGTCCTGCCCTTCAGGACAGGGCCCTCATGCGGAATCCTGGATTCAAAGAAGACGGATGTTTCCCTCTGGCCCGGGAGTGGGGATTCTTATCACAAGCCACACAGAAAGGTGCCAGGAGGGCCTCTCCGGGTCCTGTCATCCCTCATCGCGTGGGCCGGCCTCCATCACGGGCTCCCCACCTCCCATCTGTCTCCACCTCCAGGTCCCTGGAGAGAGTATGAGCTCATTGTTTTCCAGCGAACTCTCCAGGTCCCTCTCCCCCTTGCTGTCTGTCCCAGCTGGAGTGGTGCCTGGAGGAGCCTGTGTGCTGCGGGGTTGTGCTGGGCGGGCAGTGAGCACGGCTCTGGGCTCTGAACTTTTGGGAAGGTCATTCGCGAGGTGATGAGACTAAGGGAAGATTATTTACTGCACCCCAAGGCGTAGTGTACAGATGTACTTCACCTTCTCATTCTCTCCCAAGCAGCCTGGCAAGCTGGAAATTTCAGGAGCCAAGTGGAACAAAGGGGAAAGGAGGGGTGTGGGTAAGCCCAGGGGCCAGCTGGTGCTAGAAGGCTGTGATGAGGGACAGGGACTGGGGGACAGGGAGCCCGGGGTGGGCACTCTGTGGTAGCATTCTTACCCTCCACATGGGACCCGGGTTCCATCCCTGGGCACAGCCAGTCCCTCTGTCCATGGAGGTGTGTGCGCTGCTGGGATGGTGGACAGGGTTCAGCGGAGCTTGCAGACTGAAGCAGACTCAGGAAGAAAGTCCTGGTGGTCTACTTCCTTCTATCGGCGTGGGCTCCGTGTGTGCCGGAGACCCACTGATGGCAGCAACGGTCACACGCTGTGATATAGCAACAACATTTCCTGTTAGGACCTTAATACAGGGTGTGGACATACTACCAACCATAAAGAAACACACACACACACACACACACATACACGCACACACACAGCAGAAGGCAAAATAGATGAGTGGGACCTACTGAAAACAGTGCACTCGTGTATCAGAAGACTTCATCCAAAGAGAACCCACAGGCTGGCGAAAAGGTAGGTCGCAACACCTCGGGCAGTGATTGATCCCCACAATCTACAGAAAGCATCAACAACGCAACAAGAAGAGATAAACAGTCCAATTTTAAAATGGGCAGAGGACGTAAACAGGTCACCTAACAAGACATCCCGGCAGACAGAAAACTTGAGAAGAAAAGCTCACAGTCACTAGGCAACCGAGAGACGCAATTCCAAACAAGATGAGACCCCACCTCCCACTGGCACTGATAGCAGAGTTAACAAACCAACCAGAAACGAGCAAATGCTGGCAAGGGTGTGGGGTTCCGGAACCCTCACACACTGCCGGCGGGTCTGTAAATATGCACAACCTCTGTGGACAGCAGCATGGCACTACCTCCATCGACTGGGATGAGGAATCCGCAGGAGCCAGCACCCCTCTGCTGGGCCTGCCCCCTAACAAAGAAAGAGCTGTAGCCCAATCAAGACGATGCCCACCCATGCTCAGCACATTCACAGGATCAAGAAGATGGACACAGAAGGAAAGACAGAGACACATTGGCCCTTCCACACAGTGGCATACGAGGCATCGCTCAAGGGTCGTGATGAAGCCGTGAGCCACCTCGTGGCATGGATGGACCTGCAGGGCGGGAGGCTGAGTGAAGTCAGTCATTCACTGCAGGACAAGTGTCACATGAGACCACTGCTGTATATATAAGCAAGTTCAAGACAAAGGCTTGTATGCCAAAGGAGGCGTTCTTTGAGGGCTGCTAAGTCGGGGAGGGCAAGGGAGAGACGCTGAAGCAGTAGACTGCACAGGGTGGACAGCATCCACTTGGGGTGACAGCGAAAGGAAGCTAGTGTCCCACAGAGGGAGGAGGGCAATCAAAGTGGGGGGCAGAGCAAGCTCGGGGTGGTGGTGGTTGATAAGTAGTTGAAGTTTTTTGAACACAAAATTGGTGACCTGGCCTCTCACTCCTCACCTGCTTCACAACAAACATTCTGTATGTTGGGGGTGAGGGGCTGGGGGAGGGAGGGAATAAAGAGGAGCTGATATACAGGGGCTCAAGTATGTTTTGAAAATGATGATGGCAGCATCTTTACAAGTTCAACTGATGGAAGTGATTTATGGATTGGTTATAATATCTGTAAAAGTCCCCGATAAAATGATCAGTAACAAATTATATATTCACTTTAGTTACAGCCATCGAGTTGATATCAATTCCCAGCAACCCTACAG
>NW_022103920.1:5938174-5952647 GCF_000313985.2 Echinops telfairi | reverse complement strand
TGGGAGGAAGATGAAGCTTTCTTGCTCCTGTAAAGAGTTACACTCTCAGGAACCCACAGGGGCGTGTGTGTGTGTGTGTGTGTGTGTGTGTGTGTGTGTGTGTTCTACCCTTTCCTATAGGGTCGCTGTGAGCTGGAATCAACTTGATGGCAGTGAGTTTGGATTTCGGTTTATACCTGATCCTGGATTTGGGCTATAGGACAAAAGTTTTCAGTTCCCAAGAGGGTGCCAGGTCATTTTGCTTCCCCCGGCTGAAAAGCGGGTGCTAGGGCCAATACACTTGGAAACTGTGATCCTAGGAGATGGCAGGATTCTGTGTCCACAGAGCAGCGGCCTGGGTGGACGGAACGCCAGGCCCCTGTCCAGAGGGTTCCCCCAGCAGATGGTGAGCCTGGGCATCGCGGGTGGGGAGGCTGAGCCAGCGCCTGTGCTGACCTAGTTCCCTGCTTGGGCTGAGTTCAGGTTGGAACACCCAGGATGTGGGGGTGTGGGGGAGTTGGAGACGGCGCCTGGGGGGCAGGTGAGCCTGGAGGGCTCCTGGAGGCAGTGTCACAGCCAAAGAAAGAGCCCAGGTTCCCGTTTGACTTCAGGGCCCAGGGCACCCCCAGGAACTTGGGCCGGCTCTGCGTCACTTGGCTGCCCAAGGAGGACGTCAGGGGACTGCTGGTAGTTAGTGGAGTGGCAGGCTCAGGATCCAAGAATGTCTGCAGGGCCTGGCACAGGATGAAGATCCCATGCTGAGCTAACACAAACCCAGCCAAAGCGGGGCAAGACTGGGGCCCAGCCACTCCAAGAGTGAGAGTTGTTGTAATGGCATCGCTGGTAGACATCCACCCCTCCCCCCCAAAGTGCCCGACTCGATGGCCACCTCAAAGCATCAGGGCTTGTCTGCCCCCTCCCCCTGTGGCAGGGGTGTGGTTCCCACCCAGGGTGAACCTGGATGTGGGCCAGGGCTGGGGTGGCCTTGCTGGTTGGTTGGCTGGGGGACTTGGGAGGGCTCTGCTGGCAGGCAGGCAGGCAGGCCCCAGGGTGGAGAGGGCAGGGAGGGGACTGGTCCAGGGACATTGGGTGTCCCCTGAGCCTAAGGAACAAAATGCCAGACAACTCAGAATGTGACTCCTGGAGGGGCTGTTAGCTCAGCCCAGCTTCGGGGTTCTTGGGTGAGAGCTTTAAGGCTGCATTTTATCCACTGAGGAGCTGAGTCCCTGGACCCAGGCCCCCACCTGGTCGGGGGCAACCCCCTTTCAGACGACTTCTCTCAGTGCCCCTCGCGAGACAGTGTGGGGATGCTGGAGTCCCCTGTGAATGGCAAGATTTTGCCCCCTTTGCCCCTGACAGAAACCCTGCAGGGGTCTGCCACTGTCTTCTGGAAGAGCCCGGTTTCCCCAGCTTTTCCCTCGCAGGTGTGGCATGGCGCCCTGCTGGGTAGGGCCAGCCTGGCTTGATTCTTGCCTCTGCCATGTAGTGGCCATGCGGGCTTGGGCAAGAGCCCTCTCTGACCTCTGCGTCTCGTCTGTGAAACGGGGTGATGTCTTGCGGCCAGTCTGCTGCACGCGACCTCTTAAAAAGCAAACCATGCAACTTTGGGAACAGAGGAGCACCCTGCCCCAGCCACGGTCTATTCCTCCTCTGCATAAGCGTGTGAAAGGTGGACCCACCTTTGAGCGGCGGTGGTGCTGCGGAAGAATAGTGACAGTCCCGTGGACCGCCGGAAGAACAAGCGAACCTGTCTTGGAGCAGGTACAGCCCGAAAGCTCCGTAGCAGCCAGGATGGCCAGGCTTTGCCTCTTGTGCTTTGGACACGCGGTCAGGAGAGACCAGGCCCTGGAGAAGGACGTCAAGACCCTCAGCAGGATGGACTGACTGACAGATGGAAGGAGTGGCTGCGACAGTGGGCTCAGCAACAACCGTGAGGCTGGTGCAGGACGGGCTGGTAGTTCATTCTGTGGAGCGTGGCGGCTCGACAGCAAACAACAACAACAACAACAACAAGGCTGTGCCCCTTCACTACTGTCACGTCATACATGTTCATGAAACGTGTTGTTAGCCACCTTGGGCTTGGCCCTGCTCTTGCTGACCTTACATATGTGTGCTCCATCCCCATGACCAGCTCTGGAGGGGACTGTTGTGATCCTAAGCATTTTCAATGTTTTATTCTGCCCACCCCCCACCCCCTGACTTTCTACTACAGTGTGAGTGGGGGTTCACAGAGCCAGTCAGCCTCCCATTCAAGCATTCCTACACGTTTGTTTCCCGACCTTGGTTGCAATCCCCACAACCTAACAGAGTTCTTCCCACTTCCATCCTGGGTTCCCTGGGCCCACTGCATCCTCTCGGGCTCTCCCTGCCCTCTGAGCTCTGTCTTGGGCAGCCACTGTCCGTTTGCTCTTGAGTGGCGGGTGGCCTAAGGAGAGCACCTCTCTGGTGATGTGACTCCCTTCATAGGCCCGTCTCTGTGGTTTGGCCGAGAGTCAACCACTGGAAGTGGGCTCAGGTCCAGGCTTGAAGGGGTCCAAAGGCCACTGTCCTGGGGGTTCTGCCAGCCTCTCAGACAAGGAGGTCTGGCTTTTTATCTATCTATCTATCTATCTATCTATCTATCTATCTATCTATCTATCTATCTATCATCTATCTATCTATCATCTATCATCTATCTATCATCTCCCTTCTTATCTGTCCTTCTATCATTGATCTTTTTATTTCTATCCTTTATCATCTTCCTTCCTATCATCTATTTTCTTTCTACAATTTATCTCTTTCTATTGATCCATCTTCCTATCATTTATATCTATCTATCTATCATCTATCTATCTATCTATCTATCTATCTATCTATCTATCTATCTATCTATCTATCTATCTATCTAATCTGTCTTTATTTTTAAATACACTGCCAGACCTTTCTTCCTGGTCCATTTAGGAGCCTGGAAGCTCTGCTGAAGCTTCTTCAACATTATAGGCACCCACAGGCTTCCACTGAGAGGTGGGTGCTGCCACAGCTGTGCATGAGGTCCACTGGCTGAGAATCAAACCAGCGTCTCCCATGTGGAAGGTGAGGCTTGCCCCACTGAGCCACCGTTGTCGCCTTCTGCAAACACAAGCCATGAACATAACTGTGCAGAGTACTCCACTGCCCTCATCCACAAACATAAGCTGTGAAAATGAACACCGACATTCACATACCCCCGTGGCCACTGGGAGCACGCAGGCAAACACACTCAAGCCCCCTGTCTCAAAGCTTCTACTAGCGAGAGAAATGCATGATTGGTTTGCGCATAACTGTGTGCCAACAGCAGCCAGTGAAGGTGTTGGGAGGGGTTCAGGACCAGGGTGGGAGGAGGGGCTGACAGCAAGGAACAGGTGACAATTGCTGACAAATCCCCCAGGTGTGAGAATTATAAGTCCCCCCCTCCCCTTGCCCAAACACTGCTCAGAACAAGCACTTAAGTGATGTAGCACGGGGAAGGATGAGATGTTTAGGGTTCTGTCTCTGCAGCACACACAAAGCAACACGAACGTTCCACACCTATAGCACAAGTCACACACACACACACAGCATGCAAAATGGGTTGCGTTTTAAAGCATTACAAATAAAGACATGGGTGAAGTCTCCCCCAGTCTGAAGCAGAGAGCACATTCCCTGTGCTTGAGGCACACCCTCGGCGCTGAACATCTGGAAGAAGCAGAAGGTGCTGAGGAGCCGGGGAGGTGGAGCGGGGGTGTTCTGGAAACAAGTTTTTGTGGCGTGTTCTGTCTTCAGGAGGAAGCGCTTGTCAATATTGCTGTTGTGAGCTTTCTCAAAGGGACATACTCTGCCCCCACTGTTGCCCCACTGGGGAGAGGCCTGAGGGCGGGTGAGGGGTTCACCAGAGGGGCATGCTCGCTGCTCCCACCAGATGGGCACACTCCCCCTCACGTCTTCCCTGCTGGGGACAGGTCTGAGTGCATGGGGAACCTGGCCCCACGTGTGTTCCTGAAACCCATGTTGCTTCTACTTCCTTTGCTGACAAAGACCTTGTGTGGTTCCTCATCTAAATGATTTAACCCCTTGAATGCTGCTGGGGCCCAGGGCCCCGCCGGGAGGCTTTCTTTTCAAACATCCCATGGTGATGCTGGATGTCCCTCTGACCCTCACTTTCCTCATCTCTCAAGAAAACACTCCCGCTTCCTCTTCCTGCTGAGCTGTCATAGCACTGTGATCCAGAAGGAGAAGGAGAAGGAGGAGACAGAAAGCGTCCTTCACAGGGGAGGGTGTTAGCTCTCTTTTAAATGTTGCTCTCCCGAATTCCTTTTTGACAGTGTTTCTTCTAGTTTTGATCCCATCCTTCGTTGAAGAAATGCTTGTAAGCACAGAGACCTTAGCCGGCGTGGGGCTGGAAGGATGGCTCAGAGCCACCGGCTGAGTGGGCGAGGTGGGGGGGTTCACACTGTGGAACCAGGGCGGCTGCAGGTAACGGGGTCGGGTGGACCCGGAGGAGAGCCCTGCATGGGAGAGCTGAGGAAGGTGGTCCCCTCAGCAAGTCGAAGCGGAGCCCTGGGTGAGAGGCCAGGCACAGGGACTCAGAGGGTTGTGCTCAGCATGGCATGTCCTTAGCCCAGTCAGGTGAGCTCAGCAGTCTCTTCTGCGGCCTGGGACAGTCTTCATTTGGCTTGTCCAGTGCCACAGAGGGTGCGAAGGCGAGGGAGCCAGGAGACTTCTTGCAACAAAGAGAACTTTGCAGCCGAGCCCACCCGGCTGTCAACTGTGCACAACCATCGAAGACTCATCGGTTATCTAGGAAGGAGCCCTGGCGGAGCTGTGGGTTGGGGTGTTATTACTTAGTTAGGGATTGTCCCTCCTCTTTCCTCCCACCCCGGTCATCGCCACAGCCTCTGTCTGTCGTTTTTAATGAACATCTGCCCCTGTGTGATGGGCTGACCTCGCTCAGCATAAGGTGCTCCACCACACCTGGGCTATGAGGTCTTTGGGGAATTTCCTGTTGTCCTCTAACATTGTGTGGTGTCTGTGTGCAGGCTCCAGACTGCCCATCATCTCACCTCCTGATGGCCGCAGGTGGCTTCCGGTTCTTTGCTATTGTGAATAATGATCAGTGACCACACAGATGGACAGGCTCTGACCTCTATCTCTATGTGCCCCAGTTCTTAGTTCTCTAGGATGCATACCTCCTAGGGGGTTGCTGGATCCAACGTTATTTCTGTTTCCAGTTTTGGAAGGAAGTGCCGCAGGGGTGGAAACACCCCCACAGCCTGTTCCAATCTCTCCCCACCCTCTCCGGCAGTTGGCTTTTGTCCTACTGAACTTTGCTTCGATCGCTGGGCGAGATGATATCTCGTGGCCGTTTTGAGTTGCAGGTCTCCAGTGGCTGGTGATCAGAGCCTTTCCACACACGGTGGCTCTTGTCCGCCTGGGTGCCTTCTTTGATGACACGAACATTCAATCCTCTGTCTGTTTGAAAATGGGTTTGCTTATCTTTTTGCTCTTTTAGAGATTCATCTTTTGTCAGATCTGGAATTGCCAAAGGGTCCACCTGCCCCATCTGTAGGTTCCCTTGTACTCTTCTGGAAGCCCTTTGCTGGGCATATGTTTTTAGGCGGTCCTAAGCTAGGTATCTTGTTCATCTTCTGTTGTATATTTATTTTTGGATGTGCCTGATAGTCTTTTTATGCCATATGTTCTCAAAAGACGCACTGCCATCAAATCAGTTGTGACTCATAACAACCCTATAGGACAGAGACTACAAATCTTTACAGAAGTTGCCCCTGTTTTCTCTTTGCCGGTCATCCTAATTTTAGGTTTTATATTTTGGTATTTGATCCAGCTCAAATAAATTTTGTATATGGTGTGAGGGATGGATCTTAGCTCATTTTTCTGCAAATGGATATCCAGCACCATTTGGTAAAGAGACAGCCGCTTCCCTACTTATCGGATTTTAACTTTTTGTTGGAGATCCGCTGTCATAGATAGATGCATTTATTTCCAAATTGTCAGTTTTGTTCCATTGGTCTATGTGTCTGTCATTGTACCTGTATCAGGCTGTTTTCACTCCTGTGGTTAAGTGGTAGGCTTGATATTGGGAAATGTGAGGCTCTGACTTTGCTGCTCTTCTTTGCTTACCTGAGATCTCTAGTAACGAACCATTGGTGGTTACTTTTTCCAGCTCTGTAAAGAACGAGGCTAGAATAGGGATCAGAAATATAACTGTAAATCACTTTGGGTAGCATTGGCACTTCCAAGTGTGAAGTCTTTCTACCCACAAGCATGGTGTGGCCTCCCGTTTATGTAGAACTCTTTTGGTTCCTTGCAGTGGTATTTGGTAATTTTATTTGTGTAGATCTTTTGTATCTCTAGTTAATTACTAAATATTTGATCTTTTTCTAACTGTTGGAGTTGTTGAATCGAGGTGTTGATGTTGGCTCTTTCTTCTTTGGGGATCTGTGCATTTATGGCTATAAGTTGCCCTCTGAGCAGTATTTTTTGCTGTGTCCCAAAGGTTTAGGAAGGCTGTGTTTTCATTCTTGTTTGACTCTCAAAATTGTTTTATTTAACTTTTTCCTCTATTACCTAGTGGTTTTTAGCTAGTTATTACCAAGTTTCCATGTATTTGCTGCCCCCCCCCCCCAGTTTTTCTTGTTTTTTTGGCTTTTTGTTTTGGGAGGTTGTTTTGCTTTTTTTGGTTTTTTTAAACGTTTTTTGGTGTGTTTTTTGTGCTCTCGTGTGTGGTCTTCTGGGGCGTGTGCCCGGTGTGCTGTGGGGTGTTGTGTGCTGTGTTGTGTGGTTGGGCTTACAGGTTTGTACATGTCCATGAGGTCAAGGTTGTTGATTGTGTTGTTCTGTCTCTGTTGAGTTTCTGCCTAGCTGTCATGTACGTCATCCAAAACGGTATGTGCAAGACTCCTGTTTTATTGTGGGGACGTCTACTTCCGCTCTCAATCCTCTTGGTGTTGCTTTTATGTATTTGGGGGTTCTGCCCCCTGGATGTGTAGATATTTATTGTTTAGGTCAATCTTCTTGGTAGATTGACCCTTTAATCATTATATAATTTCTTGTCCCTTATGCTAGTTTTGGCTTTGAAGTGTCTTTTATTAGAAATTAAGATGGGCACTTGTCCTTTTTTTTTTGCCTTCCTTTTGCTTGATGTGTGATGTGCATCTTTTCTTCTTCTGATTTTTTTTGCTTATTTTTATCTTTGCATCTAAGGTGAGCTTCTTGTGGGCAACAGATTAATGGTCCTGTTTCTCTACGCATTCTATCATTCTCTTGACTGGTGCATATAATCCATTTGCGCTCAGTGCAATCAATGCATGTGAATTTACGGCTGCCATACTTTTACGGGTTTTTTTATTGTGATGTTAAAGATTTACCTCCTCCAAGTATTTTTCTGTGCTGAGTTCATTTTATCAGGGTTCCTTTCACTTTCTTCGTTGCTCCTGATTTTGCATTTATTGAGTCTTTATGATTCTCTTCTTCCTTGTTTTGGTTGGAAGGTTTATTAATTTTGTGTTTCCCTTGTAATTTATTTAAATCTTCCTGAGTTTAAAAATAGCTGCACTATTTTGATATTATCTTGTCTTCCTTTCTAGTTGGAATTTCTGAAATTGCACCATTTATCCACTCTTTCAGTATAGTGGCACCCTGGTGGCTTATTGGTTATGCACTGGGCTGCTAACCGCAAGGTCAGCAGTTTGAAGCCACCAGCCTCTGCTTGGGAAAACGTGGAGGCTTTCTACTCCCATAAAAAGCGACAGTCTCAGAAACCCTCAGGGGTCACCGTGAGGCGGAATCGACTCCGTGGCAGTGAGTTTTTACTTTTGTAGGTGTCCTCGTTTACACACTGATGTCTCTAGTTCCCTGTTTTCAGTCTTGTACGGTTGTTTTTGAGATTCCCCGACCCCCTTCTACCTGTGTTGGGTTCTGAATGATGTTGCCCTGGGTCTTGATCTCTGATGTTTCTGATTTCCGTAGTTCTCTGTTGGAAGGACTCGCTACCACTTCTTGTAAGGTTGCCCTGTGTTTCTGTTTGTCTGGTAATTCCTAATTTCACCACTGAATAAAGCACAGTTTTGCTGGACCTAGAGTGTGTGGTTGGCAGTTTGAATGGATGCATCCCATTGCTTTCTGACCTGCTCGGCTTCTGCTGAGAACCCCGAGCTTAGTCCTCTGGGTTCTTTTAGGGAATTTTAACTTTATCCAAGCAGCTTTCAAAATTCTTTCTTTGCCTTTGGTTTTAGAAAGTTTGATTATGCCATGTCTTGGTGATTTAAAAAAACTTTAGATCTAGCCTATCTGGGATTTAGTGAGCTTCCTGTCTGCATATTTTTTCATCTTTCATGTTATTAGGGGTGTTTTCTGCCAGTAAATCTCCAACAATATTCTCTCTCTCTCTCCTTCTGTTCTAGAATTCTGATCACACATACGTTTTTTCCTCTTGAGATCGTTCCACACAATTCTTAGGCTGTCGTTATTTTTCTGCATTCTTTTTTTAACTGATCTTTCCTCATACAAATTGACGTCAGGGGACTTGTCCTTTTAATTGGCTGGCTGGTCTCCAGTTTATTTGACTCTACTCCTTTGTCTTCCCAATGTGTTCTCTATCTCTAAGGGTTCAGAGGCCAGAGTCTGGATTTGTAATTGCTGCCTTTGCGTGGTTTCCAGTTGTCTCTTTCTTTTGTCATTCTGTTCTTGTATTGTTTCCCCGAGCCCTGCTAGGGTGTTGCCTGTGTTTCCCTCGGTTTTGTTTTCCTTGAGCTCTGGGAAGGCCCCGTGTGGAAGTCGTTTGCATCCCTTCTCCGGTAGTTCTAAGCCCATGTCCTTTTGGGGAGGTTTCCTGGCTCTTCATTCTGGTCCCTGGGCTGAGCCATTGTGTCTTTTTCCTTTGTTTGATTTGAATTTATCTGTTGGCCAGGCAACATTTTGGAGTTGTTGCATTTATTTGTAGCTTTTGTGTTAACGTGTTCCATCCAGGGATGTGTGTGTGAGTGTGTGTGTGTTTTAATGCCAAATCAAGTAGCTCTGAAATCCTTTTACAGTTATTTTTTTTCCAGGGTTAAAGCTCCAAAAATTTAAATTTGTTTTTTTTAATTATAGAAACTACATTTTATTTACTAAAAGGTCATTTTATTAGGGGCTCTTATAACAATCCATACATCAATTGTATCAAGCATATTTGTACATATGTTGCCATCATGATTTTCTCGATATTTACTTTCTTTTGAGCCCTTGGTATCAGTTCCTCTTCTTTTCCCCCTCGCCTCCCCCACCCTCATGATGCCTTGATAAATTATAAGTTATTGTTTTCATAAGTTACACCGGTCACTGTCTCCCTTCCCCCACGGTTCCTGTTGTTCGTCCCCCTGGAGGGGTATGTGTGTGGTTATGTGTTGATCATCAAACCACTCAGGGATTTTTGATATATTGTGTGTGTGTGTGGGGGGGGTGTTGGGGGGCAGGGCCGGTGTGCTCCATAGACTGCAGTTTGGCAGTACTGGGGCACTCCCCACCTGTCCTAGCTAGGCAGAGTAACTGGTGGGAGTGTAGGCCTGGGTCTCTGTTTGCTGGTGGTAAAGGCCAATGGTGGGTGGGCTGAGCAGGCCTGGCCCACCATCTGTAGTGGACCCAGTGGTGCAGGAGTGGATGGCATGTGCTTTTTGGGCTGGGGGTGGGGGTAGCTGTGGCAGGGGCGACAGACTCATGGGGAAATAATGTTTGCCCCAGCCAAAAAAAAAGGAGGGGAGGGGAGAAAAAAATGAATAAAAGTCAAGAAAGGCGCAAAGGAAGAGAAGGAAATTGGGCAAAGAAGCAGAAACAGACGAGGGGACAGAAGGAAGCAGGGCAGCCTGCCTCTCACAGGCACCATGCCCCCGAGACATGCTGGCAGGGGCAGCGTTGAGGGATCCGCGTACATGCACCTGCCCTGTCGCCAGGGAAAGGGTGGTGGTGGGCTCATGGTGTGCGTTCTCCAGGAGGGACCACCCTGCCCAGGAGGGATAGAGCCTGCCAGTCAGGGCCTCCAGGGCCATAGGCAGAGGGGAATCTGGCCCTGGTTTTTCCCTAACCCTGGCCTCTGGACAGTGCCCACCCTGGCAGAAAAGCGCCCACTGGTAACAGGCCATTGGGCAGTTTTCCGGGGTGGGGGGGGCGGCGTGACTCACAGGCCAGCACCATGTCCTTGGGGCATCATCTACATCCAGGATCAGCACACTGTGGCTCTGGACCACATTCACCTCTTTCTGTTCATACCTATGGTGCTGAAGTAAAACTGAAAAATGGAAAAGGTATGGCTCAGCTATTGGTGATTTCATTTGCTTGCAAACATGCATGGTTGGCTCTCAGTGGATTCTTACATGGTTGTGAGGGGTAAGATGGGTGCTTCCGTCTCAAAAGTTTGCCGGCTCCTGATCCAAGTCACCTGCCTGTCAGCTGCAGGCTTCCGGCTGGCAGCACACCTGGTCCCCTGTGCCCCTTTGCCCCCCACCTCAGCTGGAAATGGGAAGCTGGTGGGGTGCAGAGAGCCTGCCATTAAAACCAAGTCAGGTGCAGCACCAGGTTGCAAAACTTGCAAGAAATGGCTTCTTCCCCATTCTGCACGTGCCCTCCCACAGGGATCTGGGCTAAGACTGCCTGCTGGGGACTCGGGGCGGCAAGGAAGGTCTCCGGATTGCATGCATCTGTGGGCTTTGTAAGCGGAGTGCTGTGTGCGTGCCTGTGCCAGCAGGGTGTGGAGTGGGTCCTGACCCGCAGCGACCCCGGGCACAGCAGAACCACACACTGCCTGGGCCGGTGTCGTCCACACCCTCGTTTGTATGCTGCAGCCACGGCGTCCATCTGTCTTGTTGAAGGTCTTCCTCCTTTTCGCTGCCCCTCAGCCTACCAAGCAGGATGTCCTTCTCCGGGAACTGGTCTCTCCGAACAGCATTTCCAAAGCACAGGAGACAGAGCCTCGCAGCCTGGCCTCTAAGGAGCATTCCGCTGGGACCTTCTTCCGAGACAGGCGGTTTGTTCTCCTGGCCACCTGCGGCGCAGCCAGTCATCGCCAGCGCCATCGTTCAACGCACGCAGCTTCTTCGGTCTCCCTTTCGGGTGTCTCGGAAAGCCACGGAAACGGTCAAGGCTTGGGTCATGCACACCTCAGCCCTCAAAGTGCCGTCTCCGCTTTTCCGCTCTAGAAAGAGCCTCGCACAGATTTCCCCAAGGCAGCACGGGCCTCTCAGGAGGCCACAGTTCTCAAGCACTGGCCAGCGGCGGTCTGAGTGAAAGCAGCCGGTCATCAAAGGACCAATATTGCCTGAGATCACTATTATTAGGGGCGGGGGCTAGGGATAACTAGACAAAGACTTTCATACCAAATGGAGATTGCCTGGGGGGAGGGGTTGAGGGCGAGGGCAGGAAGAGACAGCCCCCGGCTGACTGTTGACAGGTGTTAGCCCGGGTGATGGGGAAGCAAGGCATCCAGAAGAGGGAGATGCCAGGCTGAACTGTGGGGAAGGGGAAACTAGTCAAATGCAGAGCAGCTGATGTCCTGATATGTACATGTAACCCCCACTTACATTGCAGTAAAGTTGTGATTCATGCATCCACACATGTAAATGGACACACACATGTGTAGATGTGTGTCGAGAATATACACATGTCCAAGAAGCCCGGTGGTGATGTGCTGCGCTGCCATCTGAAAGGTTGGTTGTTCCATGCTTGGAAAACACCAGTCTCTCCGAGGGAGAAAGGCGGGGCTGTGGTTGTAAATAGCAGTAACGGTTTACAACGTTGTAACAAAAAGGCATGACTAGGAACAGTGACCGTCTCGGGAAGCCCAGGGGCTGTCTGACCCTGTCCCGTAGGCTTGACTTGATTTCAGACCGTGTGGCATATTACATCCGGTCTTGGCGGCCACAGGGGCTACAGCCAGGGCTCCGTCTAGGGAACAGTTGGGAGGCTGGTGCAGCACCGGGCAGTGTGTCCTTCTCTCGTCTGGGGTCTGACGGCAACAACAACAACGCGTATAAAGTCAAATCGTACAAGCAAATGGAACCCTAACACACAGAAAACAAAACCAGGCTCCGCCCCTCAAGTTTGGAAGCAGGAGGGTGGGGTGGGGCCTGAGAAGCCATATTTCCAGGCAGACCCCAGGGCATGACACCCTGGACGCCCCCCCACCCCCCAGATGCAGGGGTTGGGCTGGCCAGAAATACCCAGGTCGTGTCTGTGAAGCTGCTCCTTCACCGACCCTTTCAACAGCCTGGCTGTTTCCACGGGGCTCGCAGGAGCCTCAGGGTCAGGCAGAATGTCTGATCCCAGGGTTCCGGGTCCTTCTCGGCCAGCTGTGTTCCCCGCACAGGGGACTCAGACATGCCTCTGTGAGCAGAGGGTGCCTGCAGACAAGTTCTCTCAGTAGTTCACCTGTTGTCACTCCACTAAGGTCCCTTCCACTCCAGGGCGCCTGACGGTCTTGGTTTCTGAGGGGATCTGCCAGGTCAGCTCCGTTCAGGCTGAGGCATCAGCTCGGCAGGTGATGGTGACTGCTTTTTTTTGGGGGGGGGGCAGAGTGGGTTGAGCGTTGTGCTGCTAACAGAAAGGTCAGGGGTTTGAACCCACCAGCCGCTCCTTGGGAGAGTCTGCCTGTTTCTGTAAAGACTTGCAGCCCCAGAAACCACAAAGGGCCACTCTGCTCCAGGCTCCGGGAGGGCTGTTCGGGGCTCTGGTGGTGTGGTGCTTACATGGTGCGTGGTCGGCAGTTTGGAATCACCAGCACGAGAGAAAGGCTGGGCTCCCTACTCCAGTTGTCACCTTGGAAAATCTCCAGGGGTTTGCATGGACTCGATGGCATTGAAGGTGTTTTTCTTTGGGGGGCGGGGGGTTGGAGGGTTGGTGGACTTGAGGGAGACTGGCCTTGGCTTGCAGGGACATTTCACCTGGTTATCTTTGCTCCGTGTCTCTCTGCCCGAGTTTCTTTCTCCTCTTTTATAAGGATGCCATGCGGGTGGTACCAGGGCCCACCCGGCTCGGTTGGAGCCCCGTGCTCACAGGTAACGCTCTCAACAAGTCTGTCTCCCCACGGGGGAAAAATTCTTAATGATATTTAATATTCTTAACGCTAAGAACATTGTTACCATACATCAATATAACATAACCAGGTAATATAATATGTCTCAGGAATAATATTAAGAAGATTTAATATTCCAGTGGGAGAATATGTCTGGTACTACGTTCCTAATTGGGCACGTTTTTTTAAAAGGAGCCTAATATTTGATATTTCAAAAAGGAAAGAAAAAGGTAGAACTTTGTAAGGAAGAATCAGAATATCAAGAGGCTTCTTTATACGCATTTCATGACTTTAGCATTCTTCTTTCCCCCACTGAGTTCTTTTGCGGTGGATTGTGCTGCTCGGTCCTTCCCATCATTGGTGATGCTTCTGAAAGTGTGCATGGGGCTCTGGACAACAGCGTGGGTCCCTAAGGTGGAGAGAAGGCATCAGCTCTGCGGTCAGCAGACCTGCTCCCTGGGGCTCCTCTTTGGGCCTTGCTGGAGACTTTGGACCTAGGTTCTATGCAGCCCTCGGTGACCCAGGCCATGTTCTACCGACCACTGGGACTGTAGACTCTGCTCTTCCCAGGCGGACAGTGTCCTCCCTGGGCCACACTGGCTCTACCTCAAACTCACCTGTGGCCCTTGGACTCACGGCGGAAACTCCCCGTGTGAGAAGAAGCAGGTGACCGCCATCACAAGGGTATAGAGCTAGCGGACGCTGGACCTTGGTTCAGATAGCTTGCTTTGAGGATTCCCAGTGAGGTGACCCGGAATGACCACATACTCACTCTTTCCATGCCCCCCTTGCTGTGCTGGGATAGGAATTAATCTGGTGGGCGTGGCTCTGCGGTTGTGAATGCCCACTCTTGAAAGGCTTGCCCTGTCCCCCGCCCCCATCGCTCGTGTAGACAGCGTCCAGCCTCTTACAGAGTTGAGTCTGTGCAAGTCAACAGTTCAGGCGTTCCCCAGTCTCGCCTGTGTTTTTAGTCCTATGCCATTGGCTAACTTAGTGAGGCGACCCCTAGACTCACCTGATGCCTCGCCCCCACACCTTCCCAGGAAAGCCCCTCTCCACACCAGGTCACGGTCACAGGTGATGGTGGTGGTGGTGTTGCGCGGGCACTGAGACACCTTTGAGGGACCCGTGATCAGGGCTCACGGTGGGTTTTCTGTCTCTCCGCAGGGGAGCTGGAGCGGTGCACCTACATCAAGTACCACTACTCCTCAGCCACCATCCCCAGGAACCTCACCTTCAACATCACAAAGACCATCCGCCAGGATGAGTGGCACGCCCTGCGTGAGTACCGCGTCCTGGCAGCCTGGGGGAGGGGCCCGGTCGGGCAAGGCCTCCGGACAGAGGGGCAGCTCCTGACTGACCGCACTGACCTCTGAGGGTCGGGACGGCCTCGCTGTTGACTCTGATTGTGTTAGATGTTGGAGGAGCTTGCTTCTTCAT
>NW_022103920.1:5935621-5938048 GCF_000313985.2 Echinops telfairi | reverse complement strand
GGTGGGGTATTGGGCGTCCAGGCTGTTGAGAGCTGTGGTGACTACCTGTGAGGGTGGGGAGTTGGCTTGGGGTGGGGGTGGGGGGCAGGATCACTGCGCCTAGGCGGTGACTCGGGGTCCGATCTGGTATGTTCACTCCTAAAGCAGGGCTGGGGACCTTTTATCTGCCAGCGACCATTGGCTATCGATGACCTGATTTGTAGGGACGTTGAATGAACTCACCCCTCGTGTGATGGCCACCGGGCCCTGGTGGCACCAAGACGAGATGGTTTAGTCCCGTGAAGAGCGGCCGCCTGGGAAACCCGCCGGGCAGTTCTACCCTGTCTCGCAGGGTCCCCGTGGGTCGGCCTCCAGGGAGTGAGCTTGGTTTGGTTAGGGGTCACGTTAGCTGCTATCAATGGTGCCATGGGCCTTGTTTGGTCTGAGGGTTGGAGGTTCCCCACCCCTGCCCCAGAGTGTCCCTGTGGGCTCCCTTCACCAGTGGGCACTGCTTAGGGAGTTACTGGTCAGGGAACCTGTCAGGGGACGCTGTGGTGATGGGCTCTGGCTGAATGAGCACGGGGAAGCTGGCAGCACAGCTGCCCGGCGGTACCTAGGAGGTCTCTGTGCTGCACAAGGATTCCCTCTGGAACTTCCAACTGCTCCAACCCCACCTAGTCTCTGCAGCATTCCACTCCACAGCCACGCTCCGGCTGTCTGTCTTGGGATATGCCGTGCGTCTCATGTTCCGTCCAGACATCGTGCCCACCGGGTGTCTCTCTTTGATTCCCGGGTTCCTGGGATGCCTTCCTGGATAAGATGGTGCAGAAGGTGGCCCTTCATGACACAGTCCTCCTCCTGGCCTCTGCTTTGGAGTTGTCTTTCCATGCACGGGACTCTGCAGGATCATCACCTTTTGGTTTGACTTTAATTAAGCAGCCGCAGCCCGGGGACAGGAGGCGAGAGAGGTGAGAGGGGCGAGCAGCTGAATCAGAGCGGCCACTGAAAGTACTCATTGGTTGGGGAGATGACGCTGTGGGTGGCAGGTCCCATGGGTGGTGGCGGCAAGGGGAGAAGGGCAGCCTCTCCCCTGGAGGCAGGTAGGGTGGCTCAGAGTCTGAGTGGACCCCACGGCGGTGAGTGTGGTTTTGGTTTGGTCTGAGCACAGGCACAGATGAGAGCCAGCCGTGTCTTGAGCTGCCACGGGTCAGCACGCAGGGCAGCAGGTGTCTGTCCTCCTGGATCCCCGTGGACGCTTTGTCTTGGAGACACCCGTAGCCAGGGCTGCTCCTTTCCCTTGGAGATCAGCACGTCAGACGCCCCATTTGTGGACGTGTAGAGAGGACTGCTCACTTCCCACAATGCTCCGGCCCAGGCTCATGCCTTCATGAAGAAGCCCCAGGTTGTCAGCAGAGACACCTGAGGCCTGCATGTCTACGCAGCCATAGGCCTGCAGCTGCCCATGCACCGTCCTGCATCCGCTCGGGCTCAGGGTGGCATCAGGCCGTCGGAGTAGGGCTGGGTTCCCCAGGGCTTTCTGTGGAGGACTTTTGGGGAGTAGATCACGAGGGCTTTCTTCCGAGATGCCTCTGGGTGGACTTGACCCTCTGCCCCTTCAGGTAGCGGCTGAGCAGGCTCACCCAGGGCGGCAGCAGGGCTAAGATAGGGCTCTGACCCTGAGGAGGCTGGGCTTCCAATGAACAGGGTCCAACCATGTGCACTGAGAGATTCTCTGCTTCAGGCTGGTGTGAGGAGTGAGGCCCTGTGCCCCCCAGCTGGTGGGTGGAGGAGCTGGAGCCTGGGGATGAGGAGGGCAGGGCAGATACATAGAGATAGAAACATACACAGTTTCAGAGATGCAGAGATACACAGACACACAGAGATACACAGATACACAGAGATACATAGAGATAAAAATTACACAGTTTCAGAGATGCAGAGATACACAGACACACAGAGATACACAGGTACACAGAGATACATAGAGATAAAAATATATACAGATACACAGAGATACATAGATAAACATACAGAGATACAAATATACAGAGATATATAGAGATAACAAATATACACAGATACAGAAATACACAGAGATACAGATTCATAGAGATACAAATATACTCAGATACACAGAGACACAAATATGCACAGATACACAGAGATCCAAATGTATACAGATACACAAATATATAGCGATACGTAGAGATACCTAGAGATACAAATAGTCACCGATACAGAGTTACACAGCTATGCAGAGATACACAGATACGCAGCTACTCCGAGATGCACAGAGAAACAGATACACAGAGGCTGCAGGGAACTGGTTGGAGAAGCTGGAGCCTGGGGAGGAGGAGGGTGGGGGGCGGACAGATACACACTCACAAAGCAAGTAATTACCAGGCAATGTGATAATTACAATATAGTATAATTGCCACAAACAATTAG
>NW_022103920.1:5934329-5935185 GCF_000313985.2 Echinops telfairi | reverse complement strand
GAGGGTGGCAGTGGGTGGGATGCCATGTCATGGCACAGTGGGGAGGGCGGCGTGGGGCACCTGCTGGCCGATGGCTCCTGAGCCTGGGTGTCTCCAGCATTGTCGGCCTCCCCTCCGCCGTGCCGGAGACACTTGGGTGGGAGGTGTGCGGGTCTCTGTGACTGACCAGTGACACCCCACCCCACCCCTGATGGTTGGTTTGGGAGACTGTTTCAGGTCTGAGGTGCTGTCCCTGTGCGGGACTCCTGCTAATGGGCCACTCAGCAGGCAGGCACTGGTGCCCTTCCTGAGGAGGGTGAGAGCCATTTTTAGCTAAGGGGCAGGTGCAGGTCTGTCCCTTCTGAAGGGGGTGATGGGCGGCTCCAGGAACAGGAAGTGCTGTCAGTGCCTTGACTCGAATTCTCCCAGATCAGACACTGACCATGTTGGCGGGTGGGTGGGTAGGGGGGCACGTGGCATGGACGGAACATGGTAGAAATGAGTTGCAACCTCGTGGGGCCAACGTGAGGAGCCCTGGTGGCACCGTGGTGAAAGTGTTCACCCGCCAAACGGCGCCATCGCACTGGTGGCTCCTCTGTTGAAAGAGGAGGCCGTAGGCTTCTGTGAAGAGCGACCAGCTGGGCCCACGGGTGGCTCCACGCTGTCCTGCAGGGCTGTGGGCTCCATGGCGACAGGTTCTGTTCCTTTGGGCCAGGCTGAAGAGCCCTGGTGGAGTAGTGGTTCCTGCAGGGTCCTCGGTTTGAAACCACCAACTGCTTTCCAGGACTTCCCAGGGAGAAAGACCGGTTCATGTCTGACCTCCTGGGGCTTCACTCTTGCTCAGAGGCAGAGGTCAGACATGTCCCTGCCCCCCCCC
>NW_022103920.1:5924253-5933377 GCF_000313985.2 Echinops telfairi | reverse complement strand
GTGTGAGCTGACTGCATCGCACCGATGAAGCTATGTGGGGCCGTGAGTCAGTCTGAGTGATGGGACAGCTCTCTTACAGCCTGGTGACACTGTGGGGTTAGGCTGCTAAGCACAAGATTGGCAGTTCAAATCCACCAGCAGCTCTGTAGGAGAGAGAGGAGGCTATCTGCTCCGGTCAAGATCTACAGTCTTGGAAGCCCTCTGAGTTGGAACTGGCTTCATCCATGGCAGTGGGTTCGTCCGTTCGTTTGAGAAGGAGACCTGGTGGCACAGTGGGTTAGGAGTTGGAGTGCTAACCATAAGGCCAGCAGTTTGAAACTACCTGGTGCTCCTTGGGAGAAAGATGAGACTTGCTATTTCTGTAAACAGTTACGGTCTCGGCAACCCACACGGTGGTTTTGCCCTGTCCTGTGGGGTCGCTCTGAGTTGGGTTTGCTCCATGGCCATGGATGTGGGTTGTTGTTGAGGGTTTTGAAGTTCAAACTAAGCGGACACTTCACAGGAGATCACCCTTCACCCAGGGAAGCCCGAGGCCAGCCGCTGTCGGGAGCCATTGCTATGGGGGCGGAGGCTGAAGCCCTTTGGGCTCTGGAGAAGTTTCTCTCGGGTGACAGACCATGGTGTGTGTGTGTGTGTGTGTGTGCCCGTGTCCATTGTGGGGCTGTGCCCCTCGTGGGTCTTCAAACGTATCACATTTAATCTGCGTTACGAGTTAAATAGGCTTTGTGGACCAGCCTAGAAAGCTAACCTCCCTTCCGAGCCCACACGGCTGGCCCCTGGGGGACCGGGTTCTGATTCTGAACAAGCTGGGGTTGGGGGTGGCACTCGAGGGAGGCTCCACACTACCTCCCTCAGCTCTGGGGGCCTGCTGTCCTCTTCTAGCCGGACCCTAAGTCTGACTCCTCCACCGGCCCCCTGCTCTCACCCCGAACCAGCTGAGCTTCATGTTTAAAGGACACTTGTGTTGCTCCTGACCTCGTGGTTTTCAGACAGGTGACACGGGAGCCATCCAGTCACCTCACGTGACCTCAGGACAGAGAGGGGAAAGTGCACCGACTTAGAGACGTGTGGGTCTGCGTGGTGTGGCCGGCCCGTGGTGGGTGCCGGGACTCCCACCGGCTCATGCCTTTGTAACTGTCAGACTTCTCAGTGGGACGTCTCCACCCTGCCCCCTTGGGGGCACCAGTGGTGGAATACCCCACGTGTCCCACTGGCCCAGGGTCCCTGGTGGTGTAGTGGCTAAGCACTTGGTGGTGATTGTGTTGGCAGAGTTTGGATGCCACTTGGGCTGTCCCCCTCCTGGGTCACGCCACCAGTGGGCACGGAGGACGGGGTACACCAGGACAGAGAGCACTGAGCTGGGCGTTTGTGCTCCAGTCACAGTCAGGGCTGTTTGATCCACCCATGGCCCCGCCCGAGGAGCTGCAGGGGGAGCTGGGACCCTCCCAGGGCAGAGCAACCTAGCTGGTGGCCGGAGCTGGCTTGGTGGTTGTTGGAATGACTTTGTGGGCCAGCCCCTGGGCCATGAGCCGGGTAGCCAGGTAGCCAGGAAGGGGCCTCGGGGAGGCTTCGGGTCTGCCAGATCATGCAGAGCAGGCACAGGGACTGAAGGCAGGGGCGCAGGGCAGAGTGGACAGCATGCTACTGACCACATTCTAAGGAGGAGGACACCTCTGGCCTGCAGGACCAGAGGGCTTTGAACGGAGTCCCCGAGTCCCCGGCATGGGACACTTGGTGTTTATGGCACTCCCCTGCCTCCCAGGGGCTGCTTTGCTTTGTGCTGAGCCCTGCCTTCGGGACTTCCCTCCAGTGACATCAAGCACTGAGAGCTATCCCAGAGAGGTCGAGGTGCCTCAGAAGAAAGGGCTGGCCACCCACAGCTGGCCCAGCAGCCCCTGCAGGTCCAGTGGTGTGTGTTCTGCTGGGACACCGGTGGAGCAGCACCAGCCAGATTGGCCTAGATAGCGGCCGATGGAACTGGCAGGAGGTGCCCGTGTGGCACAGTGGCTAAGCACTCACCGTTAACCGCTGCCGTGGGGACTGGAAGCCGTGTGCTTCTCAAAGGATGGCGTCCTTGGAAACCCTGTGAGGGTGGGGTGGGAGGGACACTTCTACTCTGTTCCAGGTCCCAGGGTAGACTCAGGGTGATGGGCGAGGCTGGTTTGTTTGTTTGGATATAATGAGCGCTGGTCTCTGTGAGCAGCCTCTGTGAACATGGAGCGGGGCCACAGCCCTTTGTAAGTGTGGGGCAGAGGCCTGCCTTAGCCGGGCCTGCGTTTCTCTCTCTGCACTCGGGGGCATGGCGGCGCTGGTGGTTCAAAAGCCAAGGCAACATCAGCGGCTGATAGACGCCCCAGTCATGGACCTTTTGCGCTTCGAGTCTGAAGGCCAGCACCCATTTTAATTCTGTCATTGAAAAGACCACCTTGACCATGGCCGGTCACCTGATGAGCTTGGCCTTCCTAGGCAGACGTCCACATGGACCAGCCTCTTGGAACTGTTTGCTTATTTCTGCTCTCAGGATGCTATGGGTCATGCACTGAGCTACCCATGCCGAGGTCAGCAGTCGGAAACCACCCGAGGCTGCTTGGGAGAAAGACGAGGCTCTCGACTCCTGTAAAGAGTTGTTGTCTCGGGAACCCGCATGGGGCCGTCTGTTCTGTCCCACAGGGCCGTTGGGAGTCGGCACCGGCTCGATGGCAGGGAGGCTTTGCGCTGGGTCACGGGGCTACGAAGTTCTCTGGTGGTGTGGTGCTTCAGCATTTGGTGATCGCTCCCTGTCACACGGGGTCTGTGTGTGTCTACTTGACTCGACAGTCCCCGGCACTAAGCACCGAATCATCCCTGAGGGTGGGTGCGTCTGACGGCACAACTGGCGCCCCTGCCTCAGTCACGATTTCTCCCAGTCCTGGGTCTGTACTCACCACTGGCTGCTCACGGGGAGGGGGTGCAGGTCCGAGGGAGAATCAGTGCGCAGCCCTCCCTGCCCGAGGAGGAGGGGGATGCTCTGTGGCCGTGAATAATTCAGGAGGCCCCTTGCCTCTCCCTTGATGGGTTCAGCCGGCGGTGGCCATGACGACAGTGGTGTGGCCAAAGCCAGATGGTGTCAGCAGGTCCCCAGGGTGTTCTTCTCGGGTGGCCTTGGGGAGCACCCATGGGGGCAAGGACGAGGTGAGGCAGGAGGAGCCTTTGGGTGACCCCCACTCCCTTGACATCATCCCGGCGGTGCCTGGAATTGGAAAGCTGTCTCCAGGGTCACTATTGATCAGACTAGCCAGCGTGGTCAGCCAGACCATTAAATATTTATAGTTTACCGGGCACGCTGTGAGTGCTGCTCAGGCGCCCACCCTTAGAAGCACCCACAGCCCTGCTCTCACTCTCCAGAGAAGAGATCTAAAAGAAACACTCCATTGATTACCGTCGGCCCTTGGTAGTTTTTGTTTAATTGTGGGGTGGGATTTGCTGCTCGTGCAATGGTTGTTTTTGCTTTTTTTTTAGTCACCCCCATGGGTCAATGCATACTACATACCGTATCTCGGGCCAGCTGGGCTTCCACTCAGAGGCAGAAGATGGAGGGACCCCAGTGAGCCTGTGTGTGGGCGGGGGGGTGGGGGGTCGGGGAAGGGCAGCACCTCAGCTCTCCTCAGGCCAGTCTCCAGGAGGAGGACAGCTGAGGCCCAGACGGGGTGGTCAGTGCTGCTCAGGAGGGTGAGCATCTGCGCAGTGGAGTCTTGACCCCACCCCTGTCCACTCGCCCCGGCCGAGGCCCCACGGACGGGGCAGGGTATGTGTGGCGAGGCTCTGGGGGGGTCCTCATTCTCCGGTAGAACAGCCTCAGCCCTGATCCGCGTCCATCCCATGAGCTCGCCCCTCAGCCTGCTCCATGGCCAGCGTCTCTGAAGCAGATCCCCATGTCTTCCTCTGGTGCTCCACGAGATCGACTAGAAACACTAGCTTCTCCGTTAGCAGCCTGCGTTCCTCCTCCTTCCATAGTTTCCTCTCTGATCTGGCCTTTCTCGTGAAAACATTTTCTTGTTCTGAGCTTGTTTCTCATCTCCTTCTCACGGACCAAATGCTGTCCCCTGGGAATGTATGTCGATGTATGACAGTTCCTGGGGCTGTATCCCACCTTCTGATGACCCAGAACTGTGCGTGTCAGCGGGAACCTTCACCCCCACATGAGGACATAAATCCTAACCTCTACAGGTTTGGATGAACCAGAGCCTTTACACGTTAATGTGAATTGCAACCTCTCTATGTTTATGTGGGAACCTGGGTGGTGTCGTGGTTACTCACTGGGCTTTGAGCCACAAGGTCAGCGGTTCAAAACCACCAGCTGCTCCTTAGGAGAAAGACGAGGCTTTCTCCTGTAAAGAGTCACAGTCTCAGAAACCCACAGGGGCAGTCCTGCCCTGCCCGGTCACTGTGAGTTGGAATTGACTCGATGGCAGTGAGCCAGTGAGCAGGGGCTCATGGGATGACTCAGTGTTTGTCTTTCAGACATGCCCAGCCTCCTGAAAGAACCCTGACCTGTGCTCTTGGGTTCTCTCTGTGTGAGACATGGCCCTCGAGGGGGCTCCTGCTGTCCTGGGAGCCACCATGGGCATGGCCTGCACCTCAAGGCCAATCCTCAGCCAGCCTGTAACTGACCACACAGCTTTCTTCACCCAAATAGCTCTTAAAAGAATTTCTTTTTTTAAAAAGCTCATTGAGGTGAAATTCAGAAAACACACAAGTCACCATTCTAAGGTGACCAGCTCGGCGCTTGTTTACCTCGTTCGTGCCATGAGATGGTGCCAACCCCAGCAGCCCCATGTCCTGCAGGACGAAGTGCTGCCCGGGTCTGTGGCACCCTCAGTCGCTGCTGTGGGAGCCCATCGTGGCGGCCGCTGTGCCCATTCATCCCCTTGAAGGTCTCCCCCATTTGCTGCCCCTCTACTTTGCCGAGGGTGGTGCCCTTCTGCAGGGACTGGTCTCTCCCGACAGGTCTAAAGTACGTGAGACAGAGCCTCGCCAGCCTTCCCTTGGAGGAACATTCTGGCTGACCTGCTCCCAAGACAGATGTGTTTGTCCCTCCTGTGCGTTCAGTGTTCTTCCCCAGCACCATAATTCAGGCGCCGAGTCTGCTCCCTCCTGCCTTCCTTGTTGGCTGCGCAGACGCCAGGCTCGGAGAAGTAGTTCTGGTTTGCATTCCCCTTTGAACTTGAGTTTCCAGGAACGCTCAGTCGGTTGTGAATTATGGCAGGTCCTCCAAGCCCACGTGGGCACGGCTGGATTTATCACCACCCATGAAAGCACGCATCTGCAAGGGATTCATCTCGCCCTGGGGAGTTTATAGCCCAAGCGGCATTTGAGATCATCCAAGCAGGCTTCATCGTCTTAGTGACGAGGCTCAGAGAAAGTTCAGGAATTGAGGCAGCGGCAGGAAAAAGGCCTTTGTGAACCATGAGCTTCTGAGGCTGAAAGAATCGTGAACTGATTCCCAAACCCAAATAAACTTAAACACCCGCTGTGGGTATTCTCAGGCAATTGTTCAAATTTCAGGAGCCTTTTCCTTCCTAAGAGGAGCTCTGGCTGCCGGGTTGGCGGTTCAAACCCATCAGCCACTTCATGGCAAAAAGAGGAGGCTGTCTGTTCCTGTAGTGAGAGATAGCCCCGGAAGCCCTGTACATGGTTGCTAGGAATCAGAACTGACTGGCTAGCAGCGAGCTTTGTTTTGTTCCACTTCATCGGGAGGTGTGATGGAGGGGGTGCACTGTTTGAGGAGTCCTGTCGGTGCAGTGGTTACAAGGTCAGTCGTTTGAACCCACCAGATGCTTCTTGGGAGAGAGCTGAGGCTGCCTGCTTCCATAAAGAATTACAGCCTCGGAAACCCGCAGGGGCAGTTCTGCCCTGCCCTATAAGGCCTCTATGAGTGGGACTCCTAAGCCTTTTGGCAGGGGCCGTGGGGCTGCTGGCAGAGCCCCGCCTTCTGTGCAAGCGTCCGGGTTTGAGTCCCGAGCACCTCCTGCACAGCCGCTACCCACTTGCTGTGTAGGCTTGCCTGTTGATGTGCTGTGTGGAACAGGTCAGAGTAGAGTTTCTGGGCGAAGACTAGGGAGAGAGATGTGGCAATCTGCTTCTGAAGTCAGCCAGCAGGGCCCCTGTGGGTCACAATCCTCTGGGATGGGTGGGGGGCAACTCCCCAGCTGAGGAGAACAGGCAAAGAGAATGAGCAGGACTGAGACACCTGCTCAGGGATGAACCGGAGGGGTCTCTTGCCCTGGGGGTGCGTGGTCAAGAAAGGATTCTCCCAGACTGCGGACCACAGGATCCCTGTGAGGTGGGGGACGCTTGTCTTTCTTCTGAGCATCGACTGGTGGTTTCAAACTGCTGACCTGGTGGTTCACAGCCCAGCAGTGGGGCCCACTGCACCATCAGGGCTCCTGTAGACCACCCTGAGTGGCGTTGTCTTATAAAGAGAAGTCCCGCCCAGGGGCACGCATGCCTGACTCTCCCTGCAGCTCCTCTCCTGGGAGTTGTGCCCAGGCCGCACCTCTGGTAGGAGCTGTTGAATCAATAGACCAGGGCTGGCCAGGTAGGGGGTCCTGTGAGGGAAAGAACACGGTGGGAAAGCCTGGAACTCAGAGGAGCCCTTTCTGGAGGAAAGACCCCCTGCGTCTCGTCTGCTCCTAGGTGCAGGAGGCGAGTCCAGCAGCCACGTGGCTGGGGTGCCTCCCACCCGGGGTGCCTTTGGAAGGGCTCACCCTCTGGGCCAGTCTGGCTCTGTGTGCCCACAGTGGCCTTGTGACAATGAGTGTGCAGCCAGGGACTGTGGGGCTGGGGTGCAGCCTGAGGCCAAGGGGCACCGGGAGATGAGCTGGTCCCTGGGGAGAGCAGAAGCCGTCTTCTTGGGACTCCTTACTGGCTGGGTGTCAGAGTGTCAGGACACCCTTTTTAACTCCCTCGCTGTTAGGGACTGACCATGGCAGCTCAGAGAGCTCTCAGGGGCTGGCGGGAGCTTGGCTTTTGTGTGGCTGACTCAAAAATGGTGAGCACATTCCTGGGGCCCAAGACCTCATGCGCATGGGTTCACATGTGCGCACAGATGGACATATGTGGACATGCATGTGCACCTCTGTATTGTTCCCACTTGGGGGTGGCTTTAGGGGAGCTCGCTGAGAAGCAAATCTGAGAGTACACTCTGCATGCAGGGGGTTTGTTGGGACAATGTGGGTGCCTTCTGACGGGGCAAGGGGGAATGGGGTCAGACAGAGGCCTGGGACAATCCCCTGGGAGCTCGGGAGCTGGGTGGCCCTTCTAAACCTCCCAGATTGATGTGAGGGGTTTCCACTTGGCATTGCCATGTTGGGGGGGGGGTCACTGACCGGGAAGGGAGGACCATTGGCTGGGAAGCCCCCTGGGGCCAGGGGCACCTCCTAGGAAGGGTCAGGGCTCTGGGAGCACGGGGCCTGCATTCTGCAGGAGGAGGTTGGAAGTGAACCACAGGGCCCACCACAGGGAGGATGAGGGTCTCCGGAGACCTACATTCTGAAAGCTGTTTATCCCCACCCCACCCCTTCATGGTGGCTGTGAGCCCTCTGAGGGCCTCCCTGCTACCTCTGGGAGGGCCTTCAAGGCAGGGTACCCAGTGCCTGGGTCTCCGTGGGCACCCTTAGAGCCTGGCCTACCCTGACCACTGCCAACCTCACCCCCTGTAGGAGCCTGTCTCTAATTTCGGAGTCCCTTTGCCCTGCGGCAACATGACTGAGCCGAATGCTGTCCCTTACAATTTCCTAGTGCCACTTTAATAAATGATGCCCAAACAGGCAGAATTAATCTTAGCAACATATTTTCTTTAATCTAATATACTTATTCTATGCGTAATCAATATTAAAACAAAAAATGATTGAGATATGTTACTTTTTCACACTTGCCTGCACCCGTGTTGTGTGTGCTGGAGTGTGTCTTTAGGTTACATGGTTACAAGGTCAGCAGTTCGGAACCACCGGCTGCTCTGCGAGACCAAGATGAGGCTTTCCACTCGGTGAGACGGAAGTCTCGGGAACCCACAGGGGCGGGTCCACCCTGTCCTGGAGGGTCCTGGAGTTTGGTCTTTTTGGTGTGTGCTTTTCAAAACCTAGTGTGGGCTTCATCTTGGATCCAAAAGCAGAGGCCCCAAAAGAAACTCATGGCTGTGGATTGACCTGGCCTCGTGGCAGTTCTACGGGGCAGTGCACAGTGGCCCCGGGGGTCTCGGAAACTGCCACCAGGAGGGAGACTGGGGCCAGGTCTTTTCCCCACGGAGCCGCTGTGAGTCCAAAGCCTGGTTTCGGGCGGGGCGTGCTTAACCACTGAGCTACTTTAGTGCGAACAGCAGTCTGAGTTTGTCATCTCCCCACCCCCCAGAGCCTTTTCCTTTCATTAAAAAAAATGGAAAAGTGCTTTTTATTTTTGGGTGAGGTCAGGAATTCAGTCGTCCACGCCATTCTTTAAACACACACGGGCAGACACAGGACTGGGCCTGCTTGGTGGGTGCGTATCAAGGCCAGTCAAGGCTGGTATTTTCCTTCCAGAAACCTGTAGGTGTCTCTTCCAGTGTCCCTTGTTGCAGCTGCTAAGGTTACACTACTGGTGCTTAGCTCAGGACTATCGGATCTGGCACAAGTTGGAAGAGGTGACATAATCAACAGGCACTGAGTCAATTCTGACTTCCAGCAACCCTGCGGGACAGAGTAGAACTGCTTTCCAGGTTTTCCGAGGTATAAAGAGCCTCATCTGCTTCCTAAAGAGTTATTGATGAGTTTGAACGGCTAACCTTGTGTTTAGCAGCCTCAAGCTTAACCCTTTATACCGCCATGGTTCCTTTAAGAGACGACATAGTTTATGGTTAATTGTAAACAACAAACAAACAGAACCCCAAACAAACAAAACATCACTCCCATAGCAACCTGGATTTAGCAAGTTACCATCACTACCTTAAAAATCCCAGATCCTGGGCTATAAGGTCACAAACGTAGCAGATACACTACCCTACTCCACGGATAAAGTATCTCTGAGTTTCCCAAAGTAGAAAGTTAACCACGTTCTCGATTGCAATGGTGGATAAGAATTTCCCACGATTGCAAATTGTACTTTCAGGAAT
>NW_022103920.1:5922733-5924153 GCF_000313985.2 Echinops telfairi | reverse complement strand
ATATATATATATAATTTTTTTTGGAAAACATTATTCACAGATTGGACTGGACCAAAGAGAGCCCTGTCATCAATGAGTCGAACCTGCCTTGCCTTTGGCACAGCGCACCGCCGTGCTCCTGGTTTGGCCGTCATTTACATCAAGCAAAATGCTGCTTTTCCATCCCCTTCCCTCCTCTGACTTGGTCCTTTTGCGTCTCCGTGTTGCCGTCTCTGTCCTCCCCCTGTGACTCGGCATTGGTCTGCTCTTGGTGTGTTCTCAGGAAGGCTGGTGCTGGAGAGACTGTGCTTCCACGGCTTCCTCCAGGTAGGAACGTCCTTTGAAGCCCCCTCCATCAGCGCAGAACATCATCACTTCCTCTAGGCTCCCTTTTCTGTCCTGAAGGAGGCTCTGCTTCTCTTGGCCCATCTTGTGCCAGGAGCCAACCTTGCAGGTGAATTAGGATTGACCTGCCCCCCGGCGCTGCCAAAGCTGTAGCAAGATCTGGGGCATGTGGAGTCGTTGGCTTCTATCCACCAGTGGCTCTTGGGTCCATTCCAGCTCTCGGGGACCCCAGGGCTGTCAGTGGGAGTGGGCTCCCCAGGGTTTTCAATGGTTGATTTTTCAGAACTGGGTCACCCGGCCCTCCTTCTTAGGCAGTTCTGCATGGACTCAATCCCCCCTCCATTGGGTTGGCTGTGGAGTGCCCTGACCGTCTGCCTTTGGGCCCAGTACTATGCACACAAAATGCTTTCCTTGGGGCATGGCTCCAAAAAAGACATGAAAACCTAAGCGTAGACAAAGAAAAGCTCATGGAGCTGCATGGAATGATTTCTGAAGCAGCTACTGCACTGATTCTGCTGCTTCTGCCAGTGTAGTGGAGGAGGCAGCATGCCGGCCACCCATGGCTGCCGCTCTGTCTGATGGCAGTGGCTTGCTTGTCCCTGTGGAGCTGGACGCTGTGCCGTTCTTGGTCTCTCCTGGTGGACAGGTGTCAGTGGAGCTTCCAGCCTGAGGTCATTAGCAATAAGGGCCTGGTGATCCATTTCCAAAATTCAACCAATGAATACCTTATAGATCACAACAGCACGTTGCCCAATGTGGGTGCTGGGTGATGAGCCTCTGGGTTGGAAACTCAACAATGGACATGAGCAGACCAACAGCCAGATGGCACAGGACCAGGAAACACTTCATTCTGTTGTAAGTGGGTGACCAGGAGTGCAAGCTGGCTCAACAGACATCAGTAACAACAGTAATGGCAAGGCAAGTCCTTCATCTCAGGAAGCTCACCAATCAACCACCCAGTAACCAGTCAGCCAGCTCGTCAGCCAGTCAACCAGTCAACCAGCAACCAGTCAGCCAGTCAGCCAACCAACCAGCAACCAGCCAGCCAGTTAACCAACCAACCAACCAACCAACCAACCAACCAACCAACCAACAA
>NW_022103920.1:5911792-5922498 GCF_000313985.2 Echinops telfairi | reverse complement strand
GTCACCCAGCCTGCCAACTAGACACTCACCAATTCCCCCTACAGGACTGACAGGGGTGCATTCAGAAATAACCAGTGGACAAGGCTCATGGTCAGACGTGCAGGGGGAACATGTAACATGCACATCTGGAACTTGGGCCAAGGGAAGGGATGCAAGGTGCTACCAGCAAGGCACAGGGAGAGAGTGCTCCCATAGCCTCCCAATATCTGCCAGAGGAGATGCAGCAATGAGCATTTCCTGGCACTGCCAACTAGGAGCAGGCTGCAGAGTTCCCAAGTAACTACTTAGCCTGCAAGGTTACCGCATAAGTAAAAACGATTAACATGCTAAGCCATAATTATTCAGTAAAATAATGACAGTAATAACTCCAGAGCAAACGTATAAAACGAAATTAGAGCTTTGATTACTCCAGGTATCATTTAATTTATCTTCCCTGAACTGTACTTTGCTGCAGGTTACTGTGCACCCGGCCCACAGTCCTCTGAGCAAGGTTAGTGCTCATATTGCTTTAGCTTACTAATCGACTTGGCCCTCGCCTCCCCTTATCTCTCAGGCTGCTCCCCAAGCCCCCGGCCGGGTCACCTAGGGTCTCAGCAGCACCCAGGGGCCCTCTTGGGGAGGACATCTGTACCTTTCACTTTTCCTAGGTTGCCAGGGACATAACTTTCAGAAATTGCAATCAACTAGACGTCCTTTATCACCTAAATCTTTTCAGAGAAAGGAATTTCTCCAAGATCTGTATTTTCTCTTGGCTGAAACAATGGTGTTCTAGGCCTTCTCTGGCCTTCTTCTGTTGAGGAGACGTGAGAAGGGTTTGTAAAGGGACTGAGCTGGCAGTGCGAGGAGAGAGTGGCCGCTGTGACCCTGCTCCACCAGCCTGGCAGGACCGGTGCTTTCCATGGTGGGAAGGATGCCCCATTGCTGGCCCTGCTGCGGTGATTGCTCATCCCACGCAGGATCTCAAGGCCAGGCTGGTGGTCAGGTTGGTGGTGATGCTGCCCTCTTTCACCTGGTCACCACCAAGATCCTTCTTAGTTTCTGATGAAGCCCAGGGGCCTGGTTCTTTTGCCCAGTTGCCTTTGTCACGGGGTTGGTTCCGATCCTGTGGGACAGAGCAGGATTGCCCCAGAAGGTTCCCGAGGCTACGCTCTGTACTGAGGAAAGTCTCAGGGCCTTTTTCCCGGGAAGCAGCCACCAGCTGAATGCTGTGCCCCCAGCGTCCTTCTGCTGGGCACCATGTTGGTGTTCTACGAATCCGACTCATCGCCACTCTGTGGGACAAGAGCATAACTGCCCCTGATGGTTTCCAATGCTGTAAATTCTGGAGCCTAATGTCTCTGTCTTCCTCCCGGGCAACAACTAGTGGGCTGGCATCGTTGGCCTTTAGATTCACAGCCCAACGCTTCACTACGGGGGCAGCTTTGTGGTCCTCTTCAGTCCAAGCTGGCTGCTTCCCAGCACAGCTCCTGGTCTTTGTGTCTTGGCTGGTCCCGCATAGAACGACTGTGTCATTAGAGCCGGAGGGACAACAGGCACCTCCGAGGCCCAACCGCTGCAGACTCCACGGTCCTCAAGAACACTTTCTGATTCTGACTGTAAGTGAGGAGGACTTGAAGGACTTGCTGATGAAGACTGAGGCTTGCAGCCTTCAGTGTGGATTACAGCTCAACGTAAAGAAGACCAACCGCCTCGCAACTGGACCAATAGGTAACATCATGATACATGGAGAAAAGGTTGAAGTTGTCAAGGATTTTACCTTCCTTAGATCCACACTCAATGCTCATGGAAGCAGCGGGCAAAAGATCGAAGGACACTTTGCATTGGGTGTATCTGCCTTGCATTGGGGATACACAAAGAAGACATCTCTAGCATTGAAAAGCAAGGAGGCCGCTTGGAGGACTAAGGTACACTTGACCCAAGCCACGGTATTTCCAACGGCCTCGTGTGCACGTGAAAGATGGACATTGTGTAAGGAAAGGGTGTTAGTGAAGCCTGTTGGAAGTGTGTGGACTGCCAACAGAACAGACACACCTGTTTTGGGAGAATGCAGCCAGAATGCTCCTTAGAAGCAAGGATGGCGAGACTTCTTCTCATCTACTTTGGAAATGTTGTCAGGAGAGACCAGTCCCTGGAGGGGACCGGACATCATGCTTGTTAAAGGAGAGAAGCGGCCCAAAACAAAACAAAATAAAAAAAGACCTTCGACAGGACGAACTGACCCAGTGGCTGGGATCATGGGCTCACACCTAAGCCCCACTGGGCGGGCGGGGTGGGGCCGCGCGGTGGTTTCTTGGTGTGTGTTGGGTCACTGTGGGTCCGCACTGACCCCATGGCCCCTCCCTCACAACAGCAACCACAACTTGCTGTGTGCCTGCGGCTGGCTCTCCAAGTCCTCACGTGGTTCTTCCTCACAAGGGTCATGGCATTTACCGGGGAGGGTGTTTGCTGCTGAGAGCAGCCGTTCTCAAGCTTTCTCATGCCGCGACCCTTTTAAAAAAAATCTATTTATTTATTTATTTTTATGCCGCGACCCTTTCTTACAGTTCCTCATGTGGTGGCGGGCCCCCAACCCCCAACCATAAAATTACTTTCGTTGCTACTTCATCACTGTCATTTTGCTACTGTGATGAATCGTCATGTAAATATCTGATATGCAGGATGTATTTTCATTGTTACAAATTGAATATCATTAAAGCAGAGTGATTCATCACAAAACGATATGTAATTATAGATTGTGAAATATTTATGTGTTTTCCGATGGTCGTAGGCGACCCCTATGAAAGGGTTGTTCGACCCCCAAACCGCTGCTCTGGAGCCCACACACAGAGAACCTCCTAGAACTGGCCCCCTGAACTTGGACCTCTAGCCCCCTAAATGGAGCCCTGATGGCTCCGAGAGTCATGAGTTCTAGACCGCCAGCCCAGCCTCAGGGGGACGGTGAGGCCACCTGCTCCCATAAAGACTGCAGCCTCAGAACCCCAAGGGGACAGTTCCTATCTGTCCTACAGGATCACTGTGAGTCGGAGCCGACTCGGTGGCAGGTTTGTGTTTTTAAATCTCAAATTAATGGACAACCGTGCAGTAAAGTACCATAGTCACAAAAGTGCCCTGGATAGGCTTAGCTAAATCCAGAAGACATCAGAGTCCTCTACCTTTACGCTGGCCCCGCGGGGTCACCCCTGGAAGGAGATTTCCCTCTCGGGAGTCTCTCCATTGAAGATACAGAAATGCTGTGGAGATCAGGTTCAAAAAAGCCCATCAGAGACAGCGTAGCCTTGATGGTCCGTGAAGGTTCCGGCGGCTCTGTCAGTCACGACAGAAGATCTTTGTCATACTATAAATGGCAGTCCCAGTTCCACACTCATCTCCAAACGTAAATTCTCCAGGTAGGTATATTCCTGGTGCTTACAGAGAAATCCCAGTCTCATGAGCAGATGGCTTGCCGTCTGAAGCTGATGGCGTTGGGGCGGGGTGATTTCTGAATGTTTTTCTTGGGGCACAAAGTTTAAAAAAAGGCCTTGTTTTGGGGTGGATGCTGGAGACCAGCTGGCTCCTGGTAAGCCACAGCCTTGACTTTTTCCCCAGCCCTACTTCATTAGGCGGCTTGATTGCCCTGCACAGGCATTTGTGATCAGGAGGACCCGTCCCTGGAGAAGGACGCCATGGCTGCTGAAGTAGAACCTGTGCTAGTTCCATCATCTGTTGTCAACTTGAGACTAAAGAGTGAAGGGGTGGAATCTAGCCTGTCAATCAGGTCGCAGCTTGATGACTTCATTTGGAGGCTCCATGGAGATAAATGGCTCCCAGGAGTCGGGACTCTCTCTCTCTCTCTCTCTCTCTCTCTCGCTCTCGCTCTCTCTCAGAGACATTCCTGTTGACAAGTGACATAGAGAGAGGTTGATGCAGCCAGAGCCCTGGAGCTGAGGAGCCCCTGCCAGTACTGAGATGCTTCCCTGCCACTGGACCCACTGGCCTGTGACCTTCCTGCCTTCCGCATCATTGCATGTGTTGCGTGAGTCTGAAGAGGACTTTATAGATTGGTATCGGGCATATGGGCTACTATCGGATTTATGGACTTGATCTGGACGGGGCTGGGATGTTTTCTCAATACTCAATTGCTCTTGTCTATCAAGCTCCTTCTTATCTGGATTTGTTTCTTGGGTCAAACCTGACTTACACAGAACCAACCCCCAAACGCACTGCCATTGAGTCGATGCTGACTCGCAGTGAGCCTAACAGGGCAGGGCAGAACTGCCCCTCTGTGGGGTTCCATTCAGACTGTAACTCTTTAAGGCAATAGAAGGCCCATCTTTCTCCCAAGGGTCAGCTGGAGGTCTTGAACTGCTGGCCTTGGGGTTAGCAGCCCAACACAGAACCACGATGCCAGCGGGGCTCCTTGGTCAGGTAGAGGATCGGGGGAAGAGGGAGACTCTCCAGGAGAGTGTGGACACAGGGGCTTGCACGGCCGGGAGGTGAGGACGCGCAGGCCGGGCAGTGCTCCCTTCGGTGCACGTGGGGTTGTGGAGGGTGGGACCCACGCAACGGCACCTCACAGGGAAGGACAGCATCTTTGAGCCCTGGCACCCCGGAAGGCCAGTGCTGAAGGGGACCCAGGAGCCCTCCAGTCCCTGATCCTCAAAGTACAGAGAGAATGACCACCCCCTCGGGGTAGCTTCCAACCTGTGATGACCCGTGTGTGCGCGCGTGTGTATGTTTGTGTACGTGGGTATGTGTGTGTGTGCATGTGAGTATGTATGTGTGTGTGTGTGTGTGTGTGTGTGGAGGGGGGCATGTCTCCATAATCATTATGGGACTAGAGCCTCACGCCTTGCTCTCGCAGGGCCACTGGGTGGGCTCCAATGGCTACCCTTGGTGTTCGGAGTCAAGGGCAAACCATTTTTGCCACCCAGGGACCTTGGAGGAGACGAGAGCTGAGCGCCGGCTGGATGGGCCTTGCTGGCAGGGCTGGTTGATGCCCGTTGCTCTCTGGGCTCAGCAAATGCCCACTAGACCTGGCTGGCTTCCCAGTGGAGCAACACAGGGACGGTGGGCGGCTCTTGCTCTCTCTCTGCTGGCTCTCATGGCAGCTGCTCTGGGCAGAGAACCTTCTCTGGGGAAAATGGAGGCCTGGCCACGCACGCAGGGAGAGCAGGGCCTGGAGCAGGGCTGCAGCCTTGGTGCCAAGGGGCCCAGCAGGTCCCGTCCGCATGACATGGTGCCTGTCAGTCCTCCCCCGGCATCCTGCTGGCCACTCACACCGCAAGGCAGAAATGGAACATTCGAAAACCAAACCCCAGAAGAAAACAAAACCACTGTCAGCACTTGCTGGATTCTGCTGGCCCTTTGCGCTGGTGCCCAGGGAGCTGGCACGTGGCCTGCACCAGCACAGTGTCCAGTGGCAGCCCAGCCTGAGCCGGCAGTGCAGCGGGATGCAGCGCTGGAACGGTGCAGAGGCACATTTGCTGTCCCCTGTGTGCGTGGCTGCAGGCCCACCTCCCAGCGGCTTCCTTCCAGTCAGTCCCAGCTCTCTGCAGCCCCCCAAGTTGTCCAGATACATGTCCCTCCCTGCTTGATCTTGGAGTCTCCCTTCCTGGGTGGGCGGCGGATGCTGGTCCTTCTCCCTCCTGTGTTTTCCCTGGGACGCTTGGCTGGGCCATGTCCCCCGAGCCTCGCCCATCTGCACAACTGCAGTGGCCTTGCTTACCAGCAGAGGGACATGATTCCCAGGATCCTGGTGGTCACCCACAGACCCCTGCTCTCCCGACTACCCCCTGCTCCATCATTTCCTCCCCCAGGAGAGGGGCCAGGCATTATGGGTTTGATGCCCTCAGAGTAGGTGGACATGTGGACACAGGGAAGGGTCTTCCAGGGGCTGCCCTGCCCATCTCCCACCTCCTGTCACATTCAATCATGGTGGCCCTGGGTCGGGGTCCAGCCCACCGAGTTCAGGGACTGTGCTCAGCAGGGAGGACCCATGAGGACTTGTGGCGCACAGTGGGGTGGGGTGGGGTGGGGGAAGGGCATGCTAAGCTGTGGACACCTTTCACCTGACATGAGCATGTGTCTGGTGCCCGCTGCACCTAATGCCCACCTCCCTGGGCCTGCCAGCCTCTTCCTTGGGGCCACTCAGCAGGCTGTGGAATGTGCTAACATGCTGGAGGCTTGGACCTGTGGGAAGCCAGGTGGCCGTGGTGGAGGTGGGGACAAGAGAGGAGCAAGGGGACCCTGGGTGAGGACAAGCTGAGGCAGTGGTGGTGGAGGTGCTGGTGAGGATGGTGGTGGTGATGGCGGAGGTCGTGTTGATGGAGTGCTGGTGGATGAAGAGGTGGTGGTGGTGGTAATGGTGGTTATGACGATGGTGGTGGTGGTGGTGATGGCAGAGGTGGTATTCATGGAGTGGTGGTGATGGGGGGGTGATTGTGGTGGTGGAGTTGTGCAGGTGGCGATGGAGGTGGTAGTTAGTGGTGGTGGTAGAAGTGGTGGAGGCGGGGGTGATAGTGAGGGTGGGAGAGATAGAACGGGTAGTGGAGAAGTGGAGGTGGTCATGGTGGGGATGTGGATGGAGTGGGGGTGGGGCGGTGGAGGTGGTGGTGCTGTCTGCGGTATAAAGGGGGTGGGGGTGTAGACAGGTGCCCTGAGTGATGGAGCAGCAAGCATAAGCCTGTCTGGCCGCAGATTTAGCCCTTCATTTTGTTCATCTGGTGGGTGTTGCACCAAGGACAGATCTCTTAATCTTGAGGGCTGAAAACTAGTTTTGCCAAGCAGACAAGATGAATGGGGGTGGGTGGTGGTGGTCCACAGAATGGCTTGCTGTAGAATCAGCAGGCGTGCCCCTTTCCCTGTGAGTGTGTCCAGGCGGCAGAGTTACTGAGGGTCTGCGATGATGGCCATGTGTGAGAGCAAGTCAATAGAAGCCACTGTTCTAATTATAAATGGCAATGCTGCCGTTTATAGTACACTTCCAAGTGCCAAGCCCTGTTCAATTATTTACGGACATTATTCTTCTCAATTATTTGATATCATGGTGCCACCGTCTGCCAGTCGGCTGTTCTTTGGCGGCTGGTGTGTGTCGGTGGTGCTGGAAGCTGGGCCAGGAGCATTTATTTCACACGGCAGCAGGGCAACAGGTGTCCACAGCGCTCGGAGGAAAGGCCTGGCAGCCTGCTTCTCCCCTGCAGCCACCGGTGGATTCCGACGCGGCATTCAGAGGCTCAGTGGCAGGATGCGGGTAAGGCAGAGAATGAGGGTGAGGGAGCCCCAGGGGGAGATGACTTGGCACAAGAGTCCCCTTGAGGTGTTCCACGCTGGCAGTTGGGAGGATGACACAGGGCCGGGCGGTGTGCTGTTCAGAGTCTACTCTTGCAGGAGTGTGGACGGTGCTGGCTGACATGTTAACGAGTGGGAGAAAGGATGAGCCTCAAGCTGCTGAAGCCGGATCCAACCTGGGTCTCTCTGATGTCTGTGGGGTCTCAGGACGCGCTGAGTCCCACCAAGCAAACATGGCTGAGCAGGTGGAGACCGACTTCCGGTTGCCGGGGTTAACATGGAAGCCACGGCTCCCGAAGGCTGAGCATTGCTAGCCCTGTGCCTGGGCCCACCGGGAGCCCTGGGGTCACTGTGGAAAGGCCCCCACAAGACCCTGGCCACTGTGCTTGGTGGGTTGCTCTCAGGGGCTGTCGAGTTGGTGCGAACGTGTAGCGAGCCTGTGCTCTACCGAAGGAGACACCGCCCGGGCTCCCCCGCCATCCTCACAACCGTGGCCGTCCCCGAGCACTTTGTAGCTGCCATGGTGTTGTTCCATCTCATGGAAGGTCTTCCTCTCTTCTGCGGACCCCCTGCACCCCCAAGCATGCTGGTTCCTCCTGAGAGGAGACCATGGCCAATGTGTGGGAAATCAAGTGGCCACCAGCCTTCCACGGAGTGACCTGGTCGGACTTCCTCCCATCAGATTTCTTCCATGTGGGGCCAGGGGGGCAAGCCCCACATGCCTGTTGGTGTGGGGTGGTGGTGGTCATTAGCTTCCCCCTGGGGCTTCCTTAGCTCCAACGGGGTGTGTGTTCAATCTGCCCAGGCAGGAGATGGCTAACACCTTCAGCTGGACTGGGGGGGGGGCCACAGATTAGGACCCTGTGTGAGGACGCTGAGTTGGGGGGTACCTGGGTTCTGTTTGGTGTTGAGGTCTGCCACCTTGCTGGCTGGCCCCCTGGGGCAGGGCGGGGGGCTATGGTCATTGGCATGAGTGCACATAGTGCCGAGGCAGCAGGCGTGGGCCTGCTCCTCCTGGGCATGGAGATGTGCCACCAGCTCTTCTTCCATCGTGCCGTTTTCCAAAGGCCCTCGGTGCTTCCAGACATGCACACTCACCTCTCCTTCGGCCCCACGGTGTTGGAAAGTGCTCACATGCTGTGTGAGTGAGTCCAGGTGGACTAGAGAAACAAATCCAGAGACACTCATATGTGTGTAAGAACGAGCTTTATATAAAGAGTAATTGAACATTAATAAAACATCCCACCCCCCAGTCCAGATCAAGTCCATAAGTCCGATATTAACCCATATGTCCATTACCAATCTAGAAAGTCCTCTTCAGACTCTCGAAACACATGCAATGACGCTGAATGCAGGAAGATCACAGGCCAGGGGGTGGGCAGTCTTGTGGATCCAGCGGCATTGTAAGCATCTCAGCGCTGGCAGGGGTCTCCACGGGGCTCCTCCATGTCAGGGCACTAGCATAGCTCCCTGTGTCTTGTCAACTACTATGTCTCCCAGGGAATGAGTCTGTGTCCTGCCTCCAGCGAGCTTTTTATCTCCTTAGCACCTCTAAACAAGGTCATCAAGCGATCTGATGGACAGGCTGGATTCCACCCTTTCATCTTAATCCTCTCAAGTTGACAACAGATGATGTAACTGCCACACATGCCGGGGTCTCCTGGATGTTGGGAGTCGAGTGTTGTTGGCGCTGTATCCGTCGATGGGAGGAGCTGAGGTCTACAGAGGTCAGATGACCCGAGAAGGCCATATGCCCTCTTTCCACGGCTCTTTCCAGGCTGCAGGAGCTGGAGGGCAACCCAGGCTTGAGAGGCATCCCTCCGGCCCAGCTGTGACCTGGCAGTGAGGGCCTTCATTTGCTCTACAGATGGGGGCAGCTCAGTCCATACTCCTGGGCGTCCCGGCCCCACACCCCTGGCCGGGTTGGGTTGACTCATCCTGCTCAGAGCGCCTTTCTCGGGTCCAGCCCAACCTTATTCCAGAACCATGTGTGATTCAGGTTGAAGCTCTGTCGGCACGATGAAGAAAGAGATGAACTCTGTCTACGCTCATACGCGACCTGGTGGCAAGGGCAGCCTGTGCCCCAGCAACGGCGTCCTCACGTCTCCCTGATCTGAGGAGCAGGGGATGCCCACCGCCCCGGCCCCTGGCTCTGCTGGCCTGCCCAGCTCTGGCGTGGGCAGCAGCTCCCAGTCCCCAGCCTCACCCGCTGTCCAGCACACTGACAGGCAGCTTGCCCAAGGTCAGACAGGCTGTGTGAGGGGGAAGGCTTTGTGTTTCTATGTCGTCACGTGTGACAGCTCTCTACTGTGTCCCCTGCATGTCCTTGGACACATCGCCCCCTATTCAGTGCCCCCTTCCAAGTGCTCTGTCCATGCACAGCACCCAGCTCCAGCCCTCCCTGGACCCCCAGACACACTCAAAGGGGAGCTTCTCTGGACCCCTGTGGCCAGGCCACCCAGGGTCCTTAGCATCACCCTCCTTTTATGGTCGCCCACCTGAGTGGTCCATGTACCAGGGACCGTCTCACTTCTCCCCAGGGGCCAGCCCCCCAGCCTCTCTGCCTCCACCCCCCACCAAGAATGCTGGTCCTATGCTGTCTTTACGTAGGTTGAGACGGCTTCAAACTTGGGCCACTTCCTGGGGAGGCAGGGGCGCACCTCTCTGGGCTGAGGCTGGGCCAGGGCACCATTGAATTGCCCTGCCACCATGATTGACATTTCCAGGCCCCCCGGTGCCCCCCACCCCACTGACATTTAATAGGCACTTTGTTCCAGGCCTCCGCTGATGTGCAGCCTCTTCCTTGCTCCCTTGGCCCCCTGGGAAGCTGCATGTTCACCCCTGGTGGGCATATCAAGCCTACCGGGGGGTCTCTCAGCAAGGGAACTTCTAGGCCTGTGCTTTCGCAGAAGCATTTTGGAGCCTGTGACAAGCCTCTTCCTCTGTTTTATTGAATCTGAAGTTCATGGATGCACCCTCTGGTCCTTCCCTGTGGCGACTGTTCTAGAAAGGTCAAGGGAGCCACGGGCTGGATTGGGTGGGCCCTAGTCTCTGTGACGGGGGTCGGTGTAAAGGAGGAAAAGAGGCACGAGACAGGGAGCTGGAGGCAGGATGCTAAGTGACCCCACAGCGGAAAAACAAGGAGTGCCCGGAGCCACCAGGAGGCTGAGACTGGTGCTCCCTCTGAGCCTCAGTGGGAGTCAGCACCACGGACAGCCTGTCTCAGCCTTGCCACCTCCAGACGGAGACGTGCATTTCTGTTCTACAAACCACCGAGCTTGTGGCATCTTCCATCACCAGCTGCAGGACACCAGCACAGTGGGTCCCGGGGTGCGGATGGTCAGGCCCTCTGCGGCCAGCAGGAAGCTTGGTGGTTCAAACTGAACTCGAGGTGCCTGGGCAGACGGCCTGGCCATCTTTTCCTGAACAGTCACGGCCTT
>NW_022103920.1:5905233-5910302 GCF_000313985.2 Echinops telfairi | reverse complement strand
CTCTCCACCAACTCCACCTCCACCATCACCACCACCTCTAGCTCCTCTCCACCACGTCCACCACCTCTCCACCACCTCCACCACTACCACCACCTCCTCCACTATCACCACCTCTACCTCCTCTCCACCACCTCTACCTCTTCTCCACCACCTCCACCACTACCTTCACCACCACCACCTCCATCATCTCTACCATCACCATTACCACCAAGAATGCCAACAGCATCACTACCTCCACCACCACGTAGAGATGAGTAAGGGACAGAGGGGACCGTGTGGGCAAAAACCAGCAAGTTGGCAGAGGTCTTCAGCTCTTCCACCCTGGAGCTGACAGAAGGCTGTCTAGAATCTTAAGCAAAGGGATTGTAGTCTGTTGCTTTAGGGTCCCGCACCACCCCATGACTGCCGTGTGGGAGCCCCTTGTTCCACCCACTTGTCCGTCCATCTCACAGAAGAGCTTCCCCTGTTTTGTTTGCCGACCCTCCACTCTGCCGCTGTCATTGCCGGGTGCTGCCGAGCTGGTTCCAGCTCCTGGTGACTTTGTGGACAGCAGGATGGGATGCTGCCTGCTCCCGTGGCAGCCTCACAGTCATTGAGCCAGCCCACTGTTGGATCCACTCCACTCTACTAAGCAATATGTCCTCCGGGGATGACCCCTCACGATGAAGCGTACCGAGTGTGGGAGACAGTCTCACCACCCTTGCTTCCCAGGGGCATTTCAGCCACACTTCTTCCCAGGCAGATTTGCTTCTTCGTCTGCAAGTCTGTGGTAGAGGCTCAGTGTTCCTCACCCACGTCGTAGTTCAGGATGAGCGAGAGCCCAGAGAACTAAATCAGAAACCCCAGCACGTGATGAACCAACGCCCATTTGTGGAATATCTGCTTTCTCACGGGTACCACGCTGAATGCTAATGCTCGCTCGATAGATCATCGTGGGAGATACCATGGAATGAGTTTTACCTAAGAGCTCGTTGGAGAGATAAGACAGGAAGATTTGAAGGCTCAACCATCGAAATCATTGACTTTGCAGATGAATGGGCATCATCTAGCACCTGGGCCTGGTCACCCCGTGTCTGGACACCGTTTCTAGGAAGAAAGTTAATGGACTGAGCCAGGAGCCTGTCCTCTGACCCTGCTCAGTGGCTGACCAGGTGGCAATGGCCGTCCTCCCAGTGTCGGGCATCCAGGGCAGATGGGGAGGAGAGAGGGGTCCCTGTTGGCTCCGTGGGTGAAGCACTTCTCCACCTCTCTTGCCCAGAGTCCGCAGTCCAAACTCACCGCACTCCAAGCTCTCTGGGGGAGAAAGATGACCCCAGGAGTCCATTTTGCTTGTTTGAGGGGGAACAAAGCCCCCAGTGAGGGGTGACTGGCTTCCAGGATCCCTGTGCTTGGGCCCCTGATGCTGGTGAGGCCGTTATCAAGGCAGGATGTTTCCGTGATCTCGTTGCGGGACAGGGACAGTGCCGGCTCCTGCGGGCCCAGCAGGCCAGAGGCAGGCCAGGCCTCTGGGCCCCTCCCCTGCAGCCGTTTCCTGGGCAGCTTCCTTCAATGGCCTTTCCCTGAAAGCCCAGAATCGGCTAACCCTTGCCTCATTTCCAGCAGGGACTGTGTTGCAGGGGCCTGGGGTGGAGGTGGGGGTTGGGGGGTTTGTGCCGAGAGCCCACCAGTGGACCTAGGCCACTGCTGGCCATGCTCAGAGAACCTTCTGGAGCTGCCTCTGGGTTTCTTCTCCTCTAACCCGCGGGCCCGGGGCGCCCGTCCCTGTGGGGCCGTGTGGGGTCCCAGCCAGTGCTCTGAGGCCCTTTCTCTGCAACGCCTCCTTTTGGGGCGACAGCTCCCTGGGTCTGAGGCCGCAATCACTCAGCTATTAGTAGGACTTTATTTTAAGTCTCAGGTTTAAAATAGCTGCAGGGCTGCACCTGGACTAAAAATGAATTAAAAAGGAAATCTCTGAGAGGAATTTAAATAGCGCCTCAGGGGCAGGATTGTTCTTCTGGAACCATCCGGGAGGCAGGGCTGGTTTCTTTTCTTCCTCTTGAAAGCCTCCGTGAACACTGCTCGTGTGAGCACACAGGACTCTGTCATCTCTTCTCCCGGGGCTTTTAGAGAGACGGTGTTGGCGCGCTGCGTGGCTGCCTTGGCTCAGCTTGCAGTTTTCTGGGGCTGGGGAGCACGTGGGCTGGTGTGGGCCTAGGAGGATGGTGTCCAGGACCCTGCAAGGTGTGAAAGTCGATGGCCCACCTACCTCTCTCAGCTCAGGAGCCCACCACTGGACCAGGGGGGTCACCCTGGAGTGGAGACTTCTAGGATGAGAGGGGGCTGCTGAGGGGGAACAACATCTTTACTGGGAAGGGCTTGCATTGGGTGGAGGCAGCCAGGAGCTGGGTGGTGCAGCTGGGCGGGCTGGGAGGGGGTGGGCTGGAGGGAGTGACCCCGGTGTACAACTGTTAGGCTATTCCACGCGCTGTTGTTGGTAGCTGCTGCAGTCTGTTTCAGTTCAAACCGGTCTGTGCACAGCAGAACGAAACACTGCCCAGACCCCTGCCATCGAGTTGATGCCAAATCACAGCGGCCCTGTAGGGCACGGTAAAACTGCCCCCGGGGGTCTCTGAGGCTGTAACTCTTTCCAGGAGTAGAGAGCCCTACCTTTCTCCTGTGGAGCAGCTCGTGGCTTCAAACTGGTGACCTCGTAGTTAGCAGCCCCACTCGTAACAGCTGTGCCACAGGGTCTCCTAAACGCTGCCAGTTCCTGTCTATCCTCAGAATCACTTTCAGGTCTCAGCCCGTGGGTGCAGCCATCTGTGACAGCCCATTGGGTCTACCTATCCCACTGAGGGTCTTCCTCCTTTCCCCCGGTCTTCCACTTTACCAAACATGATGGTCTTCTCCAGGGACTGCCCCTCCTGATGTTGGTCCCTGGGGCTTGCCGTATTCTTCGCCAGCATCCTACTGAAAGGCGTCCATTCTCCTCCCGTCTTCTCCAGTCATTGCTCAGCGTTTGGACGCACAGGAGGACGGTGCTGCCAGCTGCTGTTAGACCAGCTCCTCTTCACAGCGGAAGGAAATGCTACCTGGCCCCGGGGCATCCTCACAGCCACGAGAGTCCTCAAATGCCACTGCTGTGGCCACTGAGTCAACCCACCTCACTGAGGGTCTTGCCCCCACCCCCCCTGTGTGGACCCATTCCTTGCTTCCCAAACACAACAGCTTCCTCCAACGATGATCTCTCCGGAGCAAGCAAGCAGACCAGAAGTGGTTCTCTTTGGATCCACTGGGAGACCACCGCCAGGCCTTTCTTCCTGCTGAAACCCGATCACCCTGTGTGTCCCAGCTGGTATCGGACACATTTATGATGTACGGTCGTTATTCTGTAGTTGAGAAAAGTCGACTGGGGAAGGGAAGGGGAGTGGGGGTGACAGGATCGGATTTAATTTTGGAATGACCAGAGGAGTTGATAATGTAGAGGAGGCTGCGAGGGTAAGGGAGGTTGAGCCTACCACTTATTTAGGGGGCAATCACAGATGGTAGCCATTGGGACTGGGCCAGGGTGCTGAGATGGTGAAGAACTGGCAGAGAGGAGAGGGTTTGGGAGGTCCCACCGGGCGTGAGGGGCTTCAGACTGAGCTGCAGAAGCCTGAGAAGGGGGAGGAAGACCCAGTGCCCAGGGAGGAGAGGGGTTGAAGAAGGCCGTGGGGGTCCAGCCTAAGCAGTGCCCCTTCTCAGCAAGAGGGAGGCCTCACCCTTGGCCCCGGAGGGCAGCTGAAGGTATCCACGGTGGGAAGGGCACACAGGAAGGGTTGGGCAGTGGATGCCAGTGCAGATGCAAAGATAGTGTAGAAGAAATCGTAGCATTAAACCAGCAGCCCATGATCGAGGCATCCGGCAGCCCGTGGTAGAGATGTCTTCTTGTCCAGAACCGTACAGCAGTCCATGATCGAGGCATCCGGCAGCCCGTGGTAGAGATGTCTTCTTGTCCAGAACCGTATGTGCGAGGCATCAGCTCTCCTCCATGCAGCTTTCTTATCCAGACGAGGCCCCTGAAAGTGCCTTGGCTTGCTTGGTCAGGTGCACCTCAGGCCTCAACGTGACATCTTTACTTTTTACCACGTCAAAAGATCTATCGCAGCAGATTGCCCCGATGCAGCAGGTCACTTGATTTCATGACTGCGGCTCCCACGAGTGTGTCCGTTGTGGGTCCAAGAAGCAACCGGAGAAGGAGCAGGGCTGGCTTGGGAGCAGTGCAGTCAGAATGCTCTTTGGAAGCCAGGATGGCGAGACTTCCTCTCACGTTCTGACAGGCTTTGGACATCAGGAGGGACGTGGGGAAGGGCCTCACTTGGTAAAGCTGTGGGCCAGCATGAGAGAGGACAGTCCCCCCCAGGACGGACAGACACCTTGGCCCCAGCACTAGGCTCAGAAGCCGAGCCCATTGTGAAGGCGGCCCGAACCAGGCAGAACTTCCTTTTGTTGTCCTCAGGGTCCTGGCTTGCTGGCACCTAACGGCATCAGCCACCGGGGCTTCTCTGCTCTGTCCCCTCTGCTCTCGGCCTCCCACTGCGTGTTCATGAGGGTGCAAGCCAATCCTGAAGATACGGTGGCTGATACATACATCCAGGGGAGGGTAGACTAATTGGGAAATTCATTAATTAGCGCTCCATTTACGATTCCATTACGAGCCCAAATGCTAGTTTATTGCACCCGTTTAAGGCGTATCGGATAAGCAGTATCAACTCAGCAGGACTCCCTGGAGAGGAACGGCAGTAGATTCAAACATCCTGGCGACTGTAATTCACACCCTTCTAGGGCGATGATCAAGGCACAGCCTATTAAGCAAATGAACACTTGTGACGGGAGGCAGAGGGTCTCTTTCCCTGGCTGCCTGGGGAGCAGACGGAAGTGGGTGGGTGGGGGATGATGGTGAGGAACTCAGCATGGAAGGTGGTACCAATGATTCTCTGCTAACAGCGAGATTGGTGCTTTGAAGTCACCCATCGTTGCCAAGGACCAAGGCTGGCCGGTCCACTTCCCTGAGATTCCAGCAATGGGACAGGTCCCCGGGTGGGTGAACA
>NW_022103920.1:5900284-5905133 GCF_000313985.2 Echinops telfairi | reverse complement strand
GCCAGTGCTGAGATGCTTCCACCGCCACTGGATCCACAAGGCTTTCCACCCACTGGCCTGTGATCTTCCTGCATGTTGCATCATTGCATGGCTGCGTGAATCTAAAGACAAATTTGTAGACTGGTATGGGACATATGGGTTAATATCAGACTTATGCACTTGATCTGGACTGGGCTGGGATGTTTTCTTAATAAACAATTACCCTTTGATATAAAGTTCTCTCTTACACACATGCGTGTCTCTGAATTTATTTCTCTAGTCAACCAGGACTAACACAGACTCATACCTAGGCTTGGGATCACTAGATCATGTGCAATTCTATGTTTAATTTTTTCGCTGCTGTGCCATTTGGCAGTCTCCCATTTATGTCTGGCATGTCTTATTGCAAAGCAAAACATCCTAAATGTTGGTGGCAATCTCCCATGGCCCCGAGGTAGTCTCCGCTGGAGTGACTGCTATCTTACCAGATGCCACTGTCTGAGGGATTGTGTGGCGATGGGTGGATGGATACAAGGTGGCTTCAAACTGTTCATGGAGACCTGGAATTCAAAGATAATGGCATTTCCCCATAAACCCCATGAAGTCCCTGTGCACGAATTTCTTTGAAACAAACTTTTGTGTGTGTTTGTGATCAGGATAATCTTGGAATCAGAATATCTGTAGGGCTGGATCCTTTCTCTACACATGGAAGGATTTATCTGAAAGGCCTCAAGGCAAGCCTGTGTTGAACCAGAGGGACCACAGGGCTCAGTCTGATTGTCAGACGCTGGCAGTTGTTGATTAGTTGGCACCAGACTGGTGACTCAGCAGAAGACTTGTTTGATTGATTGAGTTGGATCCAACCTAACTTTCTACGACGCTGTTGACCCCTGGGTCTTGTGTGCTAGGCTGTGTGCCAGGCACTTACATGTGGGTGGCTGCGTTTCATCCTCATGACAGCTGGACAACAAAAGGCCAAGGGGAGACGAGGGGCTCTCTCCGATCCTCCCCAGGGCAGCTCGGTGACGGGCAGTCCATGGGGCATGGGGCCATCTGTCTCCAGACGTGGCGGCGGTGGCGGTTATTGCATGCCGTTGAGTTGGTTCTGGCTCAAGGTGACCAAGGACTATCAAGATGTGTTTGAATTGCGGTGCTGGCAAAGAATACCACAAGTACCACGGATGTCCAAAGGACAAACATGTCTCTGAAGAAAGAAGTGGAAGTGCGGGCAGACTGCTCCTTAGAGGCAAAGATGGCGAGACTTACGTCCTTTGGACATGTTGTCAGGGAGACCGGTCCCTGGAGACTGGTAAAGCAGCGGGCAGGGAAAAAGAGGCAGGCCCTCAAGGAGAGGGACGCACACCATGGCTGCAGCAATGGGCTCAGGCACAGGAGCCGCTGCGAGGCCGGCAGCGCTGGAGAGCGTTTCCTTGTGTTTTGCCCAGGATCGCAATGGGTCAGATCCCACCTGATGGCGCCTACCCATGACCACCCAACATAACAACCCTCTCTCTGTACACAGGACTGAGGTCCCGCCCGGTCTGCCCCTGCTCACCGTGGGCGCTCTGTTTGAGCCCATTGTTGCAGCCACTGTGTCACCCATCTCATGGAGGGTCCTCCTCTTTCACCGTCCATCCTCTCTTTCACCAAGGGCCATCTCCTTTTCCAGGGACCGCTCTCCTGATGGCGTGTCCACAGTGCGCGAGATGATGTCTTGCCGTCCTTGCTTCTAAGGAACCTCCATGTCTGACCCCCAAAGGTCGAAGCAGATGCTGCCATTGGGCCGGTTCTGACTCACAGTGGCCCTATAGGGCAGAGTAGCACTGCCCCTCACTATTTCAGCACAGACAGCCTTATCTTTCTCCCATGGAGCCGCTGGGGGGTTTGAACCGCTAGCCTGTCAGTTGGCAGCCCAATGCTTAACCCAGTGTGCAAGCAGGACTCCTCCAGCGAGGTTAAGCCTAAACAAATCCACTGCCATTGAGCCTCCAGAGGGTAGACACGTTCAATCTCCTCTTAGGTCTTTAACAAAGATTTCCCTCTTGACTTTGTCTCGATGCGTCTTAAACTTCCATCGTCACTGGTTCCGTGGTTATTATTGGTCATTCCTTTTTAATTGTCCTACATTTGTCTGTGTCAGGACTCTGGGGAGGGTGCCTGGGTCTGACATTCTGGACTTTGGTTTAGGAATCCTTGCTTACCCTTTCCGGGCTTTTTGAAAACCTTTGCATTGTCTCCTCTAAATGGTTTTACTTAGCTTCTGGACTCCTAATTTCTCTAACGAATCCTCCTGATCAAGAGTCCTTCTGGTTCTCTGATGACGGAGCTGCCCTCCCCTAGACCTTGTCTGATTCCATTATATCCTTACCAAGAATGGCAAGTGAAAATACGATTGATCACAGAAGGCCACTGTCTGATTCCAAAATGCCTCGTGATGGAATGCTGTATGGCATAATCCAGGGTCACGTGGCTTCCTTGAGAAAGGAATGACCCACTGTCTGTGGAAATCCCACCGGAGGGATGGAATAGGCCGGCCACCAGCCCTGAGAGCCCTGACTGACCAGGTGCACGAGTCTCAGGACTCCCTCGAGGATGTCCAGGGTGACTGGAAATGGTGTAGCCAGAGGGGAGAAGCTGACTATTCCAGCAATCCCGTTGGGAAGCCAGAGGGCTAGGTGAGTTTAGAGAACAGATCTATTGCCGAGTTTGAGTCCCGACAGATACTTGGATGTTGGGGCTTGTTGCTCAGGGTTCTCTGCGGGACCAAAGGTCCTGTTCTCCAGAAAGGACCAACCAGCTGCTGTTCAGGCCACTCTGATTCATAAGGAGCCCTGTGTGTCAGAGTAGACCTGTGCCCTGTCGGGATGTCAATGGCCAGGACACTAGTAGGCCTTTCTTCTGAAGGGCTTCTGGATGGATGTGAGCCTCCAGCCGTCTGGTTAACCATGCAACACAGGGAACATTTGTTTCACCTACAGGACGACAGCAGATGGGCAGGTCCGTATGCTTCACCTGCCATGGGTGTGGTAGGGCCGTGCAGAGGGCTATCTGAAGATAATCACTGGAGTGACAGGGTGGCCATGGAACAATGCTGAGCTGCAGGGGTAGCAGCTTCTCAAGCCCCGTCCCAACTCCACCCATTGGTGTCCCTGTGGGCCTGCCCAGCCTCATAGGGGGTGATCTCACTAGTTGCTGGTCCCCAAGGATCCTGATTCTTGCCCGAGGCAGACCGGGATGAAGGGTGTGTGACTCTCAGCCACACACAGTGGGAAGTCCTCCCTTATATGAGCCCTTGGCATGTCCCAGAACGAAACCAGACAGAATGTTGTTTACACTTAACTGGGCAAACCTTGGCGGTGGGAATATCTTGATAACATCCCATTTCCCCGCAGGCTTTCTCTTCGTCCGAATGACAAATCATCACCAACTGTACACGCTAGAGTAGCCGCGGTTCTCAACCTGTGGGTCGCGACCCCTTTGGGGGTCGAACGACCCTTTCACAGGGGTCGCCTGATTCACAACCGTAGCAAAATGACAGCGATGAAGTATCAACAAAAATAATTTTATGGTTGTGAGGGGGCACCACCACCTGAGGAACTGTATGGGAAGGTTGGGAACCACTGCTCTATCACCTGGCATCGTCAGAGACTCCAGGGGTGGAGGGGTATTGAGGTGATATGTTATCACGTCTCATTGCACCTGACACAAGAGTCTTCGATGCTTTGTCCGCAGTAGGAGGGCTCCTCCTCCTCCGTGAGAAAGAACTTCCTTTGGGGTCTGACTCAGGAATAATTGCATTTGTTTTTCTTTCCCTGGCGTTTCCCATCTTTCTCCACCTTTCCTTCTGTCCTCCTGTCTGCCCTCCTCCCGCCTTCTCAAGTTCACAGGTGGTATGCAGGAAATACTTCATCAGCTTGCTCTTTGGTGATTGCCTGCTGGAAAGCTGAGAGTCAGAATTAGTGTCGTGTCTTTAGCAAGTGCCTAGAATCTTCTGGAATAAGCAGATGAGACTACGCGGTGCCGTGTGCAGCCCGTGAGCCTTCCTCCCTCCCACCCTTGTTTCTCTGTATCTGCAGTTTGTAGAGTCTTGCTGACTGTGAATCAATCCTCAGTCCTTTATGAGAGGAGCATCAGTAGATGGCGGTGGAAATCTACCGTATGGAAATGAGGTTGGATAGCAAGATGATGAATGTCTAGCAGTGCGATGAACGTGTTTCGCTCCATGTAGTCACAAACCATCGTTTGAATAATCAGTTCCATCGTGAGGTTTTGAGGGGGTGCCTCCGGCCTCTTTGCCCACCTAATCTGAACCACCTAGCTCTCAGACTCTCCCAGCTGTGTTAGTCTGGGTGGACTAGAGAAACAAATTCATACGCTCATATGTGTTTAAGAAAGAACTTTGTAGAAAAGAGTAATTATATATTAAGAAAATATCTGATACCGAGTCCAGATCAAGTCCATAAGCCCGATATTAGCCCATATGTCTGATACCAGTCTGTAAATTCCTCTTCAGACTCACGCAGCACATGCAATGATGCTGAATGCAGGAATATCACAGGCCAGTGGATGGAAAGCCTTGTAGATCCAGTGGCGGTGGAAGCATCTTAGTGCTGGTGTGGGTCTCCACGTGGCTTCTCCAGCTCCAAGGCTCTGGCTCTCTCAGCATAGCCCCATGTGTCTTGTCAGCAGGAATGTCTCCCAGGGGGAATCTGCTGTGTGTCCCGCCTCCAGTGAGCTGTTGATTTCCTTAAAGTCTCCAAATGAGGTCATCAGCTGCGACCTGATTGACAGACTGAACCCTACCCTGTTCACTGTCACAGTCTCAAGTTGACAGCAGAGTATGTAACCACCACACCAGCTCCGGACCTTG
>NW_022103920.1:5897869-5898823 GCF_000313985.2 Echinops telfairi | reverse complement strand
GGGTGGAGTGGTGTGGCCTGCATCTCAGGCTCCCAGACTGGAGGCTCTAGTTCAGCTTCTGGTGCGAGGAGCCGAAAGGCCCCAGGGAAGATACTAAGAGTCCACAGGATCTACTCACAGGTTCAGTGTGAAGCTGCAGGTAGAAGCCCTGTAGGGGTGCACTCCCCAGGGCCTGGAAGGTCATCAAATGCTCACCATCACCCCTGTCATAGCTGTGGGCTTGCCGCCCCAGAACCCACCCTCTTATCTTGTGTTTGATCCACATTTCTCGGGAATAGCCCTCCCTTGTTCTCTTGGCATCTTGTCTGGGAGCTCTTTATCTTGTCTCATAAGCCAGGCTGTGAAGGATCGCATCTCGGGTGCTTCTCGTCCTTGCGAGCAGAGAAATGAGCTCACCTGCGACTGTCCATTTCCTGGGGCGGGAAGCCAAGGGAGCAGCCGTGCACGTGCTGAGAGACATCACCAGTCACCAGCCTCCTGCCTCATCAACACACCAGGGCCCTTTCTGGCTTCTTTGCCCCGGTGGCACCTGAAAAAGTGGTGACAATATCCCCACAGGACGTAGAACCATTCTTCAGTGTCTACCTGTACGGTTCAGTAATACTGGCCGCATTCTCCACGCCCCGTGTTCTGCCTCCGTGCCCCCAAGATTTCTTCCAGGTCTTCTTTCTCTGGAGTTCTCTAGCCCCACTCTCAGGACGAGTTGATCTTGCAATACCGAGATTTCCAGGGTCATGGCAGAGAGGCCCGTGAAATGAAACTGCTACAGGTAGGTCCACCTCATTCCCAGGGAAGGTGCAGAGGTTGATCTATTTCTGCAGAAGAGGTGAGGAGAGCCCAGTGAGTCATGCTGGGAGTGTAGCACTCATACCCCGGGGGAGGACTCACACCTGCAGTGGAACACTCACACGTGGGGTGGAGCACTCACACCTGGGGTGAAGGACTCACATCTGG
>NW_022103920.1:5895814-5896700 GCF_000313985.2 Echinops telfairi | reverse complement strand
GAGGTTTCCTTGGGGCATCTTGACCCCTGCCCTTGGAGGCTGCTCAAGGGAGGAGGCTGCATGTGGTGGGGTGGGGAGAGGATCTGGGTGGAGGCCTGAGCATCAGTGCTGTGCTTGCCCCTTGGCGACTGAGAGACATAGAGGAGTTTGCTTCTGGGTCTGCTTTCCCAGGGGGCAAAAGAAAATGACGTGGATGGCAGTCATCAGGAGACAGTATGGATGATCAGTACTAAAGCTGAAGCCCCAGTGTCATTTGGGGGCCACTAAGCCCTGCCTCCCACCGCCCCCACAAGCCTCTACTGCTTGCACTAGGAAAGACAGAATGTGTCCTGAGCCAGGACCCAGGACCCAGAGCCCAGGCTCGGCAGTGACATCTGGCTCTCGTGTGCCCAAGCCAGCTGATGCTCCAGGCCTGTTGGCTGGCCCAGTGACCGGACAGGCAGTTGGAGGCAGGTGTCCACTGCCTTCATTTCTGTTTGACTCCCTGCTGAGAATTTGCATTTCCATCCCCTGATAGACAGAATCTGCATTTTAACAAGGACCTCGGGGTCCTTAGTGAATGCCTCCAACTCCCGCAGGGAAGAGTCACCCCGGGAACCTTGTTACAATGTAGGCTTGGATTCAGGCCTCAGGTAGACCTGGGGGTGTTGGGGGGTGGGAGGGGGGGCGAGGGTTCCAGAGCATACCATAAGAAAGGAAATCGTGATGCCCAGGACTGATGAATCCATAGGGACAGCAAGTAAAATAAGGGGTTCAGGGCATGGGGTGGGGACGTGGGGAGAGGGGTACAGGGATGGTGGTGGGGTAAAAGGGAGTCAATGTCAAGGCGTCCAGGTAGAAAAAGAATGTTTGGAAACTGTGGTAGCAATCGTACGATTCTACTTGA
>NW_022103920.1:5876444-5894016 GCF_000313985.2 Echinops telfairi | reverse complement strand
CCACCGATTTGGATCACTTGTTGTTCCCTTGTCCCTGGGTTTGTTAACACCACTTCCTTTCCCCCCACTTCCCCCTCTCCCATGCCCCCCCAGGAACTGTTGGTCCCATTGCTTTCTCTTCCAGATTGTTAATCTAGCCTATCTTATTTAGACAGACCTGCGGAGATAATAACATGCACAAAAATGAGACAGAGCAAAACCAAGCAACAATATACAACAAAACAACAACAACAACAAACCAATGACAAAAGACAAAACAAAACACACCAAGAAAGAAAAGCTTTGTTGGCCTTTAGGAGTGTTTTCCAGTCCAGTCTGTTGGGGGCACCAAACCCTGGCCCCAAAGTTTACCTTCCTGCGGGATGTTTCATGGTCACTAAGCGCCTGTGTGTCGAAACCACAGTGCCTACAAAGTGCCATTCGGTGAAGCGCCATAACTCGAGGTACACCTGTCTCTGCAGTGGAAAGGAAAGTCTCAGCCCACCAGCTTTTCAAAGCACGCAACCCGCACCCTATCGTGCGGTCCCATGCAGTGGACACCACACCAGCATTTCCTGTGTCCCGTCCCAGCTGCCATAGCACGGCCTGCTCTGTCCCAGGGCCAGAGTTGTCCTGTGGCTCAGGAGTGGCCTTCACCGAGTCCCAGGGCAGAGGGGGTGAACGCCGAGGTGACTGGTTCTCCCATTGCTCTCTCTACAAGATCTGCAGTTCAAACCCACCAGCTGCTCCCAGGGAGAAAGCTGAGGCTGTCTGCCTCACAAAGAAAGAGGGACAGCCTGTTGGGGAGACCAGGGGCTGCCCCCCACACCCCCAACGACAGCCTTAGGGCCGCTGTGAGTCATAATGGTCGCAAAGACTGTGGGTTTGGTCTGGTTACTCTCGTGGACACTGGGGAGAGGTTTGTGCAGCTGCCCACTCCCCGCCTACCCCCCACACCTGGTGTAGCCCAGATCCTGGTGGTAGGCACCTGGTCCAGGAACAGATGTCATCCCACGCAGGGCCTTGACCTGCTCTGTTTGATAGCCCTTTGCTTACACATGAGGCTGTAACACCATTAGGTTGAAGGCTGTTTGGGACACCAGAGCTCAGGAATCTGTGGTGGGAGTCCCAAGGCTCACAGGACACTGCCCCACCCACCCGGGAACTGGCCTAGACCTGATGGGTGTCTGTGTGGGACTCTGGGAGGCACTCACTGAGTGTGGATGAGACTTAGGTGTGGGTAGGAGGGGCGGTCAGCCTATATGGGAATGAGTCTTGGGCAGTCCCACAGCACGGTCCGGGGAATCACAGTGGCGAGATAGTGTGGGTAGGTGGACAGAGAAGGAGGGTCCGAGACCATTGCCCAACCCCCCAAATGAGATCCAGTTGCTCCCAACTCCCAGCCCCAGAGCAGAACCTCCCAGAGGGTTTCCAAAGCGTCTGTGATTGTGGAAGCAAATGGTCGCGTCTTTCTCCCCGTGGCTGGTGGGTGAACAGCCGAGCACTTAAACTGCTGAGCCTCCCCAGAGTAGCACCCTGTCCCCCAAACCCAAACCCAGACCAACGGCTGCCACGTGGATTCTGACTCCCAGTGACCCTACAGGACAGAGCAGCACTGCTCCTGGGGCTTGCTGAGGCTGTTAATCTTTACGGGGCACGAAGCCTCATCTTTCTTCCACAAACTGGCTGGTGGGTTTTAACTGCTCACCTTGCCGTGAGCAGCCAAACGCTTTACCACTGCACTACCAGGGCTCCTGAGAACAGCCTTGGGCAGGAGACAAAGAGCCCAGCAGGTGGTCGGCCATCCCTGCCCTTTTCTTGTCGCGTGCAGTCCTTCCCAATGACCCGTCCAACAGTGGTGCTCCCAGGGACCACCGGTCCTTTGTGACCACATTTAGCTCAACGGCCTTGGTACTCAAGGATGGTGATGAGGACAGATGGACAGATGAGGAGAGGTGCAGAGGAAGGACGGAAAAGGAAGTGGCCGGGCTGGGTGGCAAGCTGGTGTTTGCTCAGCCAACAGCTGCCCCACTGGCTTTCTGTGTGGCCCACCCCTTGGCTCTGGCCGCAGCTCTCGTGCCCACATTGCCATGTGCCTGGGGGCCGGGGCTGGGCTAAACCTTGATCTGGTGTCTGGCTGCCAAACCAGAGCCAGCGGGAGGGCATCCAGGGGGCCGAGGCTCACAGTTCTCCCCAAATTCCAGCCAGAGCAGGCTCAGCGCACGCGCTACGAACCTGCTAGTGTGAATGGAGGAGGCCAGTCTCCCACTCACCTCGCCTGGTGCTGCTTACTTGGCCTGGGTGGGTTTCCAGCGACCCCCGTGAAGGAACCGAACCAGAGTGCCGCCAGGAGGAGGGGGCGTTTCAGGTGTGCCTGCAGGCCCTGGCTGGGGCTAGGAGAGGAGTGGATCCTTGGACGCTCTGAGCGGGCAGCCACTGCGATGCCAGGCCCAGGGCCCTGCTGGGGCTGCCGGGGCCAGTGGGCAGCACCTGCACACAGGAAGCCTGGCCCACAGGTACCCTTCCTAGAGAGTGCCTTAGAAACCTGGCCCTCTGGCTGGCGCCTTAGTTTCCCCACACGGTCATTTTAGAATTGCGCAGCAGTAAGGTGACTCAGGGCACGGACACCTCGTGCTCACCTGGGGTGGTCATGGCGCGGGGTCCCTGAGGAGGGCACACAAACGCTCCAGCCCTCCGCTGTTCACTGAGAGGTTGGCGGTTCACACCCTCCCCACGGCTCCTCTGAACAAAGGCCTGGCAAACCACTTTGGAAAACCCCATGGAACCCGGTTCCACTCTGACACCGTGGGGCGTGGATTTTGCTGTTGGCCCTTCCTCCGATGGCTGCCCACAGCAAGTGACCGCTAGAGTGTAAGTTCAAGAAGCTTGGAGACCAGCTCCTGGAAGACCCTGCACTTACTGCAGCCCTACGTCAGCGGCTCCAGTAGGGCCCACCCGGGATTGGGAGGCAGAGCCTGGGGGAGACAGCCTGTGAGGTGTGCTCCTCGGAGCACCGACAGCCCCTCCCTGCTGATGGTGCCCTCAGGTGATGGCCAGGGCTCCCGAGAGAGGGCTCACTTTTGTTTTGAAATGCAGCCCCCCCCAAAAAAAAAAATCAAACAGACTTCATCTGGACGTCTTGGGGCCACACTGCCTTCTGAAGCGACTGGGGGAGCCAAGAATGGATGGTTCTTCTCTGAAGCACTCTCCTGCCTTTCCACCACTACCCACCTGGGCATCTGTCACTGCCCCTGCCCACCTCACCTGCCTGAAGCTGAGCGGCCACCTCTGGTGCAGTGGTGCAGGAGCCATGGGTCCTGGTCAGTTCTGCTGGGTCTGCTCTCCGGGCACTCATAGGCAGGTGCTCCCAAAGTCTGTTTGCTGACAGCTCCCAGCATGGGGGAGCCCTAGTGGTGCATCGGTTAAGCTCTTGGCTGTATGTGGAAAGGTCAGCACTTCAAGCCCGCCAGGGGCTCCCCAGAAGAGCAGACCCCATAGTCTGCTCCTGTTCACAGCACCTTCCCCACCTCCTCCCGGCGTCACCCATGGTCACACATCCTCCTTCCCGCCCCTTCTGCCTTCTGGGGCACAAGCTGCCCTTTGATCGGTACGGCTGGGTGGTCTCAGGAGTGGGTACCTCCCTGCTGTCAGTCTCCTCCTTACCAGCTTGTCTGCGGTTTGTCTGGAAGTTGAGTCGGGGTGGGGTGGGGAGGTGGGAAGGGAAGGAGTTCACGTCCAGGCCTCAAGTGTGACTGTGTTAAGCCAGGTTGACTAGAGACACAAATCCATGCCACTTTTGTGTAAGAGAGAGCTCTCTATCCACAAAGAAGGGCATCCCGGCCTGGTCCAACCCAACTCTGCAAGTTCCAGGCGAGCCAGGGCCCTCTTCAGACGCCCCTGGCTGCAGGCTGACGGCGCAGAAAGGTGAAGCAGGAAGATCTCAGGCCGGTGGGTGCAGAGTCTCGTGGATCCAACATCCGTGGAAATGTGGCGGGGCACCACATGGGGCCTGCCCTGGTGGCAGACAGAGTCCCAGCAAGCAGCGAGGTGAAAGGGCACAGGGAGGCAGCTCCGAGTCTTTCTCTTACACAAAGGCCTCGACACCAAGGAGGGGTCATCACGCTGGGACCCAATCAATAGGTTGGGCCCGTCCCAATCCTGACCCAGGAGAGTCCAGTGAGCATAATCTCATCACATTGGCTAAGGGCCATCGTCTTGGGATTCCACCAGTCTCTAGCCAGCCAGTCAGCCCGGTCCCTTTTGTTTTCATGTTGCACGCGTTTATCCTGATTCATCCTATTGCGACCCCTTTCAGAGCGGTCCGTGGTGGTAGCTGGGCACCACCTAGTTCTTCTGGTCTCAGGGCCATGGAGGCTGAGTTAGCATGGCGTGTGGCTCCTTTGGACGCCCTCCTACGCTGTGTCTTTGCTTGTCTTCACTCTTCTTTGTTTGGGACGGGAGAGAGAAACCGTTGCATGTTAGATGGTTGCTTACCTAGACCCCCGGTCAGCAATCACCGTGGTAGGACGTGGACCATTGTCTTTGTGAACTACACGGTGCCAAGTGGTCCAAATCTGGGCCCTTTCACGTGCACACTCAGCCACTCCGGAAGCGAGCCTTTACCTGAAAGATCTAGCAGGATTGGGAAGAAATGGGGATTTAATTAGCATTTCCTTTTATGCCTCTGTCAATATGCTTCTGTTTCATTTATGGGGTTGTGTGGGTAACCTCCAGTGACTAATTACATGAAATTTCTCTTCTTTGTTAAACCCTCATAAACACTCACAATCTATAAAGTTGAAGCTGGCTCTGGTGCCAAGAGTGAGGCTCTTAATTTGAATAGGGACTGATTTTTTCTTCTCTTCAAGGAGGTGGGAGTTGCACTGCTTCTGCGCGGGTGCAGTTGGTCGTTTCTCTCCCTAAAGGAGAGAACAATGAGCAATCAAAGCCAGCAACACTCTTTCGGTCGCACTCAAACTCAGGTCCAGAAAGGTTTCAGCGGGAACTCAAATGGGGACTTATATTCAGATGGCTCCCGTTGGGCCTGGTTCTGCGGCCGGGAGCTACGTGGGGGGATCAGGAGCAGAGCCATGTGTCAGGAGTGGGTGTGCAGGCTCGGCACAGTGCTGCACCACACTGCGGAGGACGTGCTGGCCCCTTCCCCCTTGGTGGGTGGGACCCCAATGCCCTCCAAACGCAGCAAGCCCCGTTGTAGATGGCTGCTCTCTAGTTCTTAAGGCCTCAGTCACCCTTCACCATGGAGCATGTAGGACAGCCTGGGGAGAACTCACAGACCCCACAGAGAAGGAAGGTAGGGGTTCACCTGGCACTCAGATGACTCCGGGGGCCAAGGCTGTCCCTGTGGTGGTCATGTTTTGGGTGAAGCCACTGAGGGTTAGAAGTCTTGTCAGGCTGTGTCGTGGAGCAAGCGCTCAGAAGACCAAGCTGAAGTCCTGACCCTGTACCTGCCCGTGCGACCCGGCCTGGCAAAGAGGGCTTTTCTTCACTTAGGTCACTGCAGTCATGTTGGCAAGGCCCAGCGCTCACTGGCATCGAGCTCATCGGGGAACCTACAGGGCAGAGTAGAGCTGCCCCCGTGGGTTTCCAAGACTGTGGATCTTTGCAGGAGCAGGAAGCCTCATCTTTCTCCCTGAGGAGCACCAGTGGGCTTGAACCACTGACTTGGTGGTTAGCAGCCTAATGGGGAATCCTCTAGGCCACCGGAGCTCTTCACCAAGGTGGAGCGGTCCTAAACCTGATCACTTCTGAGTGGTGGTTCTTGAAAAGGAAACAACAGAAGTGGACACACACACCACACACACATACACACATAGGTACACATATAATAGACACATACAAACATATATCTATACCTCACACGTATACACACACACATGCACACATACACACGGGGAGACCAACACCGTGTGAGGGGCTATCTACAAACTAAGGAAATGCCCAAGGCTGCAGACCCCGACAGGGCCAACCACGACTCACAGACCCTTTGGATTGGGACATCTGACCCCGGAAGTGTAAGAAGTGTTTCTGTTCCCTCCTAAAGCTACTATGGGGGTGCTATTATTATGGGAGCCCTAGGGAGCTACGGCTTCGGGGACCAGTGGATCCCTCGCCTCTCCAGCCTAGTGTCTCTCAGGCCACTGCCTCCCTGGGAAGACCCGGACGAGGACCAGACACCACCACTGCATGCAAGGGAGCAAGGGCAGCCTGGCTCTGGGCACAGAAGACGGAAGTGCCAGCCTGGAAGGGTGGTTCCAGGACTAGACTCCCAAGGGACAGAACACAGTGTCTGTGCATCCTTGGCTTCGTTCACATCCAGGAATGGTAGGAGGAGAAGTGTCGCCCTCATTATGTCCTGGGTCCGTCGGCCATTTGAGTGGCCAGCCAAATTGGCCCCCAGCTTCTCTCTTCTCCAGGTGTGCTCTCTTGAGTTATGTCAGGAGCCAAGGCTTCGGACTGGTTCGGTTGTGGCTGACAGAGTGAAACGCAGACAGACTCCAGTTGTGAGAACGTGGGTGGTCCACCATGCCAACTAGACGGGAGAAACAAGAGGCTGAAGCCCAGGGGCAGGAGATTCGAAAGGGGCGACCGTGAGCCCTGGCAGGAGCCCGGGGGGGAACTGCATTCTGGTCAGGACTGCAGCACGGTCAGCCACCCTCTCTGAAGGGGGTGCCACAGTGCTTGACTCTGGGGGACAAGAGGGGGTGCTGCGTGCCATGTGCACACGGTTTTGTTATTTTATTTTATTCTTTTCAGTTCAAGTAATCATTTTATTGGGGGGCTCTTACAAATCTTATAACAGCCCATCATCCCATGGTATTAATCACATGTGCACATAGGTTGCCATCAACATTTCCAAACAATTTCTTCCTCCTTGAGCCCTTGGTATCAGCTCCTCTTTCCCCCCTCCCTCCCCACCTATGGTTCTTGCAGGCTTTCAACCTATAATTTTCTCCTGTCCCAGACTGCCCACCTTTAACACATCCAGGTCCCTCCCTGTGTTACTTCATCAGCCATCCCTGAGCCGGGAAAACAAACTGGAAACCCAGCTGGGAGCGGGCCTGCTCTTTGGATGCACTGTTGTGGGGACAGGAGCTTGTCCTGGCCAATCCGGCCATTGCCTTCTCCCCTGCAGTCATGTGACCTTGCAGCCTATCTGTGGGAATGTGTCTAGCTGGCACGATCACCTGTCTGAGTGTGATTCTTGTAGCTCCTTGAGAACAAGGCCATCGCCGTGTTTCAGCTTCTCCCATGGACCACTGGCATGGTTCACATGTTTGGCCAGTGGCCCTGTGCCCAGACAGGACCCAACTCCAGGATGCCCCCGGGAGATCACCTTTAGATGTGAGGCGGACTCACTCGCTCACAGCTGACCTGGCTTGGTTATTTCCCTTGGGCCACATGAGATGTGCAGTCAGTCTGGTGGAGAGCTCTCGGATGCATGGTTTCTGCTGCTTTTTGCCTCCGCCTATGGGGCCTACGACAGGAACACTTGGCAAGGTTAAAGAAGTTTTTTTTAAAAAAGGAATACAGAGACTATTTCTCATTAAGGGGATTCTGACTCATAGCAACCCCACAGGACAGTCCATCTGCCCCATAGAGTTCCCAAGGCTGCCGACTTTATGGGCGCCATCCTTCTCCCATAGAGCACTGATGGGTTCCAACTGTCAGCCTTTCCCTTAGCAGCTGAGCACCTAACTACTGTGCCCCCAACGCTCCTTGTTTCTTGCCCCGGTCTTCTTTAATGTCAGCCACAGACAGCAGCACTAGTATGGGCCCAGCACCCTGCTCAGATCACTGCACATAGTCCTCCACTTGACTCTCTGTAGCCCTGAGAGTTGCTGGAGTCTCATTACCTTTGCCAACAGCTGATCAGAGTAACGTACCTGCTCTTTGCACTGCACTCCTTCCTAGCTTGCGGCCAGATCAACGCCCCCCAGGAAGATTCGGAGCATAATAGCTCTCTGGAACATAAATATTGTAATGCGCGTGGCTCGCGGGGCTTGACCAAGAGTGGTCCTAAACCACCCTTCTGGCCTTGTGTCATCATGGGATAAGAGGAGGAGTAATGGCCGTCAGAGCAGAGCAACAGTGATCAAGACAGTGGGTCACGGTCTCTGAGCACTTCCCGTGTGGGAGCATGGTTCAGCGGGCTTCCAGTCTCCCCACTGCTCAGCAGACAGACACTGCTGTTGCGCAAGCATGCCACTCGCTCCTGCAAATCATCGCGCAGGCTTGTCTCCCACGGGGTCTACAGCTGCCCCATCTCGTGGGATTCTCATAGGACCCTGCTGTCCTGGTGGTTTTCTGGGGTGCTTTCTCAGTCACCACTGCCGTCAAGTTGGTTCCAGCTCAGAGCAACTCTGCAGGACAGGGTCGAACTGCCCCATGAGGTCTGAGACGGTGAGGCTCTGCAAGAGCAGACAGCCTCGGGGCTGGTCGGTTAGCATCCCAACGCTTAACCCGCAGCACCCCCAGGGCACCTTGCTTTCCAGGTAGATCGTCTCTGTGTTCGATTCTCGCCACACTCTTTGTTCTCTACCGGGCAGTGTGGACACGTGCATTTGGGGTGTCCTGGCCTGCTTTCGTGGAAGGACCCGGAGGCAAGGATGATCGCCTCCAGATCTGTATCCCTGTAGGACCCAGGGCCGCCTCCGTCCTCGCCTTCCCAGCAAAGGAGGCATCCCTCCACCCGGCCACTTCCACTCACTGCTTCTCAGGAGCACAGGTCACCGTGAATGGAGTCAAGCAAGGGGCAGAGAGCTGGGCGCCTTCGGGCTTCCATCTGCCATCCTTTTAGATTTGCACGTGGACTCCCGCATCCTGGTTTCGTTGGGCAAGTAGAATCTTTCAATGAGGACAGGGCGAGAACCCAGGCTGGCCACAAGACATCTGAACTCGAATTCAGCCTGATTAACTGAGTTCAGGCGGACAAATACTTCCAACACCTACTGTGTCAGATCAGAGCTTCAAGGTCAAACAACCTAGAGAACCCAGTCCGCGTTCAAGAAGGCCATCAGCACCCCCAAGTCCCCACCAACGAGAGAGGGAGGGCCTGGGCTTTGCCTGGTGTCTCTTTCTGTGATGGCCCCCGCGCACGGCACACGTGCCCCTCTCTGGGACGCCCTGGTTCCACAGCTTGCCTGGGTCTCTGCTCTTTGACCCTTGGCTGTGCTGTGCTGTTCAGTGAGCTCCGACTCATAGCGACCTTGGGTCACACAGCATGACCGGCTGCCCGGCCCTGTGCCACGGTCACCACCGCCGGCTTGTTTGAGTCCGTGGCAGCAGATACCAGGCCGGCCCAGCTCCCCGAGGCTGCTTTTCATGTTCATTGGCCCTCTTGTTGACCAGACATGACATCTTCCTGTAGGGGCTGGTCTTCCCTGGTGACGGGCCAATGACGGGCCAAAGCCACTCAGCTGAGATCTGATGCCCCTCACCTCTAAGGGACATTCTTTCCAACCTTGGCGTTCAGGGGGTAGACCTCATCTCCTGTCCTTTGGACCTGTGATCAGGAGAACCCCGTCCCTGGAGCAGGACATCATGCTTGATACAGTAGAGGAGACTCCCAGTGAGAAACTGTGGCTGCCCCAGTGGGCACCGTGGAGGAACAATCGTGAGGCTGGCGCAAGACTAGGCGGTGCTTCGTTCTGTTGTGCACGGGGTCGCTGTGGGTCAGCACCGGCTCAGTGGCACCTACGACAACCACAACAGCAGGGTTCGAAGAAATGGACCCTCAGAGCGAGACCTTTCTGGGGCTGAATCGAAGGCGGCCGAGACTGGTGTCTGAAGGGAAGTTAAAACAGGAGAAACAATGTTCTCTGAGCTAGGCAATACAGTGCCGCCCCTTCGTGTTTGAACCACCTGAGAGGTCATTTGGGAGAATTCCTCGGGCGCCAGGCTTCTGTAAATAACCTCCTCATCTTGAGCTTGCTGAGCCAGTCTCCAAAGGTCACCTATTCCAAAGCGGATGCTAAATTTGCTCCTCTGATTTGCATTCACGAGGAGACGCACCTGCCGAGCTGTAGGACAACACACAAACAGCAGGATTTAGAGCCTTGCCGGGGAAGTGGGGTGGGGGGACGCGGAGGGGCCGAGGCGGCTTCCAAAGCAGGTGGGTGTCTTTCCGAGAGAAACTTCTGGAATGTCCCCGAGGAGGAGAATTGGCTCTTTGCTGTATTTTGGTTTGGCTTTGTTTTCGTCTCGAGCAAAGAGGTGCTGGGTTGATCAGGATGGGTGGGCCCGGTGTTTTGGAGACAGTATTTTACTTAAATCATGTTTACTGGGGGCTCTTACAGCTCTTACCACATTCCGTCCATCAATTGTGTCACGCCTTTTTGGACCTAGGTTGCCATCATCATCGCCAAAACATGGTCTGCTTGAGCCCTTGACGTCAGCTCCTCTTCTTCTTCTTATTTCTTTAAAAGATAGTAGTTTACAGCGTCACGCAGTCGCGGTCTGGAGTGGAGCTGCTTGCCTCTTGCAGGGAGAAAGTGAAAGGGAGTCAGGCCCGTGGTCCCGTGGGAGGGATGGGCCATCTTCTCAAGCACAGCTCGCCCCGCCCCGTCAGCCAGAAGGGCCAGTTTGCAGCCAGCAACAGCTTTCACGGCCTTCCTCCTCCGACGTCACCGTTCTCACTGAGCGCTCCTCCTCCCCTCTCCAGGCGCTTTCAGGGTGGCGGTGGTTCTTCTTGCTCAGACCCCCACCCCTTGGAATCATGCCGTTTCTTCCCCATGTTCATTAGCTGTCTGCCTTCACCCGTCGACATCGAATCCTGCCTGGGACGCGGCTACTCACGACTACTGATCTCAGTGCCTTTGGGTAACGGCCCTTCGTCTGCTGTGAGTGGCGGGAACAAGCCAGAGACACCTTCTTTCCGGGAGATGCTAGGGGTCATGAGTCGAACAGCAACGTGCTCCGAGGAGCTCGGGCTCCACGGCCCCTGACCTCGCCTCCTCCAGCTGCAGCTGCCCCTCTTGAGTCAGGAGCTCACTCTGGGGCATGCCTTTGTTTCCTACCGTGGTGGGGATATTTGTCAATTCCACGTGGGCAGCTGCATGGCCCCGATGGCATTCATCGTGCTGGGCAGTAGTGGCCTGTACCCATCGCCAAAGTTCCCACCCCAGGGACAGAAGCCACCGTGCTGCTTAAGCAACAATGCCCCCTTCCGTTCTACCTACCTACCCACCTTCCTTCCTACCACTCATGACCTTTGATCTCCATGCTTCCCCACAAAACCAACTCAGTGACATCACATCGAGCCCATGCTGACTCAGAGTGACCTGGAGGACAGGGTAGAACTGACCCCTGTGAGTTCCCAGGCTGTGATTCTTCGTGGGAACAGAAAGCCTCATCCTTCTCTTGAGAAGCCCCTGGTGGTTTTGAACTGCTGACCTGGTGCTCAGCAGCCCAACTTACCTCTACGCCACTACCTTGCCTGTCTAGCTATGTCATAGACGCTGGATCAGGCAATAGATGCCTTCCTGCGACTAATTTAGCTTGCCCAGTATCATGTTTTCAAGGTTCGCCCGTGTCATCCTGAGTGTCAGGGTACAGGAAAGGGCACGGGGGCATGGCTGACTTCCTCTGGCTTGCCTCTTGCCCTCTGTCTTTCTTTACCTCCTCTGACACCAACCTCTCCTCCTGGCCCTTGACTTCTCTGCCGGTTCCCTAGTTTGTTGCAATGGCTGCACAGAGATTGCAGACAACACTCACAATCATGGAGGTTTACTAGGGAAGTCAACAGGTGACCACTAGTCAGGATCGGTAAACGGTGAGGATACAGTTCTTGGTCCACAGCAACACCTCTCTCGGCCAGCGGCCAAATCCCTCTCTCCAGTCCTCAGTCTTTCAGCCACGTGGTCCCTTGGCTTCACCCTCCTGGGGCCAGGAAGCCAACCCCCTGCTCCGCTCACTGTCTCGTGGTCTCGGTGCTGCCCCTCTGCTCTGTCTCACGATCTCCTTGCCTCGACCTGTGGTCTCAGCCTGGCCCCTCTGCTCTCTCCCACAGTCTCTGTGCCTCGGCCTCTGGTGCCTCTGACCTTGGTCTCCACCACCTCAGACAGAGATGTGGAAGGTGCTCTCTTTGCAGTGCCCCTGAGCATCCTGGGTCCAAGACAGCTCATGTTCACAGAGGAACGGCTTTGATGGGTGGTCTGAGTCTTTCGGCAGACCATGTCCCCCAAGGGAACAAGGGATGTAACACCTCTTGTTTGGTTTACACCCTCTACTCAGCTCGGGACTCACCCCCACTTTAATCCCAGCAGAGAACCCCCTACAAAGTGAGACCCTAGCCTCAGCCCTGGAGGCCAGACTGACCCTCCCCACAGGAGGGGCGATGCCCACAGGAGGGGCGATGGCTGGAAGGGCCGTGTGAGCTGACTGCATGTTACAGGCGTCTTTTCTCTTGATGGCTGAAATATTGTGCATAGCTGCTGCCCCATTCAGCCTTTCCACCAGCCAGGAGCAGCCATAGTTCCACGTTCTGGCCATTTTTCGATGCTGTGCCCAAGTTTTCAACTGCCCTTGCTGTGTTGTTGGTGCAGGTCTTGTGGGGGTTATGGGAGGACTGTGTTAGTCTGGGTAGGCTAGGGAACCAAATCCAGGAAGACTCATATGTGTGTAAGAGAGAACTTTATATCAAAGAGTAATTGTATGTTAAGAAAACACCCCAGCTCAGTCCAGGTCAAGTCCATAAGTCCAATATTACCGCACATGTCCAATACCAGTCTATAATTGCCTCTTCAGACTTGCGCAACACATGCAATAATGCAGAGTGCAGGGAGATCACAGGCCAGTGGGTGGAAAGTCTTTTGGACCCGGTGCCAGTGGAGGCATCTCAGTGCTGGCGTGGGTCTCCAGGAGTCTCCTTTAGCTCCAGGGCTCTCGTTCCATCAGCTTAGCTCCATGTAGCTTGTCAACAGGAAGATGAAGCGGAGAGTGTGGGTCTGGCCTCCAGCGAGCCATTTATCTCCTTTGCATAAGGTGACCAGATTTAAAGCAGGACACCATTGACCCAGGGGTGGGTGGGGTGTTCTTGATTAAAAATTTGGTCTATATGGACCAAATAGACCGTTCCCTAGCTTGTCATGCATTCTTTCAAAAAATCGGGACTTTTTTAAAACGCCAAAACTCAGGACTGTCCCGCCAAAAGCTGGACGTCTGGTCACCTTACCTTCGCACCTCCAAATGAGGTCATCAAGCTGGGACCTGATTGACAGGCTAAACTCCACCCCTTCACTCTTAATAGTCTCGAGTTGACTGTAACTACCACAGGGGCCTTGTTTCAGAAAGAAGCAGAGGCATCCGGCTCGAGACCCTCCTGACGGAATTAGCAGGTACAAAGGTCTTCTGCTAGATTCCTCATGGGGCCTAGATGGAGCCCCCGCTGCAGGAGGCCTGTGGGTCTGGGTGCAATGAGGGGGAAACAAAGCAAGGGAGAACTTCCGGCTGCCTGCGGGCTGACTTCTCAGGCTGCCCCAACCCCGCTCCCGGCCCCCACTGGACGTCACTGCCCTTCAGCTGCAACAGCAGTAGCCTCCATGCCAGAGAGCCCAGGGGTTCCTGCTCTCATCTCTCCAGTCCTGGAACGTGAGCCCACTGGATTCTGGAAAAGGACCGTCTGTGATCAGGAGGGGCCAGGAGGGGTGGCGAATGCCCACAGGTGCTCAGGGGACTACAGTAGGGAACAGAGTGGCAGAGACTGGGCGTTCATAGCAGGGGTCCCAGCCAGGGCCCCTTCCTGCCCCCAGGAGGGGATACATCGCTGCTGGAGGAGGACCATGTGTCCGCTAAGGGAAGGGAGCCGGAATCTGCTCTCTGAGGGCTGGGCCTGCTCTTCTCCGTGGGACCCATGCCGATCCCAGCTGGCAGGCTTCATCGTGTCCGCAGCCCGGGCGGCCAGTGCTTCTGGGTGTCCCTCCAGTGTGTCCCCCCAAAGGCTCTTGACACGTGAGGTTTTGCCAGTGCCTCTGAGTGCATCTCCGGACCTCCAGCTCCGGTCCAATTCCAGCCCGTCCTGTGTACCTCCACCAGGCGCCCTTCCTGAGACAGCCCTCGTCTGCCGGAGCCTCCGCGTGGGCCCTCCCTGGCCACTAGTTGCACAGAGCCCACTGGCTCATCCAGGTCAACTGCAGGTGGCACCTCTAAACAAGGCCAGTGTCCCTGTGTGCCCAGAGCAAGCCACGTGCAATACAAAAGGCTCAGGGATAGCAGATAATCGAGAGACTCGTGGATCCTGGGGGACCACTGGGTTTAGACCGAGACCCCAGTGGAGGTGCTCTGGAAGCAAACGGGGGTCTGGGAACCATCCCAGGCCCACAATGACATGGGTTTCCTCCCTAGAACACCTTGTCCCTCTCTCCTGCCTGCTTTCAAATCCGACCCCTTCTCTAAGGCCTGGGTCAGGATCTACTGTCCGGATGGAGCCTTCTGTAGGACCCCAGCCCTCGGGGCTGCCACCTGCCAGGTCAAAGCTGGTCATCAGAGCTCATCCCCACCCCCCATTGCAGCCCACCCTTCTCTTTGGTGTCTTTTGTGGGGCTGGCTTTTATTCACATTGAAGCTTCATCTCTGCATCTGTTAATTTTTCCTTCCCATGGGTGGGTTCACTCTCCCGACTCGCGAGCCAGGCTCCTGGTGGAAAAGCGGTGTCTTTTCCCGACTGCCTGTCTCCCTGATGCCTGGCCCAGCTTGGGCAGCAGGCTGCTCAGCCTCTGGACGCAGAAGGAGGTTTAAGGTTACCTTTGAGGACTTCCACTTTCTTTTAATCAAGGGAAACTTATTTTTAAACGAATGCTTATTCCCCCTCCCCCTCTGTACGAAATTAGTTAGACCCTGCTCAGCCCTCCCCATCTTGCTATCAATCTGTAAAATTAAATTTTACTCATCAAAAGAAATTGCTCTGTTTATGGTGGGCGAGTTGATGCTGGGTGATTGGCAGCTGAGACAGGCTCGCGTGCTGCAGCGTTGGAGGCAGGGTGCTGGGTCTGCTTCCAGATGGCTGGTGGGGTGGGGTTCAGGGGGCCCAGGACCTGGGGCAGGGACGGCTGTGGGTTGCTATTATGGGCAGTAAGAAGAGCTGAACTGGTCTAGCAGGGTGAGGTCTGGGGGGAGGGGGGAGTCCTGGGGCTGGGAGCAGGGACTGCTGTGGCCCTGACATTATGGACAGTAAGGAGAGGGGAGATGGGCTGGCAGGGTGAGGCTCGGTGAATTCTGTATTCCTAGTGTAGCATCTCCAGTCTGGCCAAGTGCCAAGAGCCCTCGGCTGAGCCCGATCATGGGGCAGCTGTAGCCCAGCATTCCAGCGGTTTAATCCCAGTCAGCTCACACAGCTGGGGACTGAGTGATGCCTGTGTGGTACCAAGGCATCCGGGCAACCTAGCTCCAAATCACTTAGTGCCCCATGACCAGGTGGATCAGGGCAGGTCTAGTGGGTGGGGGGTGGGGGTAGTGGGTGGTTTGGGTGGGGGGGGCTATCTTTCAAACTCTGGGAGGATGGCCTGTCTGTTATGAGTGTGCAGACATGTATATGTATACTCATATGCATACATACATACACACCAGCACACATGCACACGCATACATGTATAGAAATACACATATACACACACAGGCACACAGAGAAAGATGTAAATTCAAAACCCACTGCCACCGAGCTGATCCTAAGCCAGCAGCCGGGCAGGAGAGAGCAATGCTGTTTTGGATTTCTGCGGTTCTAAATCTTTACAGGGGCAGACGGCCTCCCCTCGTCCCCACACAGCTGCTGGTGGTTTCAGACTGCTGACCTTGTGGTTAGCAGTCTGGCTCATAACCACTCCCCCCCCCTCCCCCGGGCCTCGTATACACAGATGCAGACATTCACATTGACACATAAATGTGCACAGATGCACATATGTACAGGCCTAAGCACACACATATAGACACTACAGCAGTGTATGCACATCAACACACGCATACAGAGGTATAGCCACCACTTACACCCATACACAGAGACACACAGCTATATCCAGGCAAACACAGGCACACTTACACATACGTGCACAGCCATGTGCCCGCACAGGAACACAGATTGCACAGTAGGTACACACGCATTATTAGAGGCTGTCTCTTGGTTCTGACCCAAAGTGACTCCGCAGAGTGGAGTGCTGCCCGGGCCCCACACCATCCTCACAGTCTCCGGAGGTCCAGCCCCTGTTGAGCTGATCTTGTCGAAGACCTTTCTCTTTTTCTGCCGACCTTCCGCGTGATGCCCTTCTCCAGGAGCTGGCCCCTCCTGATGACGTGTCCACCGTCCTCTCCGTTTCTAAGGAGCATCGCAGCTGCACTTCTTCCCAGACGGGTTTGCCCGTTCGCCTGGCGGTCCGGAGTCCATTCGGTGTCCTTTGCCAGCGTCGTGACCCACGGCCTCAGATTCCTCGTCAGTCTTCCTTCCTCATTGCCTGCTGCCTGATTGTCTTGTCCTCCAAGTAGCATCTTTGGTTTTTAACATTTCTAAAGAGATCCTTTTGCAGGTGGTGTTTTGCAGTGCAAACACTCTGATTTGTTGCTTGAGGCTTCCGTGGGCGCTGCTCGGGATACAAGGGAACAGAGGCTTTGGCAACTTCTGTCTTTTCTCCGTCTGCCTCTGCGTAGCTTCTCGGCCCAGTCGTGTGGGGTTGGGTTTCATGTGGAAGTGTGATCCATAGGGAAGCATGTGCTCGTTGATCTTTGTCCCCAAGTGCTTCAAGTCCTCCTCACTTTCAGCAAGCGAGGCTGTGGTGTCTGCCTCACGCAGAGTCATGAGTCTGCCTCCAGGCCTGTTCTTCACGGAGTCCAGCCTCCAGGTGATTTATGTAACACACAGATGAAATAGGGGTGGGGAAAGGTACAACCCCGACACACACCTTCCACAGCATCCCCTTGTCCCATTCCTTCGACTGCCCCTTGGTCTGAGGTCAGGCTCCTCGTGAGCACAGTGAAGTGTTCTGGAGTTCCCATTTGTCACATGTTATCTGCCATGCATTGTGACTCACGCTGTCAAACGCCTTTACATAATCAGTGAACACATGGATCGAAAGCACGCACAGTAAACACATGGATAGAAAACACGTAAACACACAGATCGAAAACCCAAACCAAATTCACTGCACTGCGTCATGTCATCTCCAAGTGTGTATTGAGCACCTACCATGTGCTCCGTGCCAGGGGCTAGGCGACAGCACTAATCCTGCTCATTGGGGTGCACCGGTATCTGTCCTTGATGCAGAAGAAGGCGGCTTCAAGAAGTTCATGGTGAAACGGAACTAAGAGGATTTTCTGAGACCCCTTCCCTGTGTTGTGGATACAGTGACAGCCCCAATTCATCAGCTCTTCCCCTATCACTCCCTGCAGTAGACCCTCCCCTCTGTCCTCCCAGTCAGCTCCCAGGTGGGTAAGTTGTGGAGCTGGCTGGCTTGGGGGGGTGACACTGCCCACCTTTCCCCCCTGCTTCCGGTCAGCTTGCTGCTGCCCGAGGAGGCCTGGGCAGCCTGGGTGTAGGAGTAGGGAGGTTTGTGCAGCTAGGAGGGTCTGAAAAGACCACCTCATCTCATAGCCC
>NW_022103920.1:5874423-5875276 GCF_000313985.2 Echinops telfairi | reverse complement strand
AATGATGAGGGCAATGAATGTACAAGTGTGCTTTACACAATTGATGTATGTATGGATTGTGATAAGAGTTGTATGAGCCCCTAATAAAACAATTTAAAAAAATCTTTTCTCTGGGGGTGGTGGTGGGAGTGGTTTACCTGTTGGGCTGCTAATGGCAAGGTCAGGGGTTTGAAACCACCGGCCACTCCTCAGGAGAAAGATGAGGCTTTCTCTTCCCATAAAGAGTTATAGCCCCGGAAACCCACAGAGGCAGCTCGACCCTGTCCTATAGGGTCACTGTGAGTCGGAATTGACTCGATGGCAGGGAGTTTCTTGGTTTTGTCCTCCGTGGATGGGGGAGAGCTTTGTTCTCCGCCCCTTGGAGAGTGGTCCTGGTATTTAGGGCAGCATCTGGCAGTGCAGCTATTATGTGGGTGAGTCGGGAAGGGGCATTCTCTTTCTTCTGAGGGAGGAGGGGGAGTGGCCTTCATTAGAGCCAGAATGAGACAGCAGGGCTTCACAGTGGAGCAGAGGAAGGCCCCCCTTGGGTACAATGCACCCCCATTCCACTTGCCCACTTCGCCTCAGAGGGTCTGCTGAGAACGGTGGGCCTGTCTAGTGGACAGGCGGGAAGCAGGGCAGATTGAGGCTGTCTTTCATTAGTGGGAAGAACGAGAGCAGGTGGCAGGAGGATGGAGTCAGAGAAAATGGCTGGTGCGTGTGAGACCCTGGAGGACCAGATGCCAAGATGACCTTTGGTTCTGGTGGCCAAGTGCCCAGGACAGCTGTCCAGGGATGAGCGGTTGCCGAGATGAAGAGTTGAATGACTTAGGAAGATGAAACGCCTTTACATAATCACTGAACACATGGATCG
>NW_022103920.1:5871741-5873260 GCF_000313985.2 Echinops telfairi | reverse complement strand
CACCTAGAACTCGGCTACGTTATTTTAAGTCTGTCTGATTCACAGCTCATCTTGGTCTTACGCGATCTGTTACCTTATGGAGAGCAACACAACGGTTCTACCACATGTGCTAAGAATAATACTGTCAAATACTGCTAAGCTGCTAGAAATCAACTTTTGGAAATGGGCTAAATGAATGTGTATCTCCCATGCTGTCTTATTTCAGCCAAAGAGATCTTTTTTAACCATATGTGCCAGAAAGACTTACCTTGGATCCAAGCTTGTGGCTGAGATATTTCTGCCAAAAAGAAATGAACAATTGTTACCAAATCTCAAGCAGTCGGGCGTGGGGTGGGAGGTGACTGTGGTGATGGAAGAGCAGTGTCACATATACCACAAAACGGGATTCTCCCCATCTTCACACAAAGTGGGAATCAGAAGGCTTGGTGATGGTGTAAAATCGAGAGGTCTGTTGACTCCAGAGGGCCGCTGGGCTGGGAACAAGTTGCTTTAGAAGTACCTTGGCTTTTGAGCACCGGTCCCAAAGATCAGTGGCTTTCGTTAGGAAGAAGATCCCTAAACTTTAAAAACACCTGTTATTTAGAAGCCGCCTTTTCAGGCCTTGTGGTTGTGATGGCAGTCAGATTACAACCTTGGGTGGTGGGTAGGAGAGATCTGTTGGCCCATCTGTCTGTCCATCCATCGACCACCCACCCACCCATTTACCTACCTCTCCATTCATCCTTCTACCTATCTACCAATACAGATGATCTCATTGGCCATCGAACATCCTTGCCTACAGAGCTTCAGGTTTTGTAGCTCTGAGCTTTGGGCCCAAACTCAGAACACTCACACGCCACCTCTAGCCCTCGGAAGGTTCATATGCTTGGCAGGTGCAGTGTGTGTGGACCTTTGACGAGCCTCTGGTATCCAAATTCACTTGACCCCATCTGCTTATGGTTTAGGTCCTTGTGAAGCACAAGGGGGTAACTGGGGTGGTTTGTTTGTGTTTTTTTGACCGTGACACCTAGGATAGAAGTAATTTCTGAAGTGCTGGATTGAAGGAGTGTCTTTCCAATTGCGTCACTGCCTTGGTCTTCCTACCTGGGACTAAGAGCCATGGGCTCTGGCACAAGATGTTTGAGGGAGGGCCTCTGTGCTTCCTCTCCTCGCCGTGGGAATGTAGGCAAGTTTCTTCCTATCTTAGTGCCCCAGGTGCCTCACCTGAGAAATGGGGCTAGATCAACCCAACTCACAGGGTTAGCGGGGGATGAAATGGATACAAGGGCTTGACACATCGCACGCTTTTCTTCCCTGTTGGCGACCAGGTCCGTTCTGGGATCTCCAGGTGGTGTGTGAAGGTGAGCCGGGCAGGTCAAGATGGCGCCCGTGGCCGAGGTGATCGGGAGAGAAACCTGGCTCAGCATTTCTGAGCTTCCGGGGCATTTCTAGACTCTGGAGGGTGGTGGGGTTTGGATGAGGTTGGGCCGGCGGAGAGGGTGGCAAGTGGGAGAGCTCTGAATGGCTTCTGAGCCAAGTC
>NW_022103920.1:5861256-5870657 GCF_000313985.2 Echinops telfairi | reverse complement strand
CAGGGAGCTTTGAGCTTTTTCCAGTGTGCTGGGGCCACTTGTCCTGACGCCACAAGCTGTCTCCGGTCCTCTTCCAGCAGAAATGCCATCAGAGGTGGCTTTTCAAGCAGGGACCCTCTTCTGGAGGCTGGTCCCCGGCAATATCTGGGTCTTGGCCATGCCGATTCCTTCTTCTCTGTAGCCCTGGTTGTTCCTCGGCACTCTGCGGTGCTTGTTGGGGGTCGCGGTGCGGAGTGCACAGTGACCCCCTGTACAGCGGGATCAAACACCACCCGGTCCTGCGCCGTCCTGACAGTGGTGCTTACGTTTGAGCCCCTTGCCGCAGCCACCGGGTCCATCCAACTTGTCGGGTCTTCCTCTTTTTCGCTGCCCCTCCACTCTACCAAGCAGGATGTCCTTCTCCCGGACCGGTCTCTCCTGACATGTCCAAGGTCCGTGAGATGAAGTCTCGCCATCCTCGCCTCTAAGGAGCATGTTGGTTGTTGGTTGTACCTTTTCCAAGCCGGATCAGTTTGTTCTGCCGGTTCATGGTGCTTTCAATAGTTTTCACCAGTGTGTTGTTTAGATGCACCCAAGCTTTTTGGTCTTCCTTACTGGTGCGTGGGTGCTCTACATACGAGCCCTGTTTGTGTCTAATCTGTTCTTGCAACTCAGAGTCATTAGGTTTTGGACCCACCCTGCACCATTTGACAAGTATGGCCTCATTCACAAGAAAAAGAAAACCCCATTCCCAAACATGATTACAGCCGCAGGTCCATAGGGTGGTAAGGATCCCAACACCTATTTGTGGGGAGACAACCCAATCTTTAACCCCTGACACCGTGGGACCTCGGGCTGATCTGGTCCTTTCAGGGACTGGCCTTCTGACGGGACTTCATGCATGTCATCCAGTGGCCAATCTGCTGACCTGACGGGACCCGAGCCTGAGAGTCCTGGGAAGTCCACAAAGATCTTTCCATTTGCTGCGCAACACTAGAACCAGACCTTGTTCCCCTCTCCTATTGTGAATTGCGTTCCAGCCAGGCAGGGTTTCCACCTGGGATGATGCGGGTTCAGATAGAAGATGCAACGTCATCACAGAGGACGATGGGGGGGGCGGGGGTAGGGAGGAAACGGGGAACATGCCAGCTCCTCTGGGGCTTTAGTCATGACTTCGAAACCTGGTGGCTCAAGCCCAGGATGAGTAAGTGAGTGTTCACCTTTGTAGGGTACAGGTATTTTTGATAATTCAGCAAGTTTGGTGGAAACATTTCCACGCACCAGCATTATCAATGCAATCAGAAGCCTTGCAGAAATGCCGGTGGCCCCGTCTCCTTACACAACCAGGGGACCAGAGCTAAGTCCCACCTAGCCCGGGAGGGGGTGTCTTGGAGGTCGAGCACTTGAAGGACAACCAGGTACAGACAAGAAGGTAATTCTGCATCTCCACGCAGGACCGCCCGGAGTTCATAAGTGTGCGGGAGTCCAAGTCTTCTCCCGGTTTCTGCCTGGAGTGAGGTCAGCTGTGGAGGTCGAACAGACACTGATATATTGTGCTTGATGGTCATTGCCTTCTCTTCCCCATCCGCCCCAAGAAGCGAGGGTACCATGATTGGGGTGGAGAGAGTGTGGGATCCCTTTCAGTTGTCATGCCAGCGGTGAATTAATGTCCAGGCTCTTTCTCGATGGGGGAATTGGAGGAGGGTCGAGGAGACTTGTCTGCTGATTGATAGGTAGAGAGCCCAATTGGCTTTGTGTTGTTTTCATCCCCGGCCGGGGGGGGGGTGGAGAGGGAGGGGAGCTCCAAGGCTGTTGAAGGCATGGTGACACAGCAGAAGCACTCTGATTGTGAGGTAGGACCTTCAGTGCGGCCCAGAGTGTAGCTGGGGTCCCCAGGTCCCCAAGATCTCCACTGGCAATCAGAAGCCCTAACATTCCTTGATAAGCAGCAAGTCTTCAGCTGTTTGCATCAGGCAAATCTGCTACCAAAGGTCTCCTTCAGGTGTTCAAAAGCAAAGACGTCACCCAAGGACGAAGCTGCACTTAGCCCAGAGCCATGGTATTTTCAGCCTCTTCCCACACATGCACGAGCCGGACAACGAATAAGGAAAACCAAAGAAAAATGGATGCCTTTGAAGGATGGCCTCAACGGGGAAAATATTTACTATGTCATGGACTACCAGAAGGTCAGCAGTTTGAAAGCACCCGCTGCCCTGTGAGAGAAAGACGAGGCTTTCTACTCCCATAAAGAGTTCCAGTCTGGCAAACTCACGGGGTCAGATCTATGCTGCCCTAGGAGGTCACTATGAGTTGGAATTGACTCCGTGGCCGAGAGTTGAACCAGGCAAACAAATACCTACAGCTAGAGTGCTCCTTAGAAACAAGGATGGTAAAACACAGATGCTTTGAGCATGCTCCCAGGAAAGCAGAAGGTCCCATGGAAAAGAGGAAGACTCAACAAGATGGGTGCAAACAGCAGCTGCAACGAGACGGGCTCAACAGGGCACGATGGTGAGTCGGGTGCAGGACTGAGCAGGGGGTCATTCTGCTGCACCTGGGCTTGCTCTGAGTTGAGATCCACTCCCCGGCACCTCACGGCAGTAGCATCTCTGCCCTTCGCTGGATGCCGCTGTGCTGCCTGCTGTACTGGTTCTGTTCCGATGAGGTGCGGAAGCCGCTCCTGCAGTCTTTGCTCTGTGACATCGTCACCCACCATCCTAGGTTTGGCATTCGGCCACACAGCCTGGACTTCTCTTCCTGGACAGAACTCAAAGACCTGTCCAGCCCCTGGACGAGCAGCCTGTGCAAGATCAGAGGAGGATGGGGAGGCGCTGGGAGTCTCAAGGTGAGAGAGGTCATCCGTGCGTCCGGCAGCCTTGCAGATGCCCCGGTCACCTCCATAGGCTCGACTCGTTCTCCTGTCCATCCTCTTGATGAAGCCACATGGTCCCCTCAACCTACTTTGTCATTAGGCCCATTGCCCTCATGACCCTGGACTCAACCACCGAGCCCTGGAATAGGGAGGCTGGGACTTGGGACTCTGGCGCGGAGCGTTCTAAAACTCCCTCGAGGGGCGCAGCACCCCCTCCAAAGACTGTACCCTGAGATAGCCGGCAAGAGTTTGCATGGAGTCTCATCAAAACACGTTGCTGCTGAGCGTGGTCGAGCCCATTCCAACTCACAGCCGTCCCACGTGACCGAACAGAACAAGGAGCACTGGTGGCACAGCAGCTGAGCGTTGGGCTGCTAGCTGACATGTAAGTGGTTCAAATCCACCAGATGCTTCATGGGGGGAAGATGAGGCCATCTACCTCCTTATTGATGTGCAGCCTTGGAATCCACAGGGGGACGTTCTGCTCTGTCCGATTGCTCCCTAGGAGTCAGATATGGGGATGGGGAATCTTTATGGGAGCAGATTGCCAGATCTCGCTCTGGAAGAGCCACTGGCTGGAGTGAACCAACAGCCTTTTGATTAGCAAAGGGGCTCCTTTGTTAAATGTGCTGGGAGCAGTGGGGGAGGATGGCTCCCTGGCCCTCCCCTGGCTGAGTCGTGGGCCCGTGTCTGTGTGTGCACACAAGTGCGGGCACCCAGCCGTGCAAGATGAGAGGAGGCCAGCTGGGGCTGGGGCTCAGTGAGCTGTGTGGCCCCGTCTTTGTCACCGACTTCCCCCCAGGGCAGGGAGTGGTTGTACAAGCCTGTGGAATGTCTGTATCGTGTCATCCTTTGTCCTGATCTTTAGCAGGTTAGCAGGGCCGCCTTTTATTCTTGTCCTGGGGGATAAAGCGTCTCAGTCCCTGCAACATAATTCAGGTGAAGTCATTTGTTCTTGGTGTTTTTGGTTCAAAGCAATTGAGAAGCTAGTCTTACTAAAGAGCTACCACATCGCCTGTGTTACAGAACATTTTATAATGGCCACTGCCAAGGGCAGGGGTAAGGGGAGGGAGTCCGAGGCCCAGAAATACTCACCAAGCTTCCTTTCACAAGTCCACAGTCTGCTTGGCCCCGTTAATTAAACAACCATCTAGTGATCTGCTATTAGCAGGGAGCTGATAAAGAGGCAAAAATGGAGGAGGCGGTATCCTCTCAGCTCACAGAGGGCCAGGGAGAACCTGGGTGGGGAGAGAGGTGTACAGGAGGAGAGCAAGTAGTGCAGCGGTTAAGCACTCAGCTTTCTAACTGGAAGATCATTGGTTTGAACCCACCAGCTGCTCTGTCTTAGGCTGGGTTTTCTATAGAAGCAAAATCAACGAGAGAAGTTCATATCCTGACAGTAGCTCCCACGGTTACGGAGGGCCAAGCCCAAGTCAGGGCAGGCGCCAGGTCCACGGAGGCAGAGGTTAGGTTGAAGGTGTCTCCCGTCTCAGGCAGCTTCAGTGGATGGTCATCAGCAGGAAGACCACAGGTTGGTGACTGCAGAGTAAACCCAAGGTCAACAGGTCAAGCCTGTGGCAGCAGACACAATAAGTCTGAGGCCTGCGGGTCAGGTGATAGGTCATACTCCGAGGGTCTGTGGGCAACACGACACCTGTTGGCTCCAGTCCAAAGAACCCGAGCCCGATGATGAGCCGGATGCAGGGTCCAGACCAAGCAAAAAACCAAACAGGCTTTCCCACAGCAACCACTTATACAGGAAGCCCCTGAAAAGCCTTGCTTTCGAAGACTGCATCAGGGCTGTGACCTAGTAAGGGTGTTTCCCTTACTGTCATTTTCTCACGACTGGTTGGCTGTGGTTTTAGTGTGTCAGGCAGGACACGGGACATGACTAGATGTTAACAGATGAAGCACTGAGAACCCTGGTCCCGCCAAGTTGCCACATGTGCTATAGGAGGAAGATGAGGCCGTGCTTAAAGATGACAGCCGTGGATACGCCAGGGGCAGCTCTCCTCTGCCACAAGGAACCACCGCGAGCGGGGATCAACACGGCAGCCATGGGGTTTGGCATTCTAGCGACAACTGGGGGCAAATTCAGGTGTGACAGGGATCTCAGATTGTGTTGGAGAGGAAGGGAAATGGGTGCCACAAGAGGAGATGCCAAGGGCTGCGCCTTGAAGAAGGTGTTGCCTTCTTGAAAGGAGGGCTTCAGACGGTTCCCGGGGAAACCCATGATCCTTTCGTTCCGGTTTCCTTTTGGAAGCCCCTTGAATAAGTAGTTTTGAGGAATAAGTAGTCAGTTGATAAAAGGCACGGGTCTGCCTTTCAAAAGATCCCTCTGGCTGTTGAGTGGACCACAGCCGGGCAAGGACGCACCATCACGCACAGGGCAGGAGGGCAGGGGACGAACTGAGCAGAGGCAGAGGCACAGCCTGAGGGTCATCTCTTCACTCGAGGGGCGCCGTCCTGTGCAGGCTCAAAGGTCGAGTCAACAGGATTTCCCCCGGTACACTAGCTGGGGAATAAGGACGCCAGTCCAGACGAGGCTGGGGCACTCTGGACTGAACATCGACTGATGGGGGAGAAATGGGGAAAGCCTATGGGGGTGTTAACTGTGGGACACTTACAGAGCCCGGTGGAGATGTTGAGTTTGGGAAGTGGTTTGAAGTCATGAGTTTGGGCGGGGACTGAGATGTCCACCTGGGAGTCTCTGATGTGCACTGATACCTGAGACTGTGAGATCCGGCCATGAGGTACGAGTAGCAGGACAGGGCAGAGCCCGGCTGACTCTGAGCACTCTGGTGCTAGGTGGCCAGGTGATGAGGTGGCAGGAGATGCCCCCTATGTGTCACTCGAGGTGGGAGACCCCACTGAGGGGTGCTGGTGAGCCTCATGGAGCGAGTGGGGAGGGGTGGTGAACACTGGTTGGTCCCTCCCTGGGCTTGGCAGCGTGGACCCCGATGGTGGGCTGCATGAGACCTGTTGTGGGGAAGTGGAGGGAGCAAGGCTCTGACTATTGGTTTCAGGAGAGACTGGGCAAAGAGCAACTGAGTATAATGAGCACATATACTGCCCTTGGAGGTTTCGATGTAAGGGGAGATGTAAAATGGGGAGGGGGTGGAATTGGGGGGGTCACAGAAGTCATTGGTAACTTTGATGAGGACTGCCCCAAGTGGGTGGCAACGCTTAGGCCACTTGTCTCGTGGCTTCCTGGGGCCTTCTGAGGGGCTTCCTCTTGGCCAGAGACTCTGTGTTTGGCCTTGGCCAGTCCTTTGTCAATCAAGAGCTTCCACTGCCCCTTTGGGGGCTTCTCAGAGGATTGTGTATACTCAACGGACTTCCCCTCCTGTCCCCAGGTGCCCACTCGAGTGAGGGTATGACCCCCTCAGACTGTGACTCTACATCTGTTCAGTCTGCCACTGGCCCTCCCAAATCAGTCCCACCTGCCCTGATCAGTCACGTGTGACCGCTCAAGTCTCAGGCCTGCTTCCCTGCCCCTGTGCCCACTGTAGCATGGATGTTAGCAGTGTCAAGCGCGTAACCCTCTGTCCACCCCAGGGACCCTGAAAGAGGGGAGGTGGAGGGGAGCTGAGCCCAGGGTGGAGGAGGCTGGTGGGAGCGGGGAAAGCGGTCTTCAAAGTCACTAGACACTTGCTCACCTGCTTAGGGCCCAGGGCATTGCTGAATGGATTGCTGGGGTTTCAGGGTGCGAGCCTGGGGGTGAGCTGGAGCCCAGCCTTGGGAAGAGAGAGTGGGCTGGCGCTGGCTCTTGGTTTGGGCAGACTGGCCTGTGTCTGAGGGCCAGCCCTGCAGCTTCATAGCCAGTGGGCCCGGTGGGTTTTGTCACATCACTGAGCCGCAGTTTGCCATCTGAAAGACAGGCCTGTCAGGGATGGAGTCCAGACAGCCTGGAGCTGCGCTTGGCCCTCAGAAGGGACTCGGCACGGTCACTGCCGTCCCTGTGGTCAGCCCTCTCGGATGATTCATTTTATTTATTTTTTAAGATCATTTGAATGGGGGCTCTTACAGCTCTTTTAACAATCCATACATCAGTGTTGATTCTGGGAGGGTGGAGGGAAGGTGAGGTAGAAAGGTGGAACAGATTACAAGGATCTACATACAACCTCCTCCCTGGGGGGACAGACAGCAGAGAAGTGGGTGAAGGGAGACATTGGATGGTGTAAGATATGACAAAATAATAATAGTTTATAAATTATCAAGGGTTCGTGGGGGAGGGGGGAGGGGGAGGGGGAAAATGAGGAGCTGATACCACGGGCTCAAGTAGAAAGCAAATGTTTTGAGAATGATGAGGGAAACAAATGTACAAATGTGCTTGACACAATGGATGTGTGTATGGATTGTGATGAGTTTTGAGAGCCCCCAATAAAATGATTTAATTATTAAGAAACAAACAAGAGCAATCCATACATCAATGGTATCAAGCATATTTGTACATATGTTGCCATCATTATTTTCTGGAGATTTACTTTCTATTTGAGTCCTTGGTATCAGCTCCTCTTGTTACCCTCCCTGCCCCCCTCCCACTCTGATGACATCTTGATAAATTATAAATTGTTATTAATTTCATATCTTACACCTTCCGCTGCTTCCCTTCCCCCTCGGTTTCTTTCCCCCTCCTCTCCCTACCTTCCCCCAACCCTCCTGCTATCGTTCCTGCCATTTCTGTTCCTGAGGGGTTCTTCTGACCTGGATTCCATGTGACCTGAGCTCTTATCTGTACCTGTGGACATGCTTCAGCCTACCCTGCAGTGAAAGGCAGGACTGGGGTCATGATAGTGGAGGGTGAGGAAGCCTCAAGGAACCAGAGGAATATTGTGTGTTTCATCAGTGCCATACTTCACCCTGGTTGACTCATCCCTTCCTTACAACCATTCTGTGAAGGGATGTCCCATTGTCTACAGATGGGTTTGGGGGCTCTGCTCCAGCCCCCTTATTCTCAACAATATGTTTGTCTGTCTGTCTGGGGTCTTCTGATGCCTGTTACCTCGACACCTTATGAACCATAGGCTGGTGTGCTTCTTCGGTGTGGGCTTGTTGATTCTCTGTTAGATGGACACTTGTTTAACTTCAAGCCTTTAAGACCTCAGATGCTATATCTTTTGATAGCTGGGCACCCAGATGGTTCATTTTAGTCATGCATCCTCAGGGCGCTGTGGCTGCCAACCAGGCAGGGTCCCTAAGGAGACGCTCACCCCGACGGCGACTGGGGGGGGGGGGGGGCATGGAGAAGGTCCATTTGTGTTTGTGTGTGTGTGTGCATGCTTGCATGTGAATGCACGTGTGAAGACATATGTACACACGTGTCGATGCATGGGCTTGCACATGTGTGCTGGTGCCCGGCTTTCTCCTCCAGCTCTACGAGGAGCAGCAGGGAGGGATGGGAAGCCGGGCGGCCTGTGGCCTCTCCCTGGAGATGCCATCTGCCGAGGCAGAACCCATGGCCTTCTGGGCCGCGGCGGTGCCGTGTCCAGGTAATTAAAAGTGTCAGCTCGCAATCCAGGAGCGGGTTCTATTACATTGCATACAGTAAATATTTTTGCAAGCTGGATCTCTGAGGAAGACGCTCTGATTGTGGCAGGCTGCCCGGCAACTGTAAAGATATAGGGGAAACTACCCTCACTCTGGGCGGCCCGAGGAGGGGTGGGGACACACTCAGGCCGGAGGACCCTTGGAATCACCTCGGCTGAAACCTCCCTGGTGACACCTCTGTGGGATCGGTCACCGACAGCAATAGGACCCCCTGGCTCGCCTGCTGAGGACTCTGACCCAGGCGGCTCATGGGGGGCAGCTGAAAGGAGGCCTGGGCGGGGAGTCCGTGGGGGGCGCGGGGGGCGTGGGGGGGGCCGGGTAGGGCCGGAGCGCCTGGCCAGCTGGAGGAACAAGTAGCACATTGGGGAAGGGGGTGGAGGGGATGGTGCAGCCGGAGCCCCACAGCTCGGCTCCGACCGGCCGCAGACGTCCTCCCCGAGGCAGCTGCTGGCTGACCCTCGTAGGCAGTTTGGTGTCAGGAGGAGCGCTGGAAGGGAGATAGGCACAGCCTGCCAGCCACTCTTTGCGCGTGGTTTCGGAGTTGCACGTGGCAGCTGAGCTCACTGCCCCACACCAGCCCCACTCTCTGTCCGGTCCCGCCTCTCGGCCAGGCTCAGGCTGTGCCCAGGTCCTGGCCTGCTGCCCGACAGCACAGCCTCCTCCCTGGTTCCCTTAATGTGTGTCAGATGGACTCGCTGTCCCAAGAAGGTTCCAGGTCTGGAGTCAAAGGATCGCTGGTTCTGGGAACTCTCAGAAAGGCCCATGCTGGCCGTGTGCAGGGCATGCGTGCTGGGCACTACCGCAGGCTCTGGGCCCCAGTGATCCCCCGGGTTGGGAAACTCCTGACTACTGGGGGCAGGGGAGAAGGGGCCCGTGGAAACTGGGAAAGGCTGTCAGGGAGAGCTATGAATGAGAAAGGAAGCTAGAGCAAGAAAGCTGGCCTCTGCCTGGCTCTGTCTGTGTACACACACACACATACACACACACACACACACACACC
>NW_022103920.1:5855779-5859828 GCF_000313985.2 Echinops telfairi | reverse complement strand
AGTGCTCACTCTGGTACTCACTTAGTGCTCACTCTGGTACTCACTTAGTGCTCACTCTGGTACTCACTTAGTACTCACTCTGGTACTCACTTAGTGCCCCGTGGTGGCCCCCCGGCATCTCAGATGTGCTGGGAGCTCAGGGGCGCCACTGCCTTTGGGGGAGCGTGTTGGAGCCACAGGAACTGCAGGTTAGAGACAGTGGGAAAGGTGGTGCGTGCTTGTGTACACGCGTGTGCCCATGCATGTGGGCATGCATGTGTGTGCGCCTGTGCCTGTGTGTGCATGTGTGCTCGCATGCATGGGCCCATACCTGGGCATGCAGCACACAGATATGTGCATGCGTACTGTGCACGTATGTGCTGTGTTTGTATGCTTGCATATGTGTGAGCGTGCTTGCCTGTGTGCGTGCATGGGTGCACAGGTGCCCAGGTGGTCCTGAGCCCACACTCCCACCTCCCTCCAGGGCCTGTGGGAAAGGCGTGTGTCTGTTCTGTGTCCGGCATAGAGTCCTCTGCAGGGAGCCACTACACCACTGTTTGAAAAAAGCTTTATGCTTGGCAGTGCTAGATCATTTCACACTATGAAACGCCGTCTCAATGGTCATTCCCAGTGTTTGACGCTCACTTCCGCTGAAGAAGAGGAGTCCTCCTTCCACTGGGCGGGCTGGTGAGGCGCTGTTTCTGAGACTGATGGGCGGACCCTGGCCTCACCTCCTGGGGAGTGGCCAGGCTGCGCCCACTTGGACCCGGTCACTTCATTTGCGCCCCTTCCTGGCACTCACGGTTTTCTTGTCCACCTCGGGGTTCCTTCCCACCCTGGGCTGAATAGGCACTGCCCTATCCAGCTGGGTGTGGGGTGAGGGGCTCAGAACGAACAGGAATCCACAGTGGGTCTCTGTTTCCACCTCCCGGTGTGGGCTGTGGTGGAAGTTGGAGCCTGTGTGTTAGTCTGGGTGGACTAGAGAGACAAATTCATAGACACTCATATGTGCATAGGAAAGAACTTTATATAAAGAGTGATTGTATATTGAGAAAACATCTGGGCCCAGTCCAGATCAAGTCCATAAGCCCTATATTAGCCCATATGTTCAGTACCAGTCTGCAAATTCCTCTTCAGACTCATGCAGTGCATGCGATGGTGCCGAATGCAGGAAGATCGCAGGCCAGTGGGGAAAGTCTTGTGGATCCAGTGCTGGTGGAAGCATGTTGGCACTGGCGGTGGTCTCCACGTGGCTCCTCCAGCTCCAGGGCTCTGGCTGCCATCAGCGTAGCACTATGTGGCTTGTCTACAGGAATGTGTCTCAGGGAGTGAGTGTGTCCTGCCTCCAGCGAGCTAGTTATCTCCTTAGTGTCTCCAGATGAGGTCATCAAGCTGATTGACAGGCTAGACTCCACCCCGCCACTCGTTGACACCAGATTATGTAAAGACCACACCATGTTTTAAAGGCAGGATGGTCGCGGTTAATCTTCATCTTCTCATGAAGATGACATCAGCACATAGTATTTTAAAAATAATAGAGAAGATATAAATGTATGGTGTTAATATATTACTGTCCTATGAACCACATAGTTGAAAACTCTACTAACCACCATTACCACCACCTTCACAGCTACCATCATCACCACCACCCCATACCATCATCCCCACAATCATTATCACCACTACCACCATCACCGCCGCCACTACCACCTCTGCATTGTGACCTTTACCACCACCACTACCACCACCACCATCCTCCCCACCACCACTACCACCCCATGATCACCACCATTAGTGTCACCCTTACCCACCATCCTCATCACCATCCACTACCACCACCACCCCTACCTTCATCACCCCCACCACTGCCACTATCACTTCCACACCACCGCTACCCCACCGACACCATACCACCACCATCATTACTGTCACTGCCACACACCTCCATCACCTCCGTCACAGTCACCACTGCCATTGACATCACCGCCACCTCTACCACCACCATCCCCACCTTCACTGCCCCATCACCCTGATCATTAAAGACAGCAGCAACAGACACTTATTGGCTTAATGGCCGGGCACGGCTGTAAGTGCTTGGAGGTATTTACTCAGCTCTCACAGCACTGTCCTCGAGATCATTAGCCTCATTTTCAGTGGTGTTCGCTCACTCGGTCATCTTGACGAGGAGGAGGCCCTGGTGGCTGCGTGAAAGCTCTCTGTTCCCCTGGCTACATCTCCCAGGCCTGGTGTGCGCGCCCTGTGTCTGGCTGAGTGTCCATGTCCACGCGGACCCCTTGTGGGGGCTCACTGGGTCACGGGGGCGCTGAGGAGGCCGTGGTGGTTGTGAGCAAGCGAACCGCAGAGGAGGACCAAGTCAGCTGGTGTCCAGCAGACGCCACCAGGGAGTGTGGGATGGTAAACCTCAGGGGCCAGGAGCTGGCGCAGGAGCAGAGCCCTGGGGAGGTAGTGGTTACGTGTTGGGCTGCTACCTCAGCAGTTCGAAACCACCAGGTGCTGCGCAGGAGAAAGATGTGCTGTTCTCGGCCCCCAAAGAGCTCAGTCTCGGAAGCCCAGAGGGGCAGTTCTGTCCAGACCCATGGTGTCGGCTTGAGTCAGAATCGACTCGTTGGCAGTGAGTGAGGTTTCTTAATGTTTTATTATTGGGCGGTAGAAATTACATGGTGAGACACAGGCATGAGAAGTTGGTCACAATGCGGTTAAAACCTTCACTAAGAACCCTGTTTGGCTTTAAAGCGACTCTGATTGGGGGAGGTTGTAAAGCTGTCAACTGTGCACTTGAACTTATCCTCAGCCTTTCCTTTCCTTTCCTGTCCTCCCGACCCTGTCTCTTTGGCACGAGAACATCTGAAAGTGAACTTTGGGTTTCAGGGTGCAGGCCCTCTGACCCTACTCTGAAACAGCTCATTAGGAGAGCTCAGACAAAGACACCCTGAGCCTTGGGTGCCTGCCACCATCTGAGGCTGGGTGACAGCGAGAGAGAGGAAGGGTGTCAATTCTCTGACGTGGTCTAGGGAAAAGGAAACACAGGCCATCCCTGGCTACAGACATCTGACTTACTGGCATTGGCTTCTTGTCCTGTGAGGTGGTGTCAGAAACCCACTCACCATCACACTCACCGTCAGCCATGCACCCCTCCCCCAGCTGTCAGTGTTGCTCCCGGGAAGGAGGGGCGGCAGGCAGTGACCCCTGTGTACCAAGTCACACTCTTTTCTACTCTCAAAAGCGGGTCCTTGGGCTCAAAGAGCTTTTCGGTCACAGAAGGCTCAGCCTTTGCTTGCACTGAGCCCTGGTCGTGCTGGGCTGCTGCGCTGGGCTGCTCACTGCAGGGGCAGTGGTTTGAACCGCCCCCCCCCCATCACTGCCCTGGAGAAAGAGGGTGCCTTCTGCTCCCATGAAGGGGTCCATACACTCTCAGAAGCCCACAGGGGCCGACCTGCCCTACCCTATGTGGCCGCAGTGGGTGGGCATGGACTCGATGGCACTGAGCTTGGGTTTTTGTGGTTCTCTTGCCCTAAAGTAGGGCTTTCAGCCAGTCCATTCATTCTGGGCTGAGCCCCTGCTGAGCACTGAAGCATCACCTGGGGAGGGGGCATGCCTCAGGTTCTCTGGGGTGGGCATGCAGCTTCTCAGCAGGGATGGAGCCCGTGTAAAGGCTGGCATGCAAGTGAGGTCTCACCTACAAGTCTAGCCGAAAGACCTGTAGGAACGGACCCGTCGGTGCCTCAGGCCCAGTCTCTGCAAGCCCCCTCCCTGTGGGACCAGGCCTTGTCCCGAGCCTTAGAAGTGGGACCACTCAGCTTTGAGGGGCTGCAGCATTGGGAGTGTGTGTGTGTGCATGTGTGCCAGCCTGGCCACACTCCCCCTGGCCAGCTCCGGAGGGCCTGTGGGACCTGCCGGGGAGGACACTTGGAGGTAGTACTGACCCATGCACCTCAGCTCTCACAGTGGTCAGGACTGTTCCCAGCAAGTCAGCAGTGAACAGATACGCCACATGCAAACATCCACCCATGTATGGACACATGTCGTCTTCACTGTGAATACTCACACGC
>NW_022103920.1:5846497-5855509 GCF_000313985.2 Echinops telfairi | reverse complement strand
GTGAACACATGCCCCACATGTGAACACCCCTCCACACGTGAACACATACCCCACACGTGAACACATACCCCACACGTGAACACATACCCCACACGTGAACACATACCCCATATGTGAACACATACCCCACACGTGAACACATATCCCACACGTGAACACACACCCCACATGTGAACACCCTCCCACACGTGTACACACACCCCACATGTGAACACATATCCCACACGTGAACACATACCCCCACATGTGAACACCCCTCACGTGAATGCATACCCCACATGTGAACACATGCCCCCACATGTGAACACATGCCCCCACATGTGAACACATATTCCACATGTGAATATCCACCCATATCTGAACACGTCTCCTCTGTGAATACTCACATGTGTACACATCTCCCTTACATGTATACTTACCCCCACATGTGCACACCCACCCATGTGTGAACACATATCTGAACTGTGATATGCACACATGCACAGATATCCGAGACATGTATACACAGCCCCATATTTGAACACCCACCTGTGGGTGAACACATATTGCCACTTCTGGCCACTCACACATGAACACCTCTCCCCACACGTGAACGCATATCCCCCAGGCACAAGGTGGGAAGACCCCTCCCGCTGCCCTCCGCTGGTCGTCCTGGTCACCGCCACCGCCATCCCAGTTGCTGTCTGCGGCGTTGAGAGAAGGCAGCGCATGCCTTGCTGTTGCTGTTGCCATGGAAACGGGCAGAGACAGGAGGCCACGGAAATGAGGGAATCAGACGACATCTGCGGATCAGGAACCACAGAGAGGAGGGGGCTCTCTCCCTACTCCTCCGCCCACGTTGCGAAACTAACTTGCACGGAGGGTCCTGGGGCCTGGAGGGGCAGGGTCTCCTGCAGGTGCAGCTCATGTCCCCACCTTCCTCTGCTCTCATCACCTTCTGAGACAGGAGAGACCCACTTAAAATTCTGAAAGGCACTCCCAGGTCCCTGGGCCCGCTCACCTTCCACAACACTGGCTGTATGGCTGGCATCGGGTCAGAGGGCTGGGTGCTGGGCAGAACCCTGGGCGCCGGGGCAACCAGGCCCCTCACAGCCTCATGTCTGGAGACCCTGCTGTTAGTCCACGTGCCTCTCGTTCATCTTGGCAAACCATGTGGCAAAGCCAGGTTCCTCCTGAGCAGCCCAGGCACCTGCCTGCCACCCTCCACCTCCAGGGACTTGGAGAAGATGGCAGGAAGTTTTAGCAGTGCGTTCCAAACTGCGACCTTAGCATCCTATAGCCATACGGCACACACAAGTCAAATAGGTAAAAATGCCACACAGGTGCTGGATGGGCGAGAAATTGGGTCTCTGGACCCACTGGTCCAAGCACCCGCCTGTTGGCTCAGGGGGACCAAAACCACATGACCTCCAGCAGTTCTCCAAGAAGACCTAGGGGCACAGCTGCAGTGAATTGTTCAGTCGCTAGCCACAAGGTCAGCGGTTCAAACCCAGCAGCTGCCCTGGGGGAGACCAATGAGGCAATCTGCTCCCGTAAGGATGACCATCTCAGAAACCCCCTGGGCAGCTCGGCCCTGTCCTGGGGGACTGTTGTAAAAGTTGGCTAGCGGTCAAACCCACTGAAGGCACCACAGAAGAGAGGCCTGGCTGGGGTCTGCTTCGGCAAGGCCACCACCTTGAGGAGTGGGTGGCAGGGTCAGAATTGACATGACAGTGGCTGTCCAGTCACGGCCTCCCCGCAGTCACTGCCGCCCACGTGCAGGGTCTCGGCTCCTCTCCCGGGTGGGGAGCACTAAGCGGGTAGAGTGGTTAAGTCCCTGTCTGTCTGATGTCCATCCCTGAGCTCCGAGCCCCGGTGCACACTCGCATCTACATCTGAGAACATTTTAAGTGCTCCACAATCAACACTCACAGAAGCAGCAGTCCAGAGATCCATCCACATCCTGCACCGGGCCCATCTGCTGCACAAGACCTCTCTCTGTGCAGTGTTGAAGGGCAAGGCCGTTGCTTTGAGGACTGACTACGGGTGCCCAGCTCACGCCGTGGCATTTTCAGTCACCTCCTGTGCCTGGGAAAGCTGGGCACGGAGTAAGAACGGCTGGGGAGGAGTCGCCGTATCTGAGTAACGGAAGGACCACGGCCGGCCGGCACAACCAACAAACCTGTCTCCTCGGAAGACGTACAGCCAGAATGCTCCTTAGGAGCAAGGGTGGTGAGATTTTGTCTCACGTGTGTTTTGACATGTTCTTAAGAGGGGCGGGTCCCTGGAAAAGGACGTCGTGCTTGATGAACTCGAGGGGCAGAGCAAAAGAGGCAGGCCTGGGCAGGACGCAGGGACACGGGAGGACGTGCGGGGCGGGCGGTGTTTGTTCTGTTGTGTACAGGTCGCCGTGAGTCTGACAGCACCTGAGGACAAAGCGACAAGAACACCTTCTCCTCTCAAATCCCACCGGAGGGTGAAAAGTGGCATCATCTCTGAGAAGTTATTTTTTTTCAAATTTTGAAATTAGAAGAAAAAGATTCGGTTTTAACACTTAGTTGAACTCATGGGTTTCCCCCACCCCAAAGATGTCTTAGAAGCAGGACCCATGTGTAAAACCCCAAAGGAGGGGCCTAAAGTCCCACCCCCCACCCCTCTTTGACTCCTGGAGTCACGCAGTCGACCTAAAACAAACCCACCGCCCGGGGGGTGAATCAAACCCGTGGGGACACTCCGTTTCCAGGGCTGTACATCTTTACAGGAGCAGACAGCCTCATTTTTCTCCTGCCCAACGGCCATGGGGTTTGAACCACTGACTTGGCAGTTAGCGGCCCAGCCCCTCACCCACAGCGCCATGCGGGCTTGTGGAACGCAAAGACTGGGCCATGCTTTCAGGACCGCAGACAGAGCAGCCTCATTTTTCTCCTGCCCAACGGCCATGGGGTTTGAACCACTGACTTGGCAGTTAGCAGCCCAGCCCCTCACCCACAGCGCCATGCGGGCTTGTGGAAAGCAAAGACTGGGCCATGCTTTCAGGACCGCAGACAGAGCACCTGGCTCTGGGCCTGCGCTCTGTTCCCTGCGAGACCTGGGAGGCCGCCGGCCGCACCAGGACCCAGGCGGCGGCCTCGGTTGTGAAGTTCCCGAGATCGGCAGAGGCCTTGCGCTGGCTGATGAAGCTGAGCTAGTGGTGCACACAGGGGACGGAAGCCGAGGTCAGAGCTGGCATCATCCGAACGGTATTAGGGAGAGCTGGCCGGTCTTGAAGGTGGTGGAAGATGGCAGGCACCCCCAGCCAGGGGGCCACTTCAAGCTGAAGGCTTCCTCACGCCTGTCCCCTGTAGAGAGGAGAGAGCTACACCTCCTGTGGCTTTGGTCAGCTGTGGTCGCATCCTGTGGCTCGGTGCACAACGCCCACCCTCGTGAACAAGAGAGCCAGCCACTGCCTGGTCCTGCCAGGTCTCCATGGCCTGGTGTGTCCCAGTTCACAGCGGCAGTGATTGTATCCATCAGCCTCAGAAGTTCCCTCCATCTAATTGGCCCCTCCCTAGACCCAGGAGCCCTGGTGGTGCAGTGGTTATGAGCTGGGCTGCTGCCCACAAGGTCAGCAGTTCGAAACCACCAGCTGCTCCCTGGGAGCTATGAGGCTTTCTACTTCCACAAAGAGTTACGGTTTCGGAAACCCACAGGGGCAGTTCTGCTCTGTCCTATGGGGTCAGTGTGGACTCCGGGGCAGTGAGTTTGATTTTGGAGAGCTTATTATCTTGGCAGAAGATTTTGTGATTTGGGTGTGCCTGGGGTTTGTTGTTGTTGCTTTGTTTTTGTCCCCCTCGGTTTTATTGGGTTAGGGTTGGCACACAGGCGCCCGGGGCCTGTCTACATTCATATGAGGGTGATGGTATGGGTTTGTGCCTTGGTCACAGTAGTGGCTACCTGCGTCTGTCCCTGTGATGAAGTGATGTCGAGCTCACCACACACACACACACACACACACACACACACACACACACACGATACCCATGTCAGTGCCATGGCTTTGGTGTTGTATGAGGGCTACTAGGTAAGATAGAAGCATTGCAAGAAGTGGCGTCAAGGGGACCCAGGACCACTCCGTGCTGTCCTTGCTCGGACCTGTGACCCTGTCATTATTTTATAATAACGGCTTTAGGAAATCGAAGCGCCCAATCCAAAGCTGGTAAATGTAGAAGGAAAGAATGCCGGTGGGGGGCAAAAAAAGGCACTCCCACAAAATGGGTCACAGCGAAGGCCAATGCTTGGATACCAAAAGCAATGAGCAGAAGTTACAGGAGAAATGGGCTCAAAGTATATCCCCCAGGGTACTGATTAACTGAAGAGGTTAAAATAGTCAGTGTGCACTGGAGAAACCTGGCAGCCGACCAAGGTCAACGTGAACAGTAATGAGACCCATGGGCATCAGGAGCTCCCTAAGATAATACACACAGCACCCTCCCCCTACGGTCCTCTGGTGGAAATCACCCCTTTCCAGCCACGGGGAAGCCCATGTGGAGAAGCCTGCTGGGAAATAAGTGGCCAGCAAACACCCTTCATCGGAAGGGCCAAAAGCATGTCTCTCAAGGACCAGGGAGATGGAGGGACTTCCTGGGAAGGGACCTGGTGGCACAGGGCATGCAGACCTCTGTAGTCCAGCCCTTCCCAGTGCGGGCAAAGCCCCCTTGGTCTTGTGGAAGGCCGGTGACACTGCCTCCTGGGTGGGGAGCGGGTGGTGCAGGGCTCTCCTCTGCCATGCTCCGTGCAGAAGATGCGGCACCCGAGACCGCCAGGTGACACCCAGGAAGGAGGCTGTCACACGAGCCCCTCCGCCATACCTGATGCCCAGAGGGGCGCACCTGTGGCCACAGAACTCTGAAACACAGCCCCCCCTCCCCCAGCACGTGGGAGGGGCACCCACGTTTACCCACACTCAGCCAACAACACACAAGCCCCTGCTGCCTCTCAGGGGGTTTTATCAGCCGGGTTTTCACGTTTTTATTTTATTTCTTTGTTTCTGCGCTAGCCAAAGTCTGGGCCTTTGTGGCCGCCAGTGTCGCGGGCATTTGTCTGCCTGCAACTGTAGGAGACCACAGACTCAGCGCGGTGGGCGGTTTGCTGAGAAGCTCTCGGGCGGCCTTTCACCTGTGGGGTCTGAGGCTGCTTCAAGGACCCTGGGAGGGATGCTGGGCTTTCCTGGCGGGAGCGGGTGGCAAGCGCCCCGAGGGCTGCAGGAACCTACCTAGGCTGGTGCTGAGTCAGAACCCACTCAATGGCGCAGTGGGTGGTTTGATGTATATATACACAGATCCGTGCATACATAGGGCTTTTGAGACTGTAACTCTTTTAGGAGTAGACAGCCCCGTCTTTCTCCCGTGGCACAGCTGGTGGGTTTGAACCTGCTGACCTGTGGCTAGCAGACCAATGCCTACCCACGGTGCTGCCGTCATATGTCACGTGTGTATGTGTATGTAGATGCATAAAACATGTCGTCGGCTATCTTAAAACTCAAGAGACACACAGCGACGTGCGTGTATATTATACATATTTCCAAACCAATAAAACCCAAGCTCACTGTCATCTCATTGATTCCAACTCGTAGCAACTCTGTAGGACAGCGTGGAACTGTCCCCTGAGGTTTCCCAGGCTGACACTCTTACGGGAGCAGAAAGCCTCATCTTTCTCCCTTGGGGCAGCTGGTGGGTTCAAACTGCTGACCCTGCGATTAGCAGCCAAACACTTCATCCACTAGCCACCAGGAAGCCCTAAGGAAACACTGGCTGCTTGGACAGCCTTTATACGCACAGCTCACTGGCGCTGGCTGAGTTCCACATTCTGGCTGAGCAGCCTCGTCACCCACCTCAGCTCCCTGCCCCTGTCCCCCTGCCCCTCTCCCTGGCACTGACCTTGTCCTGACTACGACTTGCAGGATGTGCTCCCAGCCAAGACCCCCAAAGAGCACTGCTTCCTGACCAGCTGCCTCTGGCCGCTTGAAAACCACACCTCAAAAGACAGCCCTACCCTCTGGCTGTGGTGAAACTCTAGCTGGGCGCTGGAGCGGTAAACATATGCCCTGCTGACCCTCTGACATCTTTCTACACAAGCATGCTTGGCATTTGGGTGGCCAGTGGGCTGTCTGCAGCAGAGAGAGGGCCGGCCGGGTCTCTGTGTGCAGGAACCAAGCATCTGTGAACAGTGCCGCACAGAGAGACGGTCCTGGTGATGTCGTGGGTTTGATTTTATCGGTTAGATCTCTCTCTGCCGCTCTCGTCGCCTTCAGAGCTCCATGGGTGGGGGCAGGGAGCACCAATGGTCTACATTTGATCACTAAGCCAAAGCTTGGTGGCTCAGACACCCCCCTAGTGGCCCTTCAGAAAACAAGCCTGGCTCTGCTTCTGTAAAGATGACAGTGGACTCGATGTGATGTTTGGTTTTTAGAATAGCCTTCAAAGGAAGGAGTCAAGAAGTGGCGTCCTCCCTATGTCTTCTGATAAAGTAACCTGTATCCTCAGCTTTTGCTGCAGAGAACACCCAAACTCTCCTTGTATAAAGCAACGACGAGTGGTTTCGCTCACAGGCATCTGAGTGGCGATGAGGCCTGAGCTCAGCGGGGCAGTTCTTCAGGCCTCCCCAAGCGCACCGGTGACCCACAGCTAGCTGCCGGGTTGGCAGGGGACAGGCTGGTCTCTGTGCCACGGGGCTCTTCAGCAGGCTACCCACGCTCTCGCGGATAAATAAGGGTGCTCAGAGAGAGCGCAGACGTTTACGAGGTTTGCTGCGTTCTCCACAGGTTTGAGGCCAACACCACATTGTGATCTGAGGGGGTTCAAAGTCACCTTTAAAGGAGGAGAATGAAAACATAAATAAAATAAATAAAGAGGAGAATGATTGGGGCCATCCACCCTCCCCTCCCCCTCCCCCAATGAATCTGCCCCAATTTCACTAGTTCACCCCCGTCCCAGTTTCTGCTGCACTTTCCTCAGACTAAACTAGCTGTCGATGAGGCAGCTCTGGCTCCCTGCCACCCGTGGAAGAGCAGAACAAGCTCCTCAGGGCTCTCTTGGCTGAGATACTTAGGGAAGCGGGTCTCTCTCCAGGTCTTTCTGCTGTGGTGTCTCTGCGTGAGTTTGAACTGCCAACCTTTTGATTAGTGGTCGAGGATAAGCCGTGCCACCTAGCACCCTATTCTTTATTCTCTCTCTCTCTCTCTCTCTTTAATCTGACATTTTTCGTGCACTTGAGATCTTTCAGACACCCACTAGCTACAGAGCCTGTACCAGGTGTCCCTGGGAATAGAAAACAAGCACCCAGGTGAGGTGACCCCACCTTCAAGGGGCTGTCATAGATGTGAATCAGAAAGGGAGCAGCACGCATTAACACACGCTTGCCACACACTCACCTTGACCCAGGGTCTGTGTCAGGACCCAGGACCCAGGGTGGACTGGGGACAACATGTGCTCATGAGCTATTCCTCCCTTGTGTCCCAGGGGTTGACCATGGCCAGGGTCCTCTCTCCCCCACTCCTGCACCCAGACACAGGCCTGCAGGTGGCCTCCTCCATACTCCCCTCCCCCCAGTGCCTCTGCTCCATCTTTTCATCCGTTGCCATGGGATACAGCATCTGTTACCATGGGCTATAGCACACCCTTCTTGCTGCTCTCCCACCTCAGCCCCTCCTCCCTGCCAAGCTGTTGGCGAAGTCCTCACCGCTGCCAGAATGGTCCTGAACAGGCAAACATGTCGGAGAGGGGGGCTCGAAGGAAGATCACACACTTCTGCACGCCAGGCGAGCTCCTTCGCTCCGGCGCCCCCGACACCACCGCCCTCTCCAGGATCCGACGCTTATGTTAGTCTCTGGCCAAACGGACACACGTGGAGAGTTCCCGGAGGACGTCCATCTTTTGCTGGCCTTTCCCTTGCACTTATTGTTCCCTTGGACCAGAACGGTAGCCCCTCCCCTCTCCTGCTGGTTTGCCTCAGTGCTACCCCATTTCCGGCATACAGGTTTTTCTTCCAAAGAATCCCTGTGATGTGAGGAGCCCTGTCTTTGGCACGGGAATGCCGCTGCCTCCGAGGGCCGTGCGAGGGCCGTGCTTCCGCTCCTCTGTCGCAGGTTACCTGTGTCCCCTGACACGGTCTGCTTTCGTCGTTCTCCGTAGCCCCTTTCAGATGGGGCCTCGTGGTCTCAGCCCTCCTTCTCCGGCCAGTAGCGTTCCATGAATGGTAACTGACCAAATGGAATCGAGCCAGAAAAAAGCTTGTGTTGGCAGACGGTATTTTGAGACCTCGAGGAAACATTGCCCTGATGGTGCTGGGGGGCTGGGGGGGGGGCGATGCGCGCGTGGGACAGGGCCACCGAGGCTGCCACAGCAAGCTGAGCACTGCCCCAACTAGTCGGAAAGAGCTAGGGTTCAAGGCAGGGATGGTCTCGGCCTCAGTTCAAGAAATGGTGTCTTCCATCTGCCTTTTGATTCAGTGACCCGTATCCTTAGCTTTTGCAACAAACCACCCCAGAACTCTAGTGGCACAAAGCAGCTACGAGTGGTTTCGCTTACAGGTATCTGAGTGGCGAGGTGGGCTGAGCTCAGTCATGGTTCTTCAGGCCTCCCCAGGCTCACTCGTGACCCACAGCTAGCTGCCGGGTTGGCTGGGCACAGGCTGGTCTATGTGGGCACAGCCGGAGGGCTTGTTTCTGTTCCGTGGGGCTCACCCCACAGTTTATCGAGTCTCTGGGAGGCAGTGCCATCCGTGTCTATGAAGCCGCTGTCCGGGGAGTTCCGGCCTATAGCAACCCCGTGTGCACAGAACGAAGCACACATTACACACCCTGCACCTGTCATGGTGCTTGCTGTGTTTCAACCCCTGTCCTAGTTTGAGTGCTTTCAACCAGAGGGGGCTCATCTTCCAATCTTGCCAAGGACAGTCTGACGCTGCTCATCATAAAGTGTCCTGGTGTCTGGTCCTTCCGAAGCAGCCAGCCTTTTCATTCTTCGTCTGGAAGTTCAGCTGAACCCTGACTGTCCC
>NW_022103920.1:5844221-5846036 GCF_000313985.2 Echinops telfairi | reverse complement strand
CGATTCATAAGTCACAAAATGACAGTGATAAAGGAGCAACGAAAATAATGTTATGCTTGGGGGGTCACCACCACATGAACAACTGTTAAAGGGTCTCGGCATGAGGAAGGTTGAGAACAGCTGCTCTATGGGACCATCTTCTGTGATCTCTCTCAGAGTGGTCAGTAGTGGCAGCTGGGCACCATCTAGCTCTCCCCGTCTCAGAGCTGTGGGGGCTGGGGTGCTTGTGGCCCATGGGACCAGCTCCATCAGCCTATCAGCCAAGCATCTGACATGAGTGAGTGGAGATCCAGATCAGATAGCAATGGCTCGTGGCAGGACCTTCTAATTCTTAGGTTGGGGTAGTGCCACGTGGCATGGAAACAGCCAGGGGAGGGGGCTGGAGCCTATGAAGACCCAGCGCCTGGTAGATAGAGGCCTAGGGAGAATTAGCAAGCCTGCCTAAGAGCTGTCCAGGGTGCTGGCCCAGTTCCCCTCCCAATGCGCTTCTGCCATGATCTGATTCTCAGAATGTCTGTCTCCGACCCTCTCCTTTGATCCTTGCTACGCCAGGCTGGGGGACTCCATCATTTTCCTTATTTCAGCTCACCCTCACCCCCACCCTGAGCCCCACAGTCATTCTCTGCAGAGGGGAAATTCTGAGGCTCAAAGAATTCCTCTTGGGTCAACAACAGGAGCACATGTTGGTGGTGCCCGGGAGATGTGCGTGTCGCTATGGTGAGCAGAGAGAGAATGTTACGTAGGCCTGGAGGTGATTTTCAGAGAAGGAGAAATATTGGCACGCGAGGTCAGACCACCATCTCCAATCTCGCTCTCCGACAGAGAATATCCTTGAAGGAAAGTTCTAGCATCTTCCTAAAAGTTAAGTGCCTGCAGGCCTCTAGGCTGAGAAGCCTTTCATGGCCAGAATTGACAAATGTGCCCAACGCTCTTTAAATCTTTTTCCAATTTGCTCTCAGGCTCACGACTGGAATCAGGAGACACATCTGTATGATACTGGTTGTAACATTGTCTCTTTCTCTTTAGTCCTAACCTTACTCTTATGACTCTGGTGCCTACTCTCCCACATGCCTATAAGGGGGGCATGGCAGGGAAGTCTTCCCCACCCCACCCCTTATCTACTTCATTTATTAACATGATAAACACTGGGCATATTTTTTCTCTGTTCTTGTTCCTATGCCTGGGGGACCTCAGCTGGGGCCCCCAGTGCCCTCAGAGGAATCATGAATTTGGATGGAAAAATAAGTCTTGGACAGAGTGCAGCCAGCATGCTCCTTAGAAGGGAAGATGGGGAGACTGTCTTTCATACCTTGGACATGTTATCAGGAGGGGCCAGACCCTAGAGGAGGACATCCTGCTTGGTAACGTACAGGGTCAGCACAAAAGGGGAAGACCTTCCAGGAGATGGATGGACACAACGGCTGCAACAATGGGCATCAATGTAGCAGTGATTGTGTAAGGCCAAGCTGTGTTTCACTGGGATGTGCATAAGGTCACTATGCATCTGAACTGGAAAGGACTTTGGTTCCAAAATAAGAGGAAGACCCTGTGAGAGGGAAGCCCCTTCTAGCAGATGGACATTGGGCCTCTACTCAAGCACTCCCTCAATGCAAGAGCACCTTCTTCCATTAAACTGGTGTTCCATGATGCTCACCTTTCTGACCCAATCACTGAAGACAAAGCGGGTGCATAAGCAAATGTGGTGAAGAAAGCTGATGGTGCCCGGCTATCAAAAGAGATAGTGTCTGAGGTCTTATAGGCTTGAAGATAAACAAACGGCCATCTAGCTCAGAAGCAACAAAACCCACATGGAAG
>NW_022103920.1:5841866-5843582 GCF_000313985.2 Echinops telfairi | reverse complement strand
GGGAGGGGAAAAATGAGGAGCTGATACCAATGGCTCAAATAGAAAGCAAATGTTTTGAGAATAATGATGACAACAAATGTACAAATGTGCTTGACACAAAAGATGGATGTATGGATTGTGATAAGAGGTGTCCGAGTCCCCAATAAAATGATTTAAAAAAAGAAAAGGTGAGGGAAACACCTTCTCCACCCATTGGGTCCTGCTTGGGATGCCTGTGTGCAGACGCAAGACCTGTTGTGGCTGCCGCAGACTCACAAGCCTGACACAGTGGTCCAGAGCACGCCTGGGGCTGAGCCCGTGCCTCGCGTCTGAGCCCCTGAAGTCACCCATGCAGAGCAACGCAGGGCAAGGAAACGACCTGTCGCAGCCAGATTCCCCATTATGTGCAGCCAAACGCATTCTTCACTGGCTGCAGCATCGTATACAGGGTTCAAGTTCTGGCTTCCACTGTTTAGATGGAATGATGGTTGACCACGAAGAGCGTAGGCCTGAGCTACACGGGTCTGCTTGTTCTGGGAGCTTGTCCTGCTGTTGTGAGAGGGGTGAGTTCAAGCGTTGCAAGGATCTGCTCAGAATGCCCGGAGAGCTCTGACTTTTCCGTGTGAATTCCCGCAGAGATGGGACACTCAGAGATGACTTGTCATGTGGCGTTTTAAGGGAATCTCAGCCCCGCGCCATCTTCTCGATCACACATGTGTGTTCGAGGCCATTGCTGCAGGTTGTGATCCATAAACTCCGAACTGGCCCATGTTTGGAAGGAGACCACCAGGTTTTTCTTCCATGTCTTAATCTAGAAGCTGTGCTGAAAACTGCCCACCATGAGCAACCCTGCTTGTATGTGAGAGGTCAGTGGCACGTCTCCCAGCGTCACAGCCACACACAAGCCACCACAGTATGATACGGTGACCAGTTGGATGGTCAGTAACATGAAGTGTTGCCCATATTTAAAAACCAGGCAATTTTTAACTAAAAAGCCCACATTTGCAGCGTTTCTTGAAGAGTCTGTGTCCTGGCAGCATGGGTCTGCTTTTTCAAAGGAGATTCTGGCTGGGGCTGGTGCTTCTTGTCCCCTCTCCTCACTGTCGCCCTGACACTGAGACGTGGGCATCATTGTGGGCGCTGTGTTGTGTCTCTGGTAACAGAGGGCACCTCGGCCAGGCCTGAAGTTTCTAGAGGGGTGCGTGCTCCTTGCCTGGTCATTGCATCTGCAAATCGGGCCTGTGGGCAGCGCCTGGAGGCCTTAGCATGTGCAAGCCATCATGGACTGCCGCATCAGCATTGTGGTGCTGGCCAAGAATATTGAAAGTGCCGAGGGCTGGCAGAACAACGAACAAAGCTCTGTTGGAAGAAGTACAGCCAGAATGCTCCTTAGAGCAAGGATGGCAACACTTGGCTCTGGTACTTTGGACATGTTGTCAGGAGAGACCAGCCCCTGCAGAAGGACGTCATGCTTGGTAGAGTAGGGGGTAAGAAGCTCCCCAATCCGGGCCTGCTCTACCCTAAGGGCTCCTGAGGACTGGCAGCAGGACGTCGTCAGCCTCCCTGTGAGGGGACCTCCCACGGGGGGTCATTCTCTGGGACAACGCCTCAGAATTCTGGAACATGGAACTAAGCCCGGGACTCTGAGATCAAGACAGGGGACCTTGGGCTTTGAGTTGTTCTGCCCATTTGCCGGAAGCTTTGGACCATGTGCTTGCGAGCTTTGGCGTGAAGCCC
>NW_022103920.1:5825883-5840148 GCF_000313985.2 Echinops telfairi | reverse complement strand
TCTCATTTCAAAAGGGGCCCATGCGTGAGCAGACGGCCTTGGTTTGTCGAGCTACGCTGCTGTGTAGTCTTGAGGTGACTTCATGGGGTAGTTCTGGGTCAAGGTTCCACAGCTGTTCCCAAGTGGTAGACTCAGGGGCCCCCTCTGGTCTCAACATGTTCAGGGAAATCCAGTTCCCAAGATGCATGTGATGTTCCGTGCCACAATTTCCCTCCGTTGGACCAGGCTCCAACGATCAAAGCTTTGAGGAATGGGTTCATAGCAAAGGAGGCAGTAGTTGGTGGAAACAATCAGACCCGCGGTGCATTCTGTCACCGCGTGGCTCTCCTCCTTCTTGTTGCTCCAGGTCGATAAGACCCACGGCTGTTCCGTAAGGTCGTGGGCAGCTGATTTGTGGAGGGCCATCGCCAGACCTGTCTTTGAGTGGACCGGACAGCTGAGTGCATTCACCATTTGTGCCACCCAGGTCCTCCAAAGGGGTCCGACACCAGGAGTGGCCTCAGCTCCCTTCTGGCATCTGTCTGTGCCGTTCCCACCCAGCAGTGTGTCTATAGTGCTTTCTGGACCTCGCCAAAGCCTCGCATCTTCTGGAAGCCATCTGTTTATGTGCCTGCCGCCCGTGAGACACACGGGCCTTCTTTCAGTTTGTCGTGTATCTAACACCTTCAGAACTGGCTCTCAAGAGGAGGACTGACCTTCCCTGCCCCGAAACACCTTCCCAGAGGCAGGGTCTACGTGAGTGCTGGGGGACCCTTGACTGAGGCCAGACGTCCAGGCTCTGCCCTGTCCCCAGCCCCCAGGGCTGCCGTCACAAAGTCCCACGATGTGGGTGGCTTCTCAGAATAGACTTTTTTTCTTTGCCTCACAGTCTGGAGGCGGGTGCAAACATACCGTGGCGAGAGTGTGAGTTCATTTCCAGACCCCTGCAACACAGCGAGCCAATGCAGAACTTCTGTTCTCCCAGTGCACGTACAATTATACACACACCAGGAGCGTTCTTCTGGCCTGGCTCAGCCATGCCTAGACACCCAGCAGAGATGCCCTCGGCAGTGGTAGAGCCTGGAGCTGGGCATGTGGGTGGAAGAGGCTGCAGGAGACTTCCTGGGAGTGGGTGGGGCCAGGAGAGCAGGCTTTGAGCCCCGGGGGGTGAGGCCTAGGCTTGGGCGTGGGAAGGGCAGCAGTTCAGGTGCCCGGGCCCTGCCCCAGTGGGGGTCAGATGCCACAGAGGGCACTGGAGAGTACGAGAGACTCCCTAGAGAGTGGGGGGAGGGGGACAGAGACCAAGGCTAGACTCACATTTTTCTAGCTTGTTTCGGGAGAAAGATAACGCTTTCTGTCCCCATAAAGATGGACAGCTTTGGGGCGGGAAGGGGAGGGCGGTCGGGGAGTGGGCGGGATTAAAAAAAAAAAAAGATGGACAGCTTTGGAAACCCACGGAGGCAGTCCTGCTCCGTCCTGTGGTGTCAGAATTGTAAGTCAGACGGACTGGATGTCCGAAACTTTGGGTCCTAACTTCTCTTGCCTGTTTGGAGACCTGGCGATCCAATGGATAAAAGACTCCTTCAGGAGACTAGTCTAGGAAGCATGCAACCGTGGTTTGGGAAGAGAATGCTGACCTACTGGGACACATGAACTGAGCGCTCGCTCACAGAGGACACCGCAGACTAGCTCGTGTGTAAAACCCACCCTGTCTGCAAAGTGCATCCAAGCAGGGGCTGTGGGCGGGGTGGGGATACCACGGGTGGGCAGGGCCATGCTCTCTCAGAAGTCGTGGGGGGTGGGGTGGGCGGGGCGGTCGTTCCCTGTCTCTCTCCACTTCTGGTAGCCCACTTATTCATTGGCTGGTAGATGATCCATGACCTGCTTCCCCTTTGGTGTCTCACAAGGTCAGGGCACAGACACCTGGGTTAGGGCCTTATCCTACATTTGGGCAGTGGGAGGGCACAATTCAAATGACAACAACCTCTCTTTAGAGCCTTCTCCCAAGCAGGGCCTGTGATGGTACTACGATGTCCACTCTGCAGGGCAGGTGGGCAGCCGGGGCAGGGCAGACAGCGCTGGGTAGGGGGCAGGTGGCACTGGGGTGGGGGTGATTCCTCACCATCTCTCAGCTTCTTGGGGGGGGAGGGCAGCGGCTGCCACCTCTTCTGATTTTCCACAGAAGCTGGAAATCGGGATTTGAAAGTCACTGCTCCCGATTAGTTGAACGTAATTAAAAAACCATTTAGAGCGTGGTGTGGACCAAACAAAGCACACCTGTGCCTGGCGATGGTGCCAAGGATGGCAGGAGTGGGGACTCTGGCCCCAGACTCAGAAGCCCCCTCTCCCCTGCCTTTGTCATCGTGGGGACTTGCCACTTTCTCTGTCTTGGGTGAAGCATGGGCAAATGTAATGGTTGAGACTCTCCCTCCCACCCCCCAACCCCTCCGTCACAATAGCTCGCTGTTGCTAGCACCCCCACCCCCACCCTGAATGCTTTAGATTCAAATGGGCCCTCAGAGTGTGAGTGGAAGCACAGGGGTGACCTTGGCCAAGAAAGGAAGGGCTCTTGTCTGAGCACGAGGCAGCCCAGCCTGGTCCTGCTCACATGGTCTTTCAACGTGCTGAGGAGTGGGAGCTGCGGCTCCTGCAGTCCGTGGGTTCAAGTCCAGCCTGTGGGCCATCAAAGGGGCTCCGACCCATAGCAACCCTAAGCCCAATGGAACAAAGCCCTACCCAGTCCAGTCCTGTCCCAGCCTCACCCCCATTGCTAGAAGGCTGATGTTTGAGCCCGTTGTCGCCGCCACTGTGTCAGTCCATCTCTGAGGGGCTTCCTCTTTTTCTCTGACCCCCTGCTTCCCCCAGCAGGAGGCCCTTCTCCAGGGACTGGTCCCCCTGATGACATGTCCAAGGGAGGTTCCTTACAGCCTCTACCAGTTAGGACTCCTTCCTGCAACCTCCCACCTTGCTGGCCTCTATAGAATGGGAATGAGGGCGTTTCTAAGGAGTCCACAGAAGCATGCAACATTGTGGACCCAGAGGGCGAACACCCCCACCCTGGGGGTGGGGCGACACCCGATGGATACTCACCAAGAACTGGGACCACTACCCAAGGAAAGTTGGTTCTGTGGAGGAGGCTAGCCAGGAGGGATGGGAGCGGCTGGGGGCTGTGGAGATGGTAGTGCTGTCTGTTGGGGCGTGGGGTCGGGGTGGAGCCTCGGTGGGCAGGGGGCGGTGCTTGGTGGCCTAGGAGAAGCAAGAACAGGGAGGAGGAGGGTGGAGGGGCACGAGCTGCTCCTGCCAGCCAGCTTTGGGAAACCTGTGCTCCAGGCTCCAGTCACCCTACACCCTATGCTGTCTGTGTGACCTTGGTTCTACCAAGGTGTCTTCTCCTCCTCCTCTGAGAGAGGCGCGACCTGCCCCACCCCGCCCCGTGAAGATCATGGTGCGGGGGTGGGGTGAGGGGGTGGGAGGAACCTCTCCGGAGAGGCTCTCAGGAGCGCATACTGGCAGGCCTTTTGTCAGCTCCGTGAGGGGACGTGGTCTGTTCAGAGAGGATGGCTGTGGAGCACGCCCATGAGTCATCATAAAATAAGAATGCCCGGCATTAATGATTAATCACCGGCTTCTTGCTGGCTCCCCGAGGCCCAGGAGCCTGCTGAAGGCGCCTCCGCTCCCCCTCCTGCGCCGGGGGACCCTTCCCAGGAGCGCCGGCCCAGGGGACCATAGCGCCACCCCACAGACACCAACGCCACTGGTGGTCACAGCGCGGTCCTCCAGCGGTGACCTGGCCAGGGGCCTACCCAGGGGCTGGCGGGTAGGTCATATACCCCGGGGTCCGCCAAGGGGGCACCAGGGAGCCGTCTCTATCTCCGGCCGTGAGGGGTCAGGCAGCAGGTGAGAAGGGATGCGCCCATTTCCCGCTGCCCCGGGGATACTCGCAGGTGCAGAGGCTCCCTTCTTTGCAGCAGCAGCGTTTGCTCCGCGGAGGGAGGAAGACCCCGGCTTCTGGGCCTCGGTCCTTCGCTTCGCTCCGCAGCCCCCCAGGCGTCCTGCTGCTTCCCATTTTCCGGGCTCTCCACCCATTTCCGGACCGCTCCCCTCCCTCCCCGCGTCGCCGCCCCGCCACCTCCCGCCTTCCTCCTTTCACCTCTGCGCGCAGAGGTGCGCGCTCCGCCTCCTCCTCCACGTCCTCACCTCTGCACCGCTCGCCGCGAGGTCGGCAGTTGAAAACCACCGGCTTCTCCGCCGCAGAAAGACGAGGCTCTCTACTCCCCTAGGAGTGACCGTCTCGGACACCCACGGGGGCCGTTCCCCCTGGCCCCGTAGGGTCCCTGTGAGTCAGGTGGGCTCGATGGCTGTGATTTTAGAGTTTGGGGGGGCACACTGAGGCAGAGGTGTGGGGTGCACCACTCTGGATGACACTGCCTGCCAGAGGAGGTGACATCAAAATGGGCGTCTATCAATTTTTTGTGCAGCCTTTCAGCAGAGATTTTTTATTTTTAATTAAAAAAACATCCCTGGAATTGGTTACAGCATTTGTCTGTGTGTGTGTGTGTGTGTGTGTGTGTGTTAAGCACACATGTATCAATAAAACAAAAGGGTTAAAAAAGTTGTTTAAAAATTTCATTCTGTTTTCATGGAGTTTTTGAAGCCTCCTCATACACCTATAAGGCTAAGCCTTTATGCTCATTCACAGTAAACATTTTTAAAAATTGTAAATAGTTTAATTTGCATATACCTCCTAGACCCTGCAATTCAATCACTCAATCATAGTAAGATTTATGCAATCTTCAACACAGCCAGTCTCCGAACACTTTTCTTCTGATATGCACTGTTGTGAGCTCCCCATTTCCGTCCATCCTCCCCTGCCACGCATGCCTCTGGGCAATTATCCATCCAGTTAGACTCTCTATAGAAAAATCATACAAACACAAACATGACGTAAACAGACAAACAAAAACCAACAATGACTAAACAAAATATAAGAAAGCTTCAGTCAAAAAGAAAACAGAAAATATTAAAAATGGAACCAATCTTTAAGTGGATTAAAAGGGAGATTGAGGGACAAGATATTAACAAGATATTAACATTTCATCGTAACTGCATCTGCCATCATCGACTGCACAGTGCTGTCTGTCTGACGGCAAGGCTGTTCACATCCGCTGATGATGATCAGCGGAGACTCACCGGAGACGCCATCCCTGTGGGAACCCTGCAAGTGCATGGGGGGTTCTGCGGTCACCCACAGTCTCCTGCAGACCTGGTGTGCACAATTTAAGCTCTGATTTGACCGTTTAATTTTACTCAAGCCATTTAACCATTTCCCCCTTCGAGTTTGGGTTTGATTATTTACCGTCTTTGGATCACACAGGCTGGTGTGCTTCTTCTGTGCGGACTTGGTTGATGCCCGTATATAAAAAGACACACCTTTAAGGCCTCAGACACTACTCTTTCTGACAGCAGGACACCATCTGGTTTCATCACCCTTTGCTGCAGCTCCCATCTCTTCAGGGCGAGCAGGGCCACGTCATAAGAACGAATTGTTCTTAGATTGGGGCTAGAAGTAGGCCTGAGTCCAAAATCCGTTCGTATATCTACGGTTTGTATGTGTCTCTGGTTCATTTTAGGGACACCGTTCTCATTTTTAGATCATCCCCTAGGGGTATAAGGTAATTTTTGTTTTGTTTGAGATTAACTCGTTTGGCACTAAAGACTCCAAGTCCATTTCAATTCTACATTTCCTCTTCTCCTTTTTTTAAGCCACTGTTTAGGTTTGCGGGAGAAGGACTCTGGAGAGATTTTTGGTAAACACACCATGTAAATTTACACAGCCCATCTCAAGAAATAAAATCAACAACAATATCTGATCAAGCCCTCCATAGATGTGGTTCTCCTTCTCCCCCTCCCTATTACTCCCCCCCCCTAACCTATCCCGACCCTCGCCCCATTCCCACTCCCGTCCCTGGCCTCCTCATCGTCATTCCAGTCTTGTCTCTTGGGGTACAGACCACTTTTCTTTTCCCTGTATAACAATGGTGTTATTAAATACTTATCTTTGAAAGACGCACTGAGTTTGCGCCGCACAGTGTTCTCCAGCTTTGCCCATGTCTTGTGGTGTTTCAGAGTTCTTACTGCTGCTTACTGACACATCACATTCCATAGCACGACTGTACCGGAGCTTGTTTATCCATTCCTCCACCATTGGGGTTTTTTGGTGGTTTCCATGTTTTTGCTGTTGTGGAAATTGCTGCAACGCACATAGGTGTGCATATGTCTGTTCGTGTTGTGTTGTTGATTTCTTTAGGGCACATGCCTGGCAGAGAGATTGCCAGATGGTAAGGTATTTGAATTTGCATTTGTTTAAGGAAGGGGGCTTCTATTGAGAGTGCCATTAACTTAGCCAATGGTATGGGATTTTAAACACTTGAGAAAAAGAAACTGTACAAGTATCTGCTGGGTTCAAACTCAGTACATGAACTGTTGAGTTGTACAGATTAAATTCTTAAGTGACTGGACGCTGTTGATACAAACAACGGGGGTTGATGATAGGGCAAACTTCTAATAATATTCGTTCACAATGGCAGAACCATGCCTACGAGTTGAGCACATGTCAGAAGGAAGCAAGGCAGGCATTCCAACAGTGAACAGATGACCATCCCCCGCTACCATTTATTGGGTACCCCCAACCATGAGGTCTGAACAGAAGCCCGGTGACCACCCATTCATAACCTCGGGGCGCACTCACCTGCTGCTTCTCACACCAGGGGGTTCAGCCTCAACTCCCAGGGAGTCCATCACTTCCTTAAATCTGCTAGGGTGACTTTGAGGTAAAGCCTAGTTTATTTCGTGGGGTTTCCACATCGAGCGAATCTTTCTGGGGTGACCTATGAAGGATGGTGTGCTTCTCACCCATGGGTCTATGGCACACTCTCTGGCTCACCAAGGGCTGAATGGAAACCAGGTCAAAAGTGTCCAATTAGGAAGGTAGAACTGGGTATTGTCTCCCCTTGGGTTCTAGGTAAGTACAGTGAAGCATGTATTCCTAATGGGTGGCTGCTCCTCCCGGTCCCCCAGCCAACAGAAGTAGCATCTTCTTCTCCAAGACATGCATGCTCTCCTCCTCCTCCCAGCTGCGCCTGAATTGCCAGGAAGGTTCGCTTGTCCCTCTGGTAGGAGTGTCTGTTGGTTGGGGCGACCTTTGCACAATGTTGCACGGCAGGAGCTGAATGGCCTCCTCCCTCTCCACCTCGTGGGAGAAACTCTGAGCCCAGCTGAGGTGGGTCTCCCTGTCAGGGTGGTTTTTAAGAAGCGCATAGAGAGGGGGTGACGTGTGGTTTGTGGACGCTAGGCAGTCTCTCCGTCCAGTGGTTCAGCGGCCGGCTGAGAAGCGTGGATGACGGCAGAGCAGAAGCTGCCTGTGCCCTTGGCGTTTACTCCCCGGCACTGGACTCAGGCAGTGTGCGCCCCTCGGGACCGACTAACTCCTAACCTCTTTCTCTTTGAACCTGCCAGTGCGCCACGTCAGAGCTGTCACGTGGCTCTGCCTGCCCTCGCCACTAACACGAGCCGCTGTTTCCATCGCTGCCCTTGCCCCTCTCGTCGCTGATTGGGTCAACTTTTCAGGCGTTTTAGCCACAATCAGGGTGGTTATTTATGGACCTATAATCTCGGGGAGTCAGATCGACACAGTGGCAGTGTGTGTGTGTGTGTGTGTGTGTGTGTGTGTGAGAGAGAGAGAGACTTAGAGACAGAGAGAGAGAATGAACATATAAACACCATGGTTACAGGTGACATCCTACCACTCTTGCTAGCTCAGCTCTCGCCCCCAGGCTGCAGCTCCAGAAGCTTCCGGCCTCGCCAGCTGTTTAAAATGGCTGACCTTGGCTTGCTTCCTCACTGGTGCAGCTGAGCCAACTCCAAGGAGGTGCTTTGTATTTTCCCATGAGCAGGGTTGTAGAGCAGGAGCCGGCTCCCTGCAGACTGCCGGGGACCTGGGTTGGGAGTGGCCGTTGGGAGTGGCCGTCAGGTCAGGCAAATGGTTCTACCACATGCCCCCTGTTCTCGGACATGGGGAGTCCTGGTGGGCCGTTCCAGCTGTCCCCTGGAGCCAGAGTCACGGCTGCCCTCTGATCCTCAATAGTTTTTCAGCATGCCTCTTAAATAAACCATAAAATGGAAATGGGCTGGCATGTGGGGAGAGGTATCCCATGGGCTGCCAACATGCCCAGCAATGAGAAAACCAGGGGAGTGGCACCCCAGGGGGCACACCTGTCTCTTTTCCCCGTCACTCCCCAGCACCGTCTGCTGGGCCTCGGCCACCTCTCCGCCGGGCTGGGGCGGAGAAGCCAGGACAGCCCAGGTTAACGTGTGCTGACATAGTCATCTGCAGGGAGCAATTTCCACGTCTTCATCACAGCAAGGAGTCAGCTCCTGGGTCTAGCTGGCCTCTGTCTCTTCCTGCCTCTAGAACTGTCCCCCAGAGCCAGACCTCCTGTCCAGTCGGTCAGGTCAGCATGGGCTTACTTGTGCCTAGCCCCTGGTCTGCGGCTGACTGTGTGGTGGAATCCATAGGGAACTGTTGACTCTATATTGGTAGGCAGACGTGAGTGAGTCCGTGCTTGGCTTGCTGCCTGGTCCTGGGCTCAGGCGCCACACAGGCTCTGGGCACAGAACTCACAGCAGCTCACGGGGACTCCAGGCACAGGCCCAGGGAGTAGAGAAGGGTGAGACCTGGTTGGGTGCCCCTGGCAGCGGCTGACTGGGGTGGGGACAGCAGGCTGGCAGATGTTCCAGAGGATGCTCCTGCCCTGGGACATGGAGTGTGGCCTCTGCCCACCAGGCTTGGCCAGCCAGTACAGTGACTGACCATGCCATAGGAGTTGGGTGGAGAACCCTTGGCTCAGCACAAGCCGGGGAGGCACTGAGGGTCATGGCTGGGACAGGAAGGCAGGCCTTGCTCTGTGACACTGGCCAGTTTAATAGTGCTGGTGTTTGTCCCTGCTCTCCTTTGAGGGGGTGGTTGACTCCTCTGGGGTGGCTGTAGTGAGTGTGCATGTAGACTTCCACTGGGCAGGGGCAGCTGCCCCCCAAAACTGGGCACCATCACACAGGTCCCTCATGGCCTATTGGCCATCCTTCTATCTTCCCTGGGAGGACGCAGGGACACTGGCCACTGGCTTCAGGGCCAGGGGGACGCTCAGTCTCTGCTGTGACTGGGCTCATTCTCCACCACTCGGGCAGGCCTGCGAGCCAACCAGACTGAGGTCCACAGCAGTGACCCGAGGACAGGATGAGGACAGGGCTCTGTGTGTTGCTGGGCTGCACACAGGACGACCAGGCAGCTCTGGAAGCTGGGGGTCTGAATTCAGGGTGGCCGGGCCCCCTCCAAAGGCTCCGGTGGAAACCCCTTCCTCCCTGCTCCCAGTGGCTCCAGGCAGCCCCTTGGTTTTAGATGCATCTTCCCATGATGTGCTTCCAGGGTGCCCCCACCCCACCTCCCCCTCTGTTGTACAGACACCCCTCATGCAGGACAAGGAGCCATCCTGTTCCACGGTGACCTTCTGTTGACCCCACTGATGCCATTTCCAAGACCCAGGGGTTAGGACTTACCATATCGGGGACTCAATGCAGCCCTTTCTGAGGGACCTTAAAAGACATGAGGTGAAGCCAGCCAGGGATCCCATGGCAGACACCTCTGGTGTCTCAGTGGAGGTGTCTCAGTGAGGCCAGGCGGCCATGGCCACACTAGCAGGAGACTTGCCCAGGGACCACCAGCTGATGCCAGCCCGGCCCACTGCCTCCAGGCTCAGCCCACCTCCTTTCCTTCTCCCCAGCTTTGCCTGCTTGAGAAAACACTCTGACACAGTGGTTCCCAATCTTCCTCATGCCGTGACCCTTTAATACAGTTCCTCATGTGGTGGTGACCCCCAACCATCAAATCATTTTGGTTGCTGCTTCATAACTGTAATTTTGCTACTGCGATGCATCATCATGTAAATAGCTGACATGCAGGGTGTATTTTTATTGTTACAAATTGAACATCGTTAAAGCATAATGATTCATCACAAAAACAAGATGTAAATTATAGATTGTGAAATAATTTATTTCTAATGACAGATAAATGAAATTTTGTCTTGAAGCATGGTGTAGCATGGGTAACAATTTTCATGCTGGGTGTATCTGCATGTGAGCGGACCCGCCTGCAGACGGATGGAGGAACGATGTCTGGGTTCCTAAGACCATGGGAAATATGTGTTTTCCGATGGTCTTAGGCGACCCCTGTGGAAGGGTCGTTTGACCTCCAGGTTGAGAACTGCGGCTCTAGCCAGTCCCTGCCTCTCTCATCTTTCTTACCCCTCGACACTAGGTCCCTCTCAGCACCCTACACACACTCAAGCCTACCCGTTTAATTGAGCTTTACAGAGATAGAATATTTTACAGCCGGAAGGGCAGCGGCTCTGCTCGGACAAGTCCATGGATGCCGCTTCCCCACGTCTCATGTCGTGTCCGAGTGCCCGGCTGGCCTTTCTCTCCATGACTCACCCCTTCTCAGCAGCAGCCATGCCTCCATTGGCCTCCCCCAGACCTCCAACTAAGCTCACTGTTCTCGAGCCCAATGCCGACAGGACTTGGTCAGACTGCCCCGCAGCATTTCCCAGACCGTGGGTCTTGATGGGAGCACACAGCCTCATCTTTCTCCCTTGGAGCAGTTGGTGAGTTTGAACAGCCTACCTTCCAGTCAGCAGCCCCTTACTTAACCCTCTGGGCCACCAGGGCTCCCAGTAGTCATCCGTTTGGTGTGAACACAGCTGCTCTCGCCCCCTGGGAAGCAAACAGCCCTTGACTCACTCTGTTGCGATTCTGGCTTTGTTGGTCTGACCTGGACCTGAAGCTGTTTCTTCCTGCAGCTTCTAAACGTCGACTCTGGAGCCCTGTCCCCGCCATCTAACCCAGAGGACAGCACTGGGGAGTCTGGGCAGCCTGCAGTGACTCAGATGGTGTCCCCCTCCACTGTGGCTCTGGGGGTGGGCAGGGCCTGCTTCAGTGGATGGAGGGACATCCCTCCCCAGCTGCTCCCTTTAGGTTGTCACCCAACACAGGCCTTCTCTCTGTGGGTGTCGGCATGGAGATGGGAGAGGGATGTGCAGGGGGAGGTGCTGGTGAGGGAGGGGGCTGAGGGAGGGGCAGGTTGGGCCTGTGAGCACAGGACCCCACCCTCAGTAGAGACTAGACTGACCCCCTGCCACACAGAGACGCAGATGTGTGAGCAAGGTCCCTGTGGTGACGTGTGGTGACATGAGCCATGTGTGGGACTTCCTTCCCCACACCAGCAGCCTGCCGTGTAAATCCACTCTCCATGGGGTGGTCTTCTCTCTGCAGCCTCCTCTCAGTGACTGAAGTTACGGTGTGGAACTTGAAGGGGACAGATGGGCTCATGGCTGGGCTTTTGGCTCCCAGGGGCTCCTGGGGGGTAGGGGGAACAGGAGCAGGCCGGGGACGGTGCTGGGTCGGCACCCCCCCACACACACCCGCTGCCACCCATGCCCAACATGCGGTTTGAGCTGTCTTTGTCCCCGCACCAGCCCCTGCATGGGGTTGAGAGTCTGTCTTCAGCCTCTGGTCCATCATGGAAGCTTCCATGCGGGGAAGTTGCTTCCTGAGTCCGAAGCCTCTCACCTCTTCCCAGGGTTTGTGCGTTTCTGCCAGCCCTTCCTTGTGATTTAAACGCTGCTCCCTCACCAGGGGGACTTTAATAATTAACAGGAGTAAATCCAGTCTGAGATGAGAGCGCGTGGATAGATTCTAGCCCATGGGAGGACTCTGGGGTGGCTCCTGCATGTCCGTCCGTGGTGGTGCGCCATGCCAGGTGCAAAGTCTAAATCCGCACTGCACATTCATCTACCCTTCCATCCATCCCTCGGGAGCTCGCGTGCGAGCTGCTGTCAGATCCAGGCCCTTCCGTTTTCAGGAAAAGACAGCGAGGTCCAGTGCGGGGGAGGCTTGAGGAGGTGCACCTAATGCCTGTGCTGGAAGCAAACTGGAGCACATCCCGGCTCTCATTACCGTCCACAGGGGTGACTTTCCAGAGCCGAACATTAAGCTCCAGGGGCTCCCCACCACCACCATCCTGCAGGACGCAGGGAAAGGAGCCCCTGTGCCTCCCTGCAGCTCTGCGTTCTTAGCAGCCACAGGTACTGGACCCTATTAGGATGTGGTGGTTACTTCCGCCCTGGAAATAGGGTTGTATTGAAGGATCGGCATGAGTTTAATGCACAGTCGCGTTAATTGAGCGATCGGAGGCTTGGTTTCAGAGGAAAGACTGTTCTTGGGAGGAGAGCCAGACTCTTAGAGAGGCCTTGGAGCACATGGAAGAGCCATGGATGAGTACAGAGGGGCCACTCAGTGGTCCTCATGCCCAGCGGAGACCAGATGGGACCATCTCAGGACCGTAGGCAAGAGCTAACAACCCAAGCACCAACGGCCAGGTGCCCTGAAGACGCGCGGCTGTCTGGGGCACCTGCCTCAGTCTGTGTGAGCCAGAGCACGCGTCCACTCTCTGTGATGTCCTCGGCCCATCTTTCGCGTTTGTGCTTCCTTATTCTTGTTCTCGTGTTGCGGCTGCTGTCAAGTCGGTCTGCCTCACGGCCACCCCGGGCGCAATGCAACACCGGGTGCTCTAGTCCTCCGCCATTGTCATCCTTGTGGTGCGCTTGCTGACACGGGCCACACCTTCCAGCACTACCTAGGACAGTGTCCTGCTGTCAGCCAGAGGCTTCTCCTGGGCTGAGTGCTGGTGAACTAAAGCTCCAGCAGCCTTAGAAGGGTTTAGAAATCCTTCTGAAACTGGTGCACCATGGGTGACCCTGTTGGCATGGGTGACCCTGTTGGCATGGGTGACCCTGGTGGCATTGGAGATCCTGGCGGCATTGTAGACGATTCTGGTGGCATGAGTTCTGGGATCCGAGTGACATGCAAGCCACCGCAGATGAGGGACAGACAGATGTGGAGCTTGCTCTCCTTCGCACCCAGTGAAAGTCCCACAGCTGCTTCCACGAGCATTCTCCCTGCCTTCTCTGCAGGAACTGCACTTAAGCATAAAACCAAATAGCCCCGAGTTAATTAGAGAATGCTTACCTTTACTGAAGAAGAAAAAAAAAGCCAGCCGATAATGGAAGAAGACTTCTAAAAAGATAATTTCGCAAATCACAGAGAAGTGATCGACTCCGGCAAGTATTAGTGGTTGTTATGAAAGCCATTGTGTGTGCAGCTAATGCGGCCAGGGACGTTAGTTTTTACAGCCAACATGACAGTGGCCCCACACAGATTCCTTCCTGGTCTCAAGAGGAGGACATAATTTCTTGTTGGATTGGATTATTGCTATCTAATCTGGTGATCTTTAGAACATCAGCGTGCCAGCCTGATGTTGTATGTCCTGGCCCCCGTGTTTCTGAAACACACACACACAAAGCTTCATTTTGATCCTTCGGGTCTTTTGTTAGCTATGTCAGGCTATCAGAAATACAAGGGCTCTAGCAGCAAGAGAGGAGCCCAGGTGACATAGTGGTTGCGAGTTAGACTGTGAACCGAGAGGGCAGTGGTTTGAAACCACCAGCTGCTCTGTGGGGGAAAGACGAGGCTGTCTAGTGACAGTCTCAGAAACCCACTGGGGACGTTCTACCCTGTCCTACAGGGTCAATGAGCGAGAGGGAGAGCAACAAGTCAGACATCACCACGAGGAAGTATGTGGTGAGACACCTTGGAAGGCCATGGTCAAAGAAGGTGCTTGCTAGATGGAGAAAACCTTAAAAGGCCTTAAGCATATGCATGAAGTGGTCCTGGATGGGGCCCTGGTTGGTTCAAACCAGCTGTATTTGAGTGTGTGTACGTACGTATGGAGTATTACAAAGGAAAAATGTTGCTTTGAAGACTAAGGCACCTTTGACCTAAATCATCCATGGTATTTTAAATCACTTTATATATATAGAAGCTGGATATTGATTAAGCAAGAAAGAATTGTTTCGGCCAGTGTAAGATATGGAAATAATAATGATTCATAATTTATCAAGGGGTCATGAGGCGGGGAGCGAGGGACTGAGGGAAAAAAGAGGAGCCGATACCAAGGGCTCAAATACAAAGCAAATGTTTAGAAATGACGATGGCAACATAGGTCTAAATGTGCCTGATACAATGGCTGTATGGAATATTATAAGAGTTGTAACAGCCCCCAATAAAATGATATTTAAAAAGAAAGAATGGTTGTTGTTAGTGCCATCAAGTTGGCTC
>NW_022103920.1:5823087-5824918 GCF_000313985.2 Echinops telfairi | reverse complement strand
GGGGCACCATGCTGCAGCAATGGATCCAGCACAGCAATGACTGTGAGGGTGGGTAGGAGCAGGCAGTGTTTCGTTTTATTGTATGTTGCTCCGAGTCAGGATCATGATTAAAACAGAAACCCAAGAAAAGCAAACTCACCCCCATCGCGTCACTTCTGGCTCATGGTGACCATAGAGAACAGGATAAAACTGCCCCTTGGGGTGCGGGGGCTTTAAATCTCTATGGAAGCAAAGAGCCTTTTCTTTCTCTTCTTGAGTGATTGGTGGGTTCAAATTGATGACCCTGGGGTCACTAATCTCAACGCGTAGCCCGTTATCCCACCAGAGCTCCTTTGGATAAAATAATTAGGGGGAAATAATAGGCACAAGAGAGCTGTAGTCCTTTTTAACAAACAAACACATGAACAACCATGTGGGGCCAGAGATATCTGTGTAGACAGATGGTGCCCACGTGGACTGTAAGTGTGATGTGTACCTGTATATAACTCATTGTCATTGAGTCAAGGCTGACTCTTCGTGACCCCCTAGGACAGAGTAGAACTGCCCCTGTGAGTTCTAGAGATTGTAACTGCTGATAGGAGTAGAAAGCCTCATCTTGCTCCCGAGGAGTGCCTTGTGGTTTTGAACCACTGACCTTGTAGTTAGCAGTCCAATATATAACCACGACACCACCAGGACGCCATACACCCATAAAAGGGTGGTGCGGTTGAACGTGCTTGGCTGCTGGTCAAAGGTGGGAGGTTTGAGTCCCGCCCATAGATGTCTTGGAAGAAAGACCTGGAGATCTACTTCCAGAAAGGGAACCGCTGAGATCTCTCCAGCACAGTTCTCCTCGGATGCCCATGAGGGTGCCGTGCCGACTCAGTGGCATCTGGTGCAGGGATTCAGGTGCAGGAAAGAAAATCGATCCTGCCGTGGCAGCAGTTGGTCCCTGGTGGTAGAGACACAGTGCTTGATTTTTTACGTTCCCCCCACTCCCCATCTGCAATTTGCAATTTTCCATAATGCGTGGGGACGGCTTCTGTTATTTTAAGAAATCACATAAAGAAAGCCTATCAGAAAGGAATTAAGACTTCATGTAGCAGGAAGGTCCGTCGGTTCCTTTGGAAGAGGAATATATGCTGTTTCCTTTTTAATAAACATTTCAGTTTGGGATCATTTCAGATGCCCGGGAGAGTTACACAGACACTTCAGAGAGGCCCCCGGTGCCGCCCAACCATTTCCCATGGTGCCGCCCAACCATTTCCCATGGTGCTAGTGTCTCACCTGGCCACGGTAGGGGGGTCGGGGGTGGAGGATGAAGGCGCCCACCTTGGTGCATGGCCATTTCACTGGCCTGTGCTCTGTGTTCAGCTCCCGCTACTTCCCCTCAACACCACAGCCTCGAGCCCTCATGTCTCCTTGGTCTCCTCTAGCCTGGGGCAATGTCAAGATCTCCTGGCCTCTCCTGTCCTGGACAGTCCTGCAGGACACTGTGCTGGCATTTTGTATATCTATATCATAAGCTGTTTAAAAGACTTCGTTTCTCTTTAATACCAAAACCCATTGCCATTGAGTTGACTCTGACTCACGGTGACCCTACAGAGCCAGTAGAAGTGTCCCCACACATTTTCTAAGGCTGTAAATCTTTATGGAAGCCAACTGCCTCCTCTTCCTCTCTGGAAGCAATTATGGGGTTTGACCCCTGGACCTTGTGATTAGCAGCTCAACGTTGAACCCAGGGCTCCTTTCCTTTCCCCTTGGACTGAGTCAGGTTCGCTATGTAGGATGACATTCTGTGTATCTGTTCATCTGTTGATGGACCTTGGGTTGTCCCCACCCTTTGGGCAAC
>NW_022103920.1:5819033-5822171 GCF_000313985.2 Echinops telfairi | reverse complement strand
ATCCTGATGCCACGTCCTTCTTCACAGAACCCAGCTTCTCTGATGATTGGCTCAGCATGCAGGTTGAAGAAGTGGGTGAGAGAATACAGCCCTGCCACACACCCTTCTTGATTTTAAACCACTCAGGCAGTATTCCCTTGTTCCTACAACTGCCCCTTGATCCGTGTTCCAGTTCAAGTTCTGGAGGTCCTGTGCTTCTCAAGGCTATCCATCGTCTGTCATGACCCACACAATTGAATGTCTTGGCATACTCAACAAGACACAAGTAAATATCCTTCTGGTAGTCTCTCCTTTCAGCCAAGATCCATCCGATCTCAGGAATGATATCTCTTGTTCCACTTCCTCTTCTGAACCTGGTAAACCTCTGGCGGCTCCCTGTCAAAGTACTGCTGCAACCTTTATTGGCTGATCTTCAGCAAAATCGTACTTTCATGTGACGTTAGTGATAGGGTGGTGTCGTTTGAGCATCCTGTTGGGTCACCTTTCTTTGGAATGGGTCAAGTCTGGATCTCTCCCAGTCAGTGGGCGAGGCAGCTGCCTTTCAGCTTTCTTGACATTCTTCACTTTCTTCATCGGCAGCTTTAATAGGTGGAGCATACATTTGAATAAACTGGAGCATAAATGTGAATCGTAGTTGTACTGGGTGGATTTCCTTGTATGCAGAGAGATATTATCTGACACAGCCCTGTGCTTCAAGGTAGATGTGGAAATGTCCATTTTGACGGTGAATGTGATGCCGTTCCTCTGGATTCTTCATTCCTGGCGTAGTCAGCCAGGTGATTTTCCAATTCAAAATGGTCAGTGCCGGCCCATTTCAGCGCACTAACGCCTAGAATGTTGATCTTCGTGCATTTCTTTTCTGACAACTTCTAGTTTCCTAGATGAATACCTTGTACATCCCAAGCTCCAGTGAGTAATTGACACCTGTAGTTGTTTCTTCTCGTTCTGAGCTGTGCCCATCAACGGAGGTCCTGAAGGCTCTGCTCCCCCATCATGAGGAACCGCTCTCCTTTGAGAGGGCAGCTCCTCCTCCGGCGCTTCGGGGTGCCTTCCCCACTGGGACCTCATCTTCCGGCACTGGCTCTGACAGTGTTCCGCTTCCATTCATGACGTTTTCAGTCTTTTTTATTATTATGAAATACTTTGATTGGGGGCTCTTACAGCTCTTATCACGATCCATACATTCATCCATTGTGTCAAGTACATTTGATTTGTACATATGTTGCCATCATCGTTTACTAAGCATCTTCTTTCTACTTGAGTCCTTGAGATCAGCTCCTCATTTTTCCCTTCCCTTTCTCACCTTCCCTCCCTCCCTCATGAACCCTTGGTAATTTATAAATTATTATTTTCATATCTTACATCGTCTGCTGTCTCCCTTGATCCACTTTTTGTTGTCTGTCCCTCAGGGAGGGGTTTATATGTCGATCCTTGGGATCAATTCTCCCTTTCTCCCCCCATCTTCCCCTTACCTTCCTGGTATCTCTATTCTCATTGTTGGCCCTGAGGGGTTTATCTCTCCTGGGTTCCCTGTGTTGAGAGCTCTTACCTGTAGCAGTGTGTGTGTTCTGGTCTAGTCAGATGGTTTGCAGTCTTCGACAGTGTTTCGACACTATCCGTAAAGTTTTCAGTGGCTAATTCCTCTTGAGTGGACAGCCTCTTCCTTCTTCATAGTCTGTTCTAAGTCTGGAAGCTCTGCTGACACCTGTTTACTTTGGGGGACCCTGCTGGCATTTGAAATACCAATGATCTGTATCTTCCAGTGTCAAGCAATGCACCAGCCATCGCTGTGTGACAAACTTGACAGGTAAGTGGTGGGAGGTACAAGCATATCGTCTGTTTAATCTCAGGGCCTTGCTGGTCTCTCAACAGCTTCTTTTCCCAACAGAGGGATCCTGTGCTGTCTAATAGCTTGTGACATGAGACTTCTTTGGGATGCCCGGAGAGGCTCTTTTCTGTGAACATGGTGCATCCTGGATGTGCGGTCCTGGGCAACTGTCTCCTTTCCTCTCTGTCCCCCACTCTCCCTGCCTGTTATTATTGGGGTGCCACTGAGCTGGTTCCAGCTCCTATCACTACCCTTGACCACAGAAGGACGCACCGCCCTGTCCTGAGCCAGTCTCGGTGTCCTTATGTTTGAGCCCATTGTCGCAGCCACTGTGTCAATCCACCTCTCGGCGGGCCTTCCTCTTCTTGGCTGATGTTTTGCTTGACCATGCGATCATTACCTGAGAAGGGAAGAGTTCTGAGTCAGGCCACCACCATACACACTTTTTGAGAGATGATTTAGTTGTTGCTGTTGTTGTTGTTGTATGAGATATCCAGGAGTCTTCTTACCTTGCCAGGAAGTTCTTTGACCTCTGGCAAGTTGGGTCAGGAGTCTGATGGACTGAGCTTCCAATGGGAGAGCTTCTCCTATCTGTCCTTTGTTATGATTCTAAATACAGCCCAAGGAGACACTTCACACTCGGCCGTCCCCAGGCACTGAAAACAAAATATAAAAAAACAGACCAAACAAGAGAACAAAATCTGCCGACCATTGAACGTGCACATCCCCAGGACAACATTTCTCAGACCTTGATGCATATTTGGGGGGAAGGGGTTTTGTGATTAGAGTCTCCCCGCATCCTGATCACCTTGATCTTCCAGAGCCAACTGTAGTCCTGCGGTGGTAAATGAGCGGTCGCAAGGGTGTCCAGTTGAAGGCTATTTGGGGGCTGTGCATGAAGAGCGTTTGGGATTGGAGTGGTCCAGCAACACCTTTAGAATTGTTCGATCGTTGGCTTGTGTTCTAGGTTTCTATGCAGATCCTTCCAAGGCACCTGCGGAGGAGAGCTCAGGTGAGGTACATGCACCTGTAGGAGCCCTCATGCACCTCTAGAAAGTGACGCTCCTCCTCTCCGCCTGTGTCTTCTCCCCCTCGGAGTGCTGCCGGAGCATGTTGTTCATGCTTTTCCTCCCTGGCCAGAAAGTGTGGTTTATGGATTGTCGCCACCCAGGACACAGCTGGGTGCTGGCTCCTCCTAAGAGTATTTTGTGCTGTGTTTGATCCCTTTATTTTCCTTCAACCTAAAATATTAAAAAATATATATATATTCCTAACAGTAAAGAATTAACCCCCCGCCCCGAGAAACGATG
>NW_022103920.1:5814810-5818933 GCF_000313985.2 Echinops telfairi | reverse complement strand
AAAGAAAAAAAAAAGAATAAAACCCCCCAAATGAACCAAACTCACTGCCATGGGATTGATGTAAACTTACAGGGACCCTAGAGGACAGGGTAGAGCTGCCCTTGTGGGTTTCTGAGACTGTCACTCTTGACGGGGGTAGAAAGCCTCCTCTTTCTCCCCAGGAGTGGCTGGTGGTTTCAAACTGCTGACCTTGAGGTTAGCAGCCCAACCCCTACACCGCCGCGGCTCAGTGAAAATCCAAGTGTTGACTACTGTTGTTATTGGTGTGTACCTCTGTGTGTTTGTGTCTCTGTGTTTACCTGTGTGTGTCTGTCTGTGTAGTCTGTGTGCCTGTCTGTATCTGTGTGTTTCTGTATGTTTTTACTGTCAGTGTGTGTCCGTCTCTGTATGTGTGTGTGTCCATGTCTGTGTGTTTGTGTATGTCTCTGTGTGTGCCTGCGTGTTTGTGTATATGTATCTGTGTGTCTGCATCCATGTATATGTATCTCTGTGTGTGTCTGTGTGTATTCGTGTTGCTGTACCTGTGTAACTGTGTGAATCAGGTAGCAGAGTCTTTACCTTTCTACAAGCAGATGTTAACTGGGCGTGTTGCTCATCCTGGCTGGTCAGCGCATTACTCTCATTTGTGGCCAAGGTCTCAGCTTGGCCTCTTGGGTGGCGTGGGCTCTGCGTGTGGCCTCTGCCTTTGAGATCAGGTGTCCTCTGTGGAGAGAGCCTTGTCTGCTCTGTGTGGGAGCTTCAGACATTTCACAGGCTGCAGCCGGCTCGTGCATGTAGAGCCCCAGGTAGAAGACGGCCCTGCCCACATCCACAGCTGTCTGTGTGGTCAGGTTCTCCATCTTGGCCACTGGGCGTGGTGAGAGCCTCTGACCTGGGGCCGCGTCTTCCAGCACAGCGTCCAACAGGACTCCATGGGAACCCCAGGGCTCTGGTAGGCTACGTGTCTGAAGTACACCCCCAGGCCTTTCTTCCTAGTTGGTCTCAGTCTGGAGGCTCCACTGCACCCTGCCAGCATGGGTGACCCTGCTGGTGTTTGAAATTGAGCGCTCCCAGCATCGTGGCCCCAGGGTGACACACCAACACACGGCCGGTGGAGCTGGGTGTGTCACCAGATAACACTGTGGATGCTGAGCTCTGATGACAGGCCGCTCGCCGTCTCCCTGGCCCTGGACCCGGCACAGCCCACGTCGAACAAGCTCCCCTGCTCACACTCAGTGCCCGTCCCATGAGAGGCCCCGGCAGTGATGGGAGCAGAGGAGAAGTATTCCTGACCCCTGAAGTCTGGGCGAGCGTGTGTGGCTTGGCACCAGGACGCTGGCCCTTGTGCCTTGAGGCCCATGGACACCAGGCGACCACCCCTGGGGAGAGGCATCTCCTGGCCTTGTTCCTGGCCTTCCCGATCCTTTTAGAAGTCCATTTCTGTGCCCTCAAATTTCCCCTCAGACATCCCCCCAACTTGGCCTTGTCCAGAGACAGGAGTTGCCTCTAACATGTCTGAGGGACTCGCCAGCATGCGGCGCTGCCTCTGGGGTTTCGTGTCCACCACAGAAGGGAGGGCCCTGTCCGGGAAGGCGTTGACCATCCAGATGCCCCGCTCCTTTCCCAGGGGAGGAAGCCACGTTTTCCTTCTTCTTTCAGCGCGGAGCATGAGGGCCCTCACCTGCACCTCCCTGACTGGCGGGGCTGTTCTCCGCCTCTGCTACAGAGAGTGTTGCAGGTATTTGCCTGCCCCCACTAGACGGGAATCTCCCTCCCAGGAGACGCCTCATGCTTACCTGAGGCTCAACAGGCCTGACAGACCCAGACTCCTACTGGTGACTCCTCTGTATTCTTCTCTCCTGCTCCCCACACCCATGTCATCATCAGCTAGGCTGCTGGTTCAAGGCCCCAGTGCCTCTCGAACCAAATGTTGACGGCCAACTCCGTCCATGACATGGCCTACTTCAGCAGCCTTCCTGGGAGGGGTAGCTGGTCTACCCACTTTGACCTGTGCGCCTCCAACCCTCTGTTCCCACCTAGCTGCCAGGGTGACCTTTATAAACACAGCCACCACAGCCCAGCCCGCCTTGGCTTCCCGTCCCACTCAGAGCAAGACCCACATTTCTTACCCAGCACCACTGGGTGCCCCTTCCTTTGCCCACTGCCGCCTATGTCCTGACCAGCCGGGCAGCCAGCACAGCCCGAGGCCCCTGGAGGTGAGGGGCCAGCGGGGTTCAAGACCTTTGAGATGCCACCGCCCCGAAACAGCACTTGGTGTTTATGAGTTCCCCATAAATTGGCGTTCGCACGCTCTCTGCAGTCCTCACGGCTGCTGTTACTGGTGGGTGCCTTCAAATCAGTTCTGACGCCATCCGGGTCCAACAGAACACAGCCCTGCCCGGCCCGCACATCCTCAGAATCCTGCCTCCCATTGAGCCCATTGTCACAGCCGCGTACCATCCATCTCGCCGAGGGTCTTCCTCTTTTTTTTAAATTAGTAAATCGTTTCCAGGGGGCTCTTATGTCTATCATAACAACCCGTAAATCAATTCTATCAGGTGAATGTACAGATGGTCCCATCATTTCAAAACACTTTCTTCTTGAGCCCTTTGATATCAGCTCCTCTTTATTCCCTCCCTCCCCACTCTACCACCCTCGTGAACCCTTAATATAGCATATATTATTTTTACATACTTTATGCCATTTGGTATATCCCTTCACCTAAAATTCTGATATCCGTCTCCCTTGAGGTTGGTTATACCGCCATTATTGCTATCAGTTCCTCCTTCCCCGCCTTCCCTTCCCGTGCCTTCAAGGAATCATTACTCCCATTACTGTTTCTAAGGAGTTTGTGTATCCTGGATTCTGTGTATCGAAAGCTCTTATCCGTACTAATGTACATACACCGGTCTAGCAGGATTTGTGAGGTAGAACTGAGGTCATAAAAGTCAGGGGAGGAAGGATTTGAAGAGCTAGAGGAATCTTGTGTGTTTCATGGATGGCTATACTGCACCCTGGATATATGTCCCTGCTGTGTGGCCCTTCTGTGAGGAGTTTCCAGTTACCAACAGATGGGCTTTGGGTTGCCACTCTGACCCCTCTCCTTCACAATGATATGATTGTTTGTTTTTGAACTTCTGATAACTGTTCCCATCGACACCGCATGATCACAACAGGCTGGGGTGCTTCTTCCATGTGGGCTTAGTTGCTCCCCTGCTAATTGACCACTTGTTTGACTTCAAGTCTATAAGACCCCAGATGCCATATCTTTTAGTAACCAGGCACCATCTGCTTTCTTCACCACCTTTGCTTATGCACCCAGTTCAGGAAGGTGGGCATCACCTAGTGCCACATGATTAGAACAAAGTGTTCTTGTGTTGAAGGAAGGCTTAAGTAGAGGCCCAAAGTCCATCTGCTACCCTAAAGTATTATCATATAAGTATATGTACATAGGCTTATACCTCTATCTTTATGTATTAGTATATTTACACATATATGTCTATTTTTCTACCTCTATCTATAGCTTTTGCTTCCTAGTTCTTTCCTCTATTTCCTTTTATCTTCCTCCTGGCCCACTATTATGCTCACCCCTCATTCGCCTCTCAGTAATTCCTCTTGGCTAGGTTACGATTGATCAGACACCACCTTCCTTTGCTGACTGCTGGATTGGGCTGCTCACCTCAAAGTCAGCAGTTCCAAACCACCAGCTGCTCCATGGGAGAAAGATGAGGCTCTCTACTCCTGTAAAGACTTATAATCTTGGAGACTCACAGGGGCAGTTCTGCCCTGTCCTGTAGGGTTGCTACGAGACAGCACAGACCTGATGGCAGTGGATTTGTTTTGGTTTGGTCCCTTGGGTTACGTTTCCATGTTTCCCTTCTCCACGCATGTTTATTTGACACATCTGGTCTGCTGCCAGATTCAGCGTGGCACGTTCCCTTTCGTAGATTTTAAAAACGACCATTCTCTAAGCCCTCTTTGCATAGCCTGCCAGCCTCTGCAGTCGACTTGCTCCAATGGCCATTTCTCACAAGAAAGTTTAAGCAAACCATCGCGTGATGAGGGGTGATAGGTGGGTAAAAACAGATCGAAAGCAGCCCCTGGCCACCTAGGTAGGGATGCTGGATAGTGGACAGCCTTTCTC
>NW_022103920.1:5801887-5814297 GCF_000313985.2 Echinops telfairi | reverse complement strand
TGCTGCAATCTCAAAGATCACGTAGGACTTCGATCGTCAGTGGAGGGAGGACACAGGTCACATGTCATCAGTCCCTTATCTTCCCTTACGCTGTACGGCTTATGGCGTAGGTTGAGACGTGGGCGTGATACTTCCACACGTCTCTGTTCCCTGCTACATTTGTAGCCGAGTCCCTGGATTCAACGTGAAGCTCATATCAGCCTTGGCTCCTAAGTGGGCCTCCTAACATGAATTCATAGGGTGTTTCTGAAAAGTTCCCCCTGTTTTTTCCTCACCCAAAAGACAATCTTTTCTCTGTCCCTGAAACCCACTGCTGTCCTGTTGATTCTGACTCAGAGTGGCCCCGTAGGGCAGAGTCGAGTAGCCCCATCAGATGTCTGAGGCTGTACAGTTTCACAGGAGCAGAGGGCCACACTTTCTCCCATAGGATGACTGGTGGGTTCAAACTGCCAACCTTATGGTTAGTAGCTGAGTGCTTTAGCCACAGAGCCAAAGATGAATCTCATGACACGATGGCTGATGCTCTGACACTTCATGAGACTTGCCCTTGGATTTGCTGTTCCCCACTCTCCTGGGCCCCAGACACTCAGTCAGGCTCTCTGCCAGCGGCTTTGTCCAGGGGAACCTGACTTTCCACGCACCATTGGGGTTAGCAGAGATGCCCTAAACAATCAAACCATTGGTACTTTTAGCAAAAAGTAGACTTAAAAAAGATGTAGAAGCACGTGATATAGAACCTTGAACCCTACATAGAGGCTGACCTCAGAAATATCGCAGGAGTGAGTCTTGCACTAAAGCGAGTCACACGGATCTTTTGGCTTCTCTGTTCGTATAAAAGTTATTTTTCTATGAAGCGTGCAAATTCTCTGGTGGCACAGTGAGTTATGTGTTGAGCCGATAGCTACAAGGTTAGCTGTTCAAAATTACCAGCTGTATCTCAGATGAAAGATGAGGCTTTTTCACTCCCATGAAGAGTTGCGGTCTTAAAACCCCCAGGAGCCGTTCTACCCTGCCCTGGAGGGCCGCTGTGAGTCAGACGGGGCTTGGTAGCAGGAAGAGCTTCTAAGTGAGCGTGGAATGAAACAGCTTGGAATATTATGAGCGTGACCAAGATGGGACACAGGGACATGATGTGCGCTCAGGCTGTTGGGACAGTGGGCTTGCTTGGTGCAGGGCGTGAAGCTGGTCAGACGGAGGTTCACTTGAGAAAGTCTCCTATCCCTTCTTGGAGCAGGTGGGGGCCATGGCCCACGAGCATGCCCCGAGCCTCACTTTTGTGTTGGCCGACAGCATCTAACACACCTTCTGTGACGGGTCGGTGCACAGGTTCACCCAGCCCTGCTCTCTGTCCATGTTTCAAGGCTGAGAAAATCACACATCTGCTTCCATTGGAATTGTCCTTGTTATTCCAGGACCCTCGCTTGGGTGCGTCTCTGAGCTACCATTCCCCACTCCTAGTCCCCATGCTCCTCTCAGGACCATGAGCTACTCCCTGCCCGGGTAGGAGGAAGCCCCTGCCCTTGGTTCCACTGTGAAGCCTGATGCCTTGGGCGCACCTGGCCAGGCTGTGGTTCCCGGTGCTTCAGTGGTTGGTCCTGCCTGGTCTAGTTGCTGTTCCCCACGGCAGTGGAATGGGGTGGAACCCGTCCCATCAGGCAATGTGATTTAGAGTGAGGTGGTGTCCTGGGGGGCCGGTGGCACAGGGTGGTGGTGGTGGTGTCTGTCTTGTCTGTGGACAGACCTGTTGGCTGAAGCCCCACTTACTTTTTTCTCTGCCTGGTCTAGGGAGCCTGGGGAGCTTGCGACTCAAGCCTGCTGTTTCTTCAGCTTGTAGACCCCACAGGTGCATGAGCCAGTTCCTTGAATTGGATCTCTCTCTCTCTCACACACACATACACACACATAAGCTGGCTGTATTTCTATTTGAAAATAGGGGCTTTGCAGATGCCATTAGTTAGGTTAACCTGAAGTCCCACTGACTCCGGAGAACTCTAAGATAACTGTTGGTGTTGGTGTGGTTTGGCGTGGGTGAACTGGTTCCTACCCATGGGGGGCCCATGGATCATAGAAGGAAACACTGCCTGGTCCTGCCCCATCCTCACCATTGTCTTAAGTTTGGGCCCATTGTTGAAGTCTCTCTGTCAGTCCGTCTCCTGGACGGTCTTCCTTTTTCTCAGGGACCCTTCACCAAGACAACTGTCTTGTAGCAGAGCTCTCTCACCTCTGCGTTGTGCTTACCTGGGCCCCGCAGACCATCCTTCCAGCCCCCTGTCCTGAGGGGCTCTGGGCTTCCAACAGCATCCATTCAACCAAGTCAGCAGGACGGAGGCCTGGGCCTCGTGGGTGGGCCTTGGGAGCTTGAATGGGGGGTCGGAAGGGCTGAGGTCCTCTGAAACATGAGGTCCACATGAATGTAGAGAATCTCCCTCTCTCCCCCTCGGCTGCGCCCTCTCCTGAGTGGTGAGATGCTTACAAATCCTGTCTACTCGTGGGGCAGCCTGGGGACCCTGCTGATCCCTTTAGGGGCTAGCTTTTCACAGTCAGGGCCCAGCCCTTTCTTGGAGGTGGTCTGCGTGCACTCTCCTTTAGTGGAGGGTCCTAACTGTGGGCCCTGCACCTTGATGTCAAGGTGGGGCAGCTCTGGCCTGCTTGCATGGCCTGTTTGGTCCCTCTGTCAGGCAGGGGATTTACTCAGTGGTGGTGGTGGGGGAGCAGGGAGACAAATCGAGGCACAAGCAGAAGCCATGACCCTGCTGTTGAGAAGGCATCTGGTCTCACCTGTTCAAGCCCTCTCTTTAGAGTGTGTCCCCAAGAGATAAAGGCACCTGTGTTAGCAGTTTCCCACGTACACGCCCAGCATGCCACATGCTCTTCTTAGCCACACCCCTTTCAGGGAGGGGTGGGTGAGGGGGGCTTCGTCTCAGCAGGAGAGAGCCCACCAGTGGGGGCCGGGGCTGCATCAGTTGAGGCCGCGTCCTTCCTGAGCCCCTTCAGGGGCCGAGGGAGTCTCCAGGCTGTGTCAACAAACAGCTTACATGGACTCTTGAAGGGACAAGTCCATCAGTCAGAGGTGCCGCGGGAGAAAGGCCTGGGGACCTACGTCTAGAAAAGCCGCCCTGGAACCCCTCTGCAGGGAGGATGATGGTGCCTGCCCTGCCCCACCCCCAACCCTCACCTTCCACCCACCCCGCTCACCCTCCCCCGGCCCCTCCCACGCACAGGGCCACCACGATTCAACAGCATGGTGGGTTGTCTGGGCCAGCTGTGGTGCCCAGGGCAGCCCTGGTGGCATAGGGGTTTATGTGCTGGGCTGCTAACTGCAAGGTCAGCAGTTCAAAACCACAAGCAGCTCCACTGAAGAAAGATGAGGCTTTCTACTTCCGTAAAGACCCACAGGAGCAGTCTCCCCAGTCCTAGAGGGCCCTACAGGAGCCTCGGTGGCCGTGGGTGTGAGTGAGCGTGGTGCCGGGCCCGGAGGAGACACAGACAGACACACAGGAGCACCCACCTGTCTGGGGGCATTTCCTAAGCTACATAACTCAGCAGCACAGCTGGTGACACCCACAGCCAGAGCCCTTCATTCCCACACTCTCTCTGAGGGCTCCCAGGGTCCCTCCTGTGGGACTCATCTGGTTCCTGGGGCCCAGGGGTCCCATTATGTTTAGGTAGAGGTTTGAGCTCTGCCCTTGCTGTAGACACACACGGGTTCGTGCCTGGCCTTCCTCCTGGCTGCCTCCAGTGTCCCAGGGCCTTCCTGCTTTCCAGAGTCCAGCTGAGCATGCACAGTACAGCAGCCCAACAGCCAGGCCATCAGGGACCCAGGGCAGGGCACTCCCGGATCCCTTCCAGCCAGCACACCAAGCCCTGGCCCTGAACTTGGCCCGCCGGCTCTCTGCACCCAGTGGCCACTTTCCCTGGATATTGTAGTGGGAGTCCCTCGATGCAGCCGCTGGGTCAGTCCACCCTGTTGAAGGTCTTCCTCTTTGTAGCTGCCCCTGTGCTTTACCAAGCGTGGCCTCCTGCTCCAGGGACTTTTCGTGACACCATGTGCGGAGTACTTGAGGTGCTTTCTCATCCTCCTGCCTGCAGGGAGCACTCTGGCTGTCCTTCCTCCGAGACAGGTGTGCTCGTTCTTGGAGCAGCCCGGGGTTCCTTCAGTGTTGTGTGCCAACGCTGTCATCCTATGCAGCCTTCTTTCTCCAGTCCTCCTTGTTCCGTGTCCAACTTCCACATGCTCATGCAGTCACGGGAAATCCCAGGGCTCGGTCCTCCAAGTATCACCCGTACTTTACCTCACTCTAAAGGGGTCCTGTGCAGATGTACCCAATGCAGTGCATTGGCTGATCCCTTGGCTGCTGCTTCCATGAGCAGTGATTGAGGGTCCAAGCAAGATGAAATCCTTGACAACTGCAACCTTTTCTCCATGGATCATGATGTGTGGTCCAGTAGTGAGGAGTTTGGTCTTTTTTACACGAGTTGTAATCCACACCGAAGGCTGCCTCCTTGGTCTTCGTCAGCAAGTGCTTCAAGGCCTCCTCACACTCAGCAAGCAAGGCGGTGTCATCTGCATATCTCAGGTAGTTAATACTTTCTTCATCACGTTAGTCGGCTTCTCTGATGATGGGCCCGGTGCCCAGCTTGGAGAGAGGACACACGCCTGAGGCATCCTCTCCTGACTTTAACCCTGTGGCTCGCTAGATGTTGGAGTTAATTACCTGCGCCCTTTTGCTTTTCTTTTTCCTGGACCTAGGAGGGGCCCTGGCCTCCCAAACCCTCTGCCTTGGCGTTGATTCCGCCTCATGGTCGGAAGTCAAAAAGGCACTGTCAAGCCACATGCTGACCCCAGGCCCCGCCGCCCATGCCCTGGGTATTGCTCCTCCGATGGAAAAAAGTTCCACCCTGCTCTCTCCCCAGCTGCTTCGGCAAGTGAATCCGATCCATTCTCCAAGTCTCTCTCGCTCTCAACTTGGCTTTGAATCTGGGTCAGATCCCAGCCTGGCCGTCCATAAACGCCGCCTATGGAAAGAAGAGGCTGCCTCTGTCCTCTGGTTGCGCCGAGCCAAGCGGAGCCAGACAAAGTGATGAGAACTGTAATCTGTTTCCGCTCCGGGCCAGGATGATGGATGGGTGTGGGAGGCCCCTGTGGTCCCCAGATCGTAAGAGCCTGATTAGCCAATAATAACCCGCGAGCTCACCCATTACACCAGCTGTCACCAGGCAGCGCTGGGCTGTCAAAGGCGTCAATGCGGTGACAGCTCCTTTGACTTTCACACTTGTCCTTGATGCCTGTTGCAGCTACAGTCCCGGGGAGAGGTCTGCGTGGCTCTAGGTGGAGATGGTGCAGTGGGGTCTGGAGTTGACCAGGAGCCTTTGAGCCTGAGCAGGGGGTCCTTTTGGAGACTCAGGGCCGGGATATTTCTGGAGACCTTTGTCTTCCAGGAGGTGGTGGGATCCGCCTGGAACATTCCAGAATTAGTGAGAGAATCTCCTTTCCTTTAAAGACAGCAGCTGTGCTGGACGCTGGGCAGGCTTTGACGGAGGTGGCCTTCAGGGATGGCGCTCAGGGCCAGAAAGCACGAATTCCAGGGCTGAGCAGTCTGCCCAGCGCAAGCTCACTGCTCACCAAGGAATACTGCAAGCACTCAAACCTATTTCCTTCTGAGTTCAACTTCCCTCCCAGAAAAAGAAGAGAAAATCGGTCAGGCTATAAGATGAGACAGAGGGGGCAAGCCCAAACGGGGGCAGCTGAGTCCAGGCTCCCTCGATGCCCCGGTTCCTTCTCTCTGGGGCCTTGGCGGGGGCAGTGGGGGGTGGGCTGTGTGCGTGCACACGTGGAGGGGGCAAAGACTCCTTCTGCAGTGGGTAGGGCTGTGGGCACCTTCATCGCACACTCTGTGGGCCCCACACCCACGGGTCCTCGCTTTGCAGGAAGCCTGGTTTCTCTTCTCAAGTGATTGACTTTGGGCCGGGGGTGAGGGTGGGGGAAAAATAGTTAAATGCTTGACGACAAATGGAAAGGTTGGTGGTTCAGGACCACCAGCACTCCCCCACCCCCTGCTGAGAGCAGTTCAGCTCTGGGCATGCTGGGGACCAGGAAGGGGGATGGACTGGCGGGCATCTGACAGCAGAGCCTAATCCTTACCTCCAATCCCTGGGCTGTGGTTTGGAGAAAGAAGCCCTGGTGGTGTCGTGGTTACAAACTGGGCTGTGGCCTCTAAGGTCCGTAGGAGAAAGATGGGGCTCTCTTCTCTGTAAACAGTGACGGTCTCAGAAACTCACAGGGGCAGTCCTACCCTGTCCTGTAAGGTCACTACGAGTCAGCATTGCCTCGATGGCAGTGAGTTTGGCGGCCCGGGGAGGACCAGAACCTTTCAGAGCTGGCCTGCAGACGAGATAGCCCGGGTCCTCTCTGGCTTCCTCTTTTCACCTGGGGTCTCACGTTGCCTGTGCAGCCGTGGGGTTCTCATGGCCAGGAATCGCCTGGGCCCATCCTGGTGGGAGATGGGACTCCAGCTTCAGATGGAGGAGGGGAAGATGGTGGGGGAGGTGGGTTGAATTAGTGCTCCAGGCCATGGTACTTCTCTTCCTTGGGAGAAAGTGTATGCTCTATGCCCCGAGGCACCAGGGGCCGGGTGCTGGGGTGTTAGTTCTGCTCGGGCTGGTCCCTGGGCCTTGATGCTTTCAAAAACAAGCAAGCACCATGGACAGTGGCGTAGTGGTTACGCTGGGCTGTTCCTCTCAGGGCCAGCAGTTTGAAACCCCAGCGGCTCCGAGGGAGGAAGATGGGCCTTTCTATCCCCGCAAAGAATCAGCCTCAGACACGCACGGGGGCAGTTCCTCCCTGTGAGTGGGCATCGACTCCACGCCGTGAGGTAGAGTCTGGAGACACGGAGATGCCGTAGGGATTCAGAGAAGAACTTGAGAACAGGGAGGGTGTGAGAAGAAAGGTGATGGAGGGGCAGAGAGGCGGGCAGCGTGGAGGCTGGGTAGCCCTAAACAGAGTGGGGTCCCGGGAGAGGGCTGGGCAGCTTCCCGCCTCCCATCCCTCATGACCAAGGCTTTGACCAGAGAGGGGACTGCATGGGGATACTCCCCACCCCACTCAGATGTTAAAGGGACTAAAGGCCCAGCCCCCTGGGCCCCAAGCCCCCAATGCAAGGTGGTTGAAAGCTGACTGCAGTTGGGGACTGACGGGTGAGGTGCAGGGCCCCTAGCTCCAGCCTTCAGCGCCTACCCCTTCTCCCAGGAGGACATGCTGCCCGTGACAAACTTACTCTCTAGGGCCTTTTCCCTGATGTTGCAAGACCAGACAGGCGAATTCCATCAACAGTCTTTTTTTTTTTTTAACATATATTCTTCCTTCCACCTTATCTCACCCCAAATCCCATTTCAACTCTGCACTCATATTTCTCCCAGAGCGCAGGCCCTCTGTGAGTTCACGCTCCATGTCTGACATGGGTGTGAGCCACGAGCTCAAGGAGCTGGGTGGCCCTGGGGAAGGATGCTGTGCATCAGAGGAAGGGCTACCATCAACCGGCCAGAGTGCAGGGGTGGGGGCCCTGGGGCGGCAGTGGGTCTCAGGTTGTCTGCTAACCACAAGGTCAGCAGTTTGAAACCACCAGCCGCTCTGTATTGTATGTGTGTGTGTGGTGGAGGTGGGGGGTATGTATTGGTGGGGAGGGAGGCTTTCTGCTCTCACATAGTCACTGTCTCAGAACCCCACCAAGGGAGTGTTGCGCTGCCCTGTAGGCTTCCTGTGAGCGGGCATTGGCTTGGCAGAGATGCTGGCTTGCGTCAAGCCACGGTGGTCGCACAGAACCGAATCTGACCATCTGAGGAGACACCATTGACCTGCTCGTGCCTGACCGTGCTTCTAGATCCTTCTCCCCAGGATCGGCCGCAGACACTGCAGAGCGCTCTGCCGAGGTATTCCACCTCAGCACCTCACTGGCCACAGCCCTCCCTGCCCAGGACCCTAGTGGTCCTGCTGGGTCCTGCCCCAGAGTCTTGGGGGCAGAGGGGCTGGCCCGGCCTTGCATTTCCCCAAGGCCTCTGCCTTGGTCCACTGTATCTGCTGTCTCCCTGGGCAACCACACACCCACAGAGGGCATGGTCTCCTTCTTCTGAAGGCAGAGGCCCAAGCAGGGGTCTGCCATGCTGAGTGCATCAGGGGCTCTGTGAGGGTGTCCCACGCTCCCCCTCAGCTTCTGGTGTTTCCAGGCACCCTTGACTTTCAGCCACCTTTGACCGGCCACCCTCCCCCTGCGTCTCTGAGTCCGGTGTGCCTGCTGCTCCCTCCCTGTGCTTCCCATGCCCCCTCCTCCTCCTGCCCCATCCCTGTGCCTTCTGAGCTGTCTCCCTGGGCAGATGCTGCCCTTTGACCCAGTAGGCTTGGTTAGCCTAAGCAGAGGTGGGGACATCCAGCCCTCTGGCCACATAAGGCCCATGAATGCATCAATGCAGGCTAACATCCCTGGCCTCACCAAAAAGGTGGCCTTTGTAGTCATCACGCTGGGGTGGAATTACTGAACTGTTGGACCAGTGGTGCCAATATGCTGGTGGCCCATGGCAGAATAAAGTCTCCACCCTCGCCCTGAGGAGCACCTCCCTCCCTGGGGTGACCACACAGCCCTCTGTTGTGATTGCTGGGAGGTATTTGGGTCCCTTCCAACGCATAGCGACCCTCTGGGTGCAGCAGAAGAAAACCCTGCCCTGTCCCGGCTGCGCCCTCCTCACCGTGGCCCTTACATTTGAGCCCATGGCTGCAGCTACAGCGTCCACCCAGCTCGCCGAGAGCCTGCCTCTTTTTCGTGGTCCCTCTGCTTTACCAGTCATGCTGTCCTTCTCCAGAGACTGTCTCTCCCGACAACACGTTCGGCGAGACGTCTCGTCGCCATCCTTTCTTTTACGGACCACTCTGGCGGTACTTCTTCTAAGACAGCTCTGTTTGTTCCCCGGTGCTTCCTGGAGTCCTTGCCAGCCCCGTCATTCAAGTGCACCGGTTCTTCTCCCGTCTTCCTCATTCAGTGTCCGACTGCCCCTGCATAGCTGGCGATGGAACAGACTGTGGCTTGAGTCAGGGGCACCTTCGTCCTCCAAGTACCATCCTTGCTTTTCAACACTGTAGAGAGGTCTGTGTGGCAGCCTGCAGGCCTGTCTATTGTTTGGCTGAAAGTTGTGCCTGGGGGTTGGGTTCAGTTCCATGCTTTAAGGGTGACTAAGGGCCACAGTGGCAGGTGGATGAGGGTTGGGGTGGAGGTGGGGGAGCGGAATCGGTCTTTGTTTTAAGAATGCTAGTCTGACTGCATTAGGATTTGTCTTATGCCAGTAGGACCCTATTTCTAAGCAGTCACATTCCTAAGCACTGAGGGTGAGGGCCATCTTTTGTAGGGGTACCATCCCCTGTAGCAGCTCCCCTGCCCCTCTGTAATAGGGCCAAGGCCAGGCCCCCGTGCTTTGCGCCCCCAGCCAAGGGTGGACCCACACTACACGTCTACATGGCTCACTTGGTCATGCACAGCTTTCTGCATGGGGTGGGCTGGAGCGGAGAGCTGTAATGAATTCTTTCACCCACACCACGAAGCTCTGAACTCCACATATGGTGAGCAGTCACCCCAAGAGACCATGTTCACCCAGCATGGCTGCAGGTTCTGGAGGGAAGGAGCCCTGATTAACAGGTGGAGACCATATGAACCACAAACGATTACTGGTGATGGCAGATCCTCCCCGTCCCTGCCCTGACAGGTGGGCTGAGACCAGGGGCTTGGACTCCCCAGAGAGGGGTGCCAGGGGATGGACAGCAGCAGGGAGTAGCATGGTCACTCCGTCCCGTCCCGTCCCCCCCCCGCCTGTCTGTGTGCTGGCCTCACAGATCCCAAAGGGTGAGGACAGAGAAATGGTGTCAGAGGTCAGACAAGCCACATGCCGCTCACTGACACCCACTTCCCGAGCCTGCCTCCTGTCTGTTTGTCCGTCCGTTCGTCCCTCAGAGATTCAGCCACTCTCTTCAAAGGGATGTGCTGGGCCTGCGGGTTTCGAACCCATGGCCCTGGGCACTCAGCCGGGGGTCCAGCCATGTGACAGAGAAGGCCATGGGGCCCCAGGGAGACTAAGGGGTGGGCAGCACCAGATGGGAGGGGTGGAGCCAACCAGCTGGCCAGCAGTTCAAAACCACCAGTTGCTCTCTGGGAGAAAGAGGAGGCTTTCTGTTCCTGTAAAGAGTGACAGTCTCCAAAACCCACAGGGGCAGCTCCACCCTGTCCTGTAGGGTCCCCGTGCGTCAGCATCGACGCGGATGGCAGTGAGGTTTTGGAAGACACCCCTGCCAGTCCTATTGCCCTTCAGGGAAGACAGAGAGAGCCCGAGGGGGAGAACTCGCCATCATCCTAACTTTCATATTCCCAAAAAAGCCTGCCTCTGGCTGGGACAAAGGGAATTTGGGAGACCTGTCCTCATCACCCTGGCCCTGAGGGCGCCTCCTTCGGACCAGTACAAGGTGCACAGTGAAGATGGAACTTGGGTGGGTGCCTGGTGTGATGAGCTCATGGGGCCTCCCACCCGAGTCCGAGTGACCCTCTGCTCCTTCCCCGGGAGTCCAGGGCTGAGCACAAAGCAGATGCCAGGGCACTGGGAGACTAAACAAGACCCTCCCCCACCCCTGTGACATGGGGCACCTTTACCATCAGGCCTGTCTGCTGGGAGGACCCCCCGTGTTGGGCAGTCCGTCCTGGGAACTGACCTCTCCTACTTCCCCAGCCGTTCCTCAGTAGACCCTGCAAGCAGAGGGCCAGCTCTGTCCCTGCATGTCATGGGGTCACTGCTCTGACCCCAGGTCTCTCTCCCTGGCCTGACTGGTAGCAGAAAATCACCAAATCAGTATTTTGTAACAGAGTTTATTGCTGGTGGTGCCCCTGGGAGGCATGAGCAGTCCCCAAGAGTCCCCAAGGGGTCTCAGCAGGCTCATGGGGGACAGACAGGCACCCTGAGTCCAGAGCTTCTTCCTCCACTTCTCTAAGGGACTCTCTTTGGGCCCTCCCACCCTCCTGGGCATGGCTGGTCTCCTGCCTCTGCCTGGGTCCCACCTGTGGGTGCTGCCCCCTCCCTCCCGCCCTCATGGTGACCGAGTGTCCACCAAGCTGTGCTCCAGGTCTTTCCAGGCTGCCTTTCAGGGGTGAATGCCAGGCCTTCCAACGCGCCTCCGGGTGGGCTGGGTCCTCCAGCCATTTGGCGAGCAACCTTAACGGTCCCAGGATTCCACCTGTGGGTGACCCCTACAATGGGCGGCAGGGCTGCAGGGCTCCAGCTCCCATCCCTGCCCCTGTCCTGAACCAGAGCAGAGCAGGGTCACCACTGTAGGGGGTGTTGGGTGATGGTCATAGCACAGGGGCATTTGGGAGAGTCCACGGGAGACAGGGGCCTGTTAGGCAGAAGCAGAGAGCAGGGTGTGCGGGTCGGTGTCATGGGGACGCTGATGAGCACCCCGAGAGTGGGGACCCAGAGTGGCAGGGGGTGGGAATGGCAGGGCTCTTGCTCAGGGAAGGGACAGCTGTGCCCAGTCTGTTTGCAAATGAGGTTCTCCTCCCCCTCTGAAGGGGGGCTGCCTTCTGGGGCCAGAGTCTACACCTCACCTTCCTTTCCCACCCCCTTCCTCTCTGTGGGAGCCCCTCCTCCAGAGAAGTGCCCTTCCCCACGAGCCGAGGTGGCCTCCCAGAGAGGATCCGCTCCGGATAGGAGCAGGGCTGGGCTCAGCACCTGCCTCCAGGGCTGCCTGGCTTCTAGCTCATTTTAGAAGGTTTCACCCCCGGTGATGCAGCTGCTGACTGAAGCCCCTACCTCTGTCTCCCTAGAAACTCACTGCCCTTCAGTGGGTGCCACTCACAGTGACCCTATGGGACAGGATGGAGCTGTCCCTGAGGCTTTCTGAGAGTGTAACTCTTTATGGGAGTTGCGTCCTCCCATGTCTCTGTAGCTGGGATCAAGCCCCAGAGAGGCAGAGATGATTGGAAATGCGTGGAGTTGACCCAGCGGTCACTCGGTAAGACGCGTCCTGTTCTTAAGGGGCTGCGGGGAATGCATGCACTGGCCCTCCTCTCAGCATTTGTTCAGAGAGATTCCTACCGTGAACTCCACGTGACTCGCAGACTCTGCAGTGGAAGTGGGATTTTATTACAAGTGGAGTATTTCTAGAATTCACAGCCCTATGATTCAGTGCTCAAACAGAGCTGGTGGCCAGTTTTTCAAGAGTGAGTTCACTAAGAAGAGACAGGGCTTTGACTGGGGTTGGGGTTAGGGAAAAACCTACTGGATGGACACCTGAACAGGTGGACAGATGAGCAAGTAGGTGGATGCACGGATAGATGAAGAGGGGATGGATGGGCAGGTGGATGGATGCACGGATAGATGAAGAGGGG
>NW_022103920.1:5799042-5800753 GCF_000313985.2 Echinops telfairi | reverse complement strand
GGCAGGTGGGTGTATGCAGAGTGGATGGATAGATGGGCTGGTGGACAGATAGTGGGTGGGTGGATATAAGGATAAACTGAACCAGTGCAACAAGGTGGATGAATGGATTGGTGGGTGGCAGGATGGATGGGTGGAAGCATGAAAGGATGGATAGGTGGAAGGCTGGTGGTGGGTGAGTGGTTTGGTGGATAGAAGGCTGGGTGGCTGGGCAGATGAGTGGGTAGGTGGCAGTATGAACCAGTGCACAGATGGGAGGGTGGGTGGGTGGAAGGGTGGACTGGTGAGTGGATGGAGGATGGGTGAATGGTTGAGTTGGTGGAAGGATGGAGGGTCTATAGGTGTTGGGTGGGTGTGGTGGGGCGGAGGATGAACACCCCCTTACGATGCAGTGTGATGTACTCTGAGAGAGGCAGATGTGGACAGAGAAGGGCCTGGTCCCCATGGCTCTGCAGAGTAGGTGGTCTGCAGGGACTAGGTTTGTCATCCAAGAGAAGGAGAAGTGGTTTCCCCTAAGGGGCAGCAGCAGAGAAGCTCCTGGGAGGAGACCAGGAACCTGGAGAATGAATGAGTTTGGGGACTTCCCTATGGGCATGAGGGGTGGTGTTTGTGTGTGTGTGTGTGTGTGTGTGTGTGTTTGTGACAATGTGGCAGGACACTCCAGGCACCGAGGGAAAAGCAGGGGTGTAGGGGGCAGAGCCTGCTCCAGATGCTTGGGCCCCAGGGTGTGGAGCTGGGCAGCGTCAGGCCAGGTGTGCACAAAGGATGTGGATGCATAGGGCCGGGCTGCAGGCTGCCCCAGCCACAGGGATAAGAGGGGTGGAGGTTGGGTGCAGACAGCAGGTGGGGTGAGGGGACAAGTTCTCTCAGCCATATTTGACTAGAGAACCCTGGGAGCGCTGGCTTAGACCTCTTCTTCCTCAGTTCCCAGAGAGCTTTGAGGGTCTGAGGGAAGGCAGGGAGGGGTGCTTGTTCCCGCCTGCTCCTCCCAGTGAGAAGAGCTTGGCTCCCCACCCAGAATCACTGCCTGCTACCATGTAACCAGACCCGGGTGAGTCTGGTGAGCTGCCCAGGGACCTGGCTGCTTTGTGGTCCTCACCTCAGTCCAGACCTTCACAGGTGTCCTCAGGGACTCGGGGGTTGTTGGGCTGTGGTGTGGTGAGGAGAAGGCAGAGGCTCAGATGGGGTCAGACGGGAAGGAACTGGTTCAAAGCTCTGATTAGTTAAGGCTCCACTTAGCTGTGTGCCCTTGGGCACGTACTTGCCTTCTCTGTGCTGCCTTTCCTCATCTGTGGAGCGAGGGGATGGGCCATGTGTGAGCCTCCCACGGCTGCTGTGACAAATGACTGTCTGTGGGGTGGCGTATAGGAGCAGGGGCTTGGTTCCTCGAGCTTTGGCTGTTTTTCCGAGCGAGGGTGTTGGCAGGGTCGTGCCTGCTCCAGGGCCAAAAGGAAGGTCCTACTGGTGACACCAGGCCTTCCTTGGCTTGCAGCTGGGTTAGGATTAGGGTTGGGTTAAGGTTAGGGTTGGGTTTGGGTTTAGGGTTAGGATTAGAGTTGAGGTTAGGATTAGGGTTGGGATTAGAGTTGAGGTTAGGATTAGGGTTGGGGTGGGGGTTAGGGTTGAGGTTAGGATTAGGGTTGGGGTTGGGGTTAGGGTTGAGGTTAGGATTAGGGTTGGGGTTGGGGTTAGGGTTGAGGTTAGGATTAGGGTT
>NW_022103920.1:5794393-5798653 GCF_000313985.2 Echinops telfairi | reverse complement strand
AGGGTTAGGGTTGGGGTTGGGGTCGGGGTTAGGGTTATTCCTTGGCTTGCTGCATCCGGGGTCAGCAGTGGGAGACCAAGGCATACCCCTGCCGCCCCGTGCCCTGTTCCCCTTGACGGACTGCCTCCCTCATCCCATATCCCCCACACCACCTCCTAGACACGCTCCTGGTTTCCTGGGGAAGGGACCCTATCTGTCCTCTGGGCACTTGGCTTGGGCATGGCCTGCCTCCGTGGCTGTCAGCAGGTGGCTGAGCTGGGACCGAGCCTCTCTCTTGCCCACCTTGTTGTGACTGCAGGTGAGACCTGCCCTCCCCATCAGCATTGGTGCCGTCTCTGCCGCCCTCGGTCTGTATCCATGGGGGTTCTCCCTGAGTGTGGCTACTTCCCAGAAGGTGGAAGGAAGTTCGAGTCCACTCAGAGGGCCTTCCCAAGAAAGGCCTGGCAATCTATTCCCAACCCCACCACCCAAACCCCATGCAGCACAGTTCCATGCTGACACTCCCCACCCCCACCTCTGGGGCCACCATGAGTCTGAGCCCCACTGTACTGGAAGGTCAGACCAAGTCCTAACCTGTGCTCCCAACACGGGGTTTGAGGATTACTCTGCTTCGACTACGGAGGACGGCCCCCGTCATCCTGTTGTCATCCCCAGTGAGCCACGCTGAAAACCGTTCCACACACAGCAGACATTTGGGGGGAAACAGCAGGATAAGGGTCATTTTGCCAAAGCTCCAGGAACCAGCTTACACACCCTCCCTTGGCGTGGGGGCATACCTGGGGCTTATGCCTGGCCCGCGTTGCTCACAGAATTACCATGCTCCGTGTACCCATTTACAAATGGGGCACAGACAACCCCCTGCCCACTCGCTGACGGAGCCTGTGTGGGAAGTGCCCGCTGGGTGCTGGATAAGCAGTCATCACAGACGCCCTCGATGAATTTAGCTCACACGGCCCACATCCTTTCTTACAGACGACTCTCCCATCTGCCGGCCTGCAGGGACCGCTCCTATCTTGGATCTCGGGAGTTTATGGGAGGGTCTCGTCCAGGTGGAAGGAGGTTGTTAAGGTTAGCTCCCGGGTCACGTCAGTTCTGACTCACACCCACTGACTGCCTGCCTGACTGACCGTCCAGCTGGCTGGCCTTCTGGATCAAAACACAACCCTGCCCTGTCCGAGCCTGCCCCGCGCTCACTGCTGAGCTGGAGCTCACAGCCGCAGCCACCGTGTCCATCCCTTGGCCGAGGGCCTTCCTGTTTCGCTGCCCCTCCACTCTCCCAAGCAAGATGTCCTTCTCCAAAGACTGGTCTCTCCTGGCCACAGGTCCAAAGCCCGTGGATGAAGTCTCCCTCCTTGGCTTTAAGGAACATTCTGGCTGTGCGGCTTCCATGACCGACCGCTCTGTTCCTCCGCAGCCCACGGCACTTCCGATGGTCAGGGGCCTCCATCCATTCAGCCAGCGTTCCCTGGCGCAGGGCATGGTCCCCGGGTCCTGGGTGGCGGGTGTTTACAGCAGGATGCTCGGGGGTGGGGTAGGTGTATGTCATGTTGGAGACCGGACCACATGCCACGCGGAGAGGACCTCAGTGCTTTTTCCGTTGCAGGCTGCCTTGAGTGACCCCTTTGTGAGTGCCCCACAACCCTGTGTCCCCAGAGCGTCTGATGGAGCCAGCCTGGCATCTTGCAGTCAGGTCTGGCCCACCAGGCCCTCGCAGCCTCGTGGTTGTTAGGCTGCTCAGATGCGGTGGCTCTGCCCGGCTCAGAGCCAGGCCTGATTGGACACTGTCCTCAGAAAGAGTGTCCAAGGTCAGACTGAGGGGGTGAGTGGTGGGGGGCTCAGCGCGAAGTCTGGCAGGGTGAGGCTGCTCTCGGGGGCCCTGCCCGGCAGGCGCTGGGGGAGCCATGGACCCGGACCAGGCCCTTCCAGGCAGCCCAGCTCACCTCACATGCCTGCCTCTGAGTCACGGGTCCCAGGGACTCGCAGCTGGCTGACAGCAGAGTTGATGCTGTTTATTGACAAAAAAACCTCCACTTAATGTGTGCATTTACGGTCTGGAAAGCGCTGGGTCTTATTTAACGTGAGCCATTTGCCGGGGAGGATTTGGGTGGGCTCAGAGGACGGAAGGGCCTGGAGTTAGATGGGGACGGTCAACGGAGAGGGGTGCCCGGTGTGCCCTGCCAGCCCTCACACTGTGAAGGGGTGCTGCTGCTGATGCCAAGTCCCAGAGGGGGAGGACCAGGGTCCACCAGCTGGCGAGAGCTGAGCCCAGGCCCTGCTGAGGCTGCAGGCCCTTGCTCTGGGGGGTAGTTGAAGGGCCTTGTCTCTCTGGTGGGCCTCTGGACAGGCGCTCAGCACCACAAGGTCCCAACGCTGCCCCGTTCGCAGTGCCCCCCTGTGGTGGCATGAGGGTCTTTCCTGTTGGGAACACCAGGAGTTTTCTTGTGCCACCCCACCCCACCATAGCCCCCTCTCTCCCTCCTCCGCCCCCTCTTGTGTGGCAGCCCCTCGGTAGTAACTGTCGCCCAGAGGGGTCAGCATTGTGTCTGAATTGTAGGCTGCCCGGGGCACCGGTGAGGGAATTGTCTCAGGACCCTGAACAACTAACTGCAGTCTTTGACCTGTGGCGCTGTGGGGAAACTCACTGTCCTCCCCCCTGGACTTCTACGGTCACCTTGCCAGAGTCAAGTCCTTCCAGGGGCTGGGCAGGTGCTTGGCTAGCATGGGAGGGTTAATAGAGGCTGCTGACCAGGGAGCCTTTGGGCCGGGGCTGTGGGAGGCAGAAGCATCAGAGGAAGCCAGCTTCTGTTGGAGGACACTTGCCCATCCAGTCCTCTATTCTGAACGCCCGGTGCTCCTCCCACCCTCAGCTCCCTGTGCCCGGAACTCCCAGCTCCCTGTGTCCTGAACCCCAACTTCCTGTGTCCTCACACCGCCAGCTTCCTGTGCCCTGAACCTCAACTTCCTGTCTCCCCACACCTGATTCCCACACACTGAACTCCAAACTTCCTGTATTCACACTCCCCCAGATACCTGTGCCCTGACCCCCAACTTCCTGTATCTGCACACCCCCAGCTTCCTGTGCCCTGACCCCCAACTTCCTCTATCCCTACACCCCAGATTCCCACACCTTGAACTTACAACTTCCTGTATCCCCACTCCCCCAGCTTCCTGTGCCCTGACCCCCAACTTCCTGTATCCCTACACCCCCAGATTCCTGTGCCCTGAACCCCCAACTTCCTGTATCCCCCATACCCCCGATCCCTGTACCCTGAACTCCCAGCTTCCTGTATCCCTACAGCCCCAGCTCCCTGTGCCCCACATGCCCACCCTATCTCAGCCTGCAGACATGTTAAGTTTGCTTTTAAAGAATGCTTTAATTGAAAACACAGGTTTATTGCAGGGAATTTGGCAACCACAGAAAAGGATACAAACCTGAAAGATCACCATATTCCCTCTGCCTCCCTCTTATCCTATTTTCTTGTGGTCTTGGTCTTTATTAATATTGTTATTGTTTATAATCATAATTCTTATATATCTGGGGGCAGACAGAATGTGCGATTTTATATCTTGCTTTTTTCAACATAACTTAATTTCTTCAGAAGCATCATTTTTATGGCTGCATAATAGCCCGTGACATGAGTGTACCATAATTTATTTGACTATTCCCCAATTGTTGGGATGGTTTAGCTTGTTTCCAGTTTTCACAGTGGGGGTTTAATGCCTGAAATATGCTTCTCACAGAAGGATCCGTTTGGTCAACCTATAACATTTGGAAATTAATAATCCACTAGAGGGTGTTTGTGAAGGACTTTTATTTTGCAAACTAGTTTGCTATATAGAAATCTGAATTGCTATACAGAAAGCTAGTCTCTTACTTGTCTAAGGGGACCAGATTTTAACATTGGTAAAGCGGGACACCATTGATAAAACTCATATCCTAGCGAAATGGCCACCTGGCAGCCGAAAACCGTCTACCCTAGCTTGTCATGCATTCTTTCCAAAAACTAGGACTTTTAAAAAATGCTGTGGGACACGGGGAAAACTGTTAACAATCAGGACTGTCCCACCAAAATCGGGACGTCTGGTCACCTTACACTTGTATCTACCTATCTACCCACCTATCCATCTATCATCCATCCATCTACCTATCTGTGTTAGAGCGGGTTGCGTAAACAAATCCAGTGATACTCAAGTATGTGTAAGAAAGAGCTTTATATCAAGAAGTAATTATATAGCAAGGAAACATCCCAGCCCAGTCCA
>NW_022103920.1:5783909-5793513 GCF_000313985.2 Echinops telfairi | reverse complement strand
AACCCATTCTAAAGAAAGGTGGGCCAACAGAAGGTGGAAATTATTGAGAAACATCATGAATTTCTGTGGTAGTTACGTAATCTGGTGTCAACTTGAGAATGTTAAGAATGAAGGAGTGGAGTTTAGTCAGTCTTGATGACCTCATTGGGAGGCACTACGGAGATAAATAGCTCACTGGAGGCCAGACCCGTACTCTCTGCTTCATATTTCTAATGACGCCACATGGAACTACACTGATGGAGCTAGAGCCCTGGAGCTGGAGGAGCCACGTGGAGACCCATGCCAGTGCTAAGATGCTTCCACTGTTACTGGATACACAAGACTTTGTACCCAGTGGCCTGTGATCTTCCTGCATTCTGCGTCATTGCATGTGTTGCGTGAGTCTGAAGAGGAATTCATAGACCGGTGTTGGACATATGTGCTAATATCGGACTTATGGACTTGATCTGGGCTGGGATGTTTTCTCAACATACAATTGCTCTTTTATATAAAGCTCTTTCTTATACACATATGAGTCTCCCTGGATTTATTTCTCTAGCCATCCCAGACTAACACAATAGCAATACAATAATTTGCAAATGGTTGCAGTCATACATTGCCAGGGAACTACCAGAAACACCAGCTAGATTCAGAAGAGGAACCTCATTGGTGATGTGACATGAATTTTAACTGAAAGTGAAGATTACCAGAAAGATGCTCACCCGTGTGTCTTTGACTATGCAAAGACATTTATCTGTGGGGATCACAGGAAATTACGGGTAACATTGTGAAGAATGGAAATTCCAAAACACATGTGCTCCTACAGCACCCGCACACATACCAAGAGGCAGTTGTTTGAATAGAACACGGGGACACTGTGTGATTTAAAAATCAGAAAAGGTGTGTGTCAGGGTTGTATCCTCTCACCAGATTGACTTCAATCTGCAGCCTGAGCAAATAATCTGAGAAGCGTTACTATGTAAAGAAGGACGCAGGGTCAGTTTTGAAGGAAGGCTCCTTCACAACCAGTGACAGGCAGATGGCCCAACCTTGCTTGCTGACAGCAAACAGGACTTGAAGTACTTGGTGATGAAGAATCACAGACTACGGTTTTCTGCATTGATTACATTTAAAAAAACCCTCACAACTGCATTGATAAACGACATGATAATCGGAGAAAAGATTGAAGTTGTTCAGGATTTCATTTCACTTGGATCCATAGGCAGCCCCCTGCCCCCTGGGCAGATGTAGTAGAGACTTAGCTACGGTCCCAGTAGGTCACAAGGAGACATGTGAATATGGATGAGGCACCAGTTCATCTTCCTTGTCGAGAGAGAGCCAAAGCTCCCCTTTCAACAGGCAGACGACTCTTTGCCGCGGTTTTCTGGGGCTACCGTCACAAAACTCAGCAAAGCGGGCTGCTTCTAAGAATAGAGGTTTACTTCCCCACAGTCCTGGAGGCTGTTGTCCACACTCAGGACATGGGGACAGCTATGCCCAGCGGCAGGCCCCTCATCACTGGCAGCTTCTGGTAGCCCAGCGTGTTTCTTGGTGTGCCTTGGCTATAGATCAGTTCTCAACCTGTGGGTCATGACCCCTTTGGGGGCGGGGGTGAGGGGGGTTGAAGAACTCTTTCACAGGGGTCGCCCAATTCATCACAGTAGCAAAATGACTGTGATGAAGTAGCAACGAAAATAATTTGGTGGTGGTGGTGGGGTCACCACCACATGAGGAGCTGTATTAAAGGGTCACGGCATGAGGAAGGTTGAGAACCACTGCTCTAGAGGGTCCTCATGTGGCGTCATCCTCAGGCATCTAAACCACTCAGCAGGTTCCATCTCACTCTATAACCTCCTTCACAGAAAACGTCTACCAGAAGAAGCCCAGCTCCCTTAGCAAGGCCAGACCCACAAGTACAGGGTTTGGACTCTGGCAGATAGATAGGAGTATATACATGGAGGGAGGGGTGGGGAGACATATCCAATCAATCACTCACTCAATCACTACCTTCGAGTCCCTGTGGTTTGCTGATGCTGTAAAACTTGAAAGTTGAAAGCCTCACCTTTCTCCCGTGGAGCTGCTGGTGGTTCCAAACTGCTGACCTTGCTGTCTCCCGAGGCAGACATGGGCTTGTGTGGCCGAAGACGACCACACGGGAGGGGAGATTAACCTGATGCACTAACTCTGACTAAACAACCTGCTGTTTTGGTAGAAACTGCCCCAGGAATAGAAAAAGCTGGGATCCCACCCATAAATATCTCACCTTAAATATTTTAGCCATCGTGCTTAAAAAAATAAAACCAACGACTCCACGATCATGATTTGTTCCAACTGGGAAGAGAATCAAACACCAATTCCTCCGGGAGAACCCAGGAAGCAGCTTCTTTCTGCACGTGCTGCCTGGGGCCTCCGCCTCATGCCAGAGCCCTGACCGACTGGAACAGCCCAGAGGGACCTGGAGGGAGAGGCACCCAGGCCAGGGCCGGGTGGGGGTCCACCAGTGTAGGATCAGGTTCACTGGTGTAGGACAGCATCACATCACGCCCTCCCTTCATCCATTTCTTTCTTTCCTTCCTCTTCCAGAGCCCTCTCCCTGGGCCAATGCCACCTCTTGAATGTGGAGGGTGGGTGGTTCTCAGGGGGTATGCTCCTGCCTGTGGCTATGGGTCACCTTGCAGACCTGCCTCATCCTGAACTCCAGGGGGTGAGTTCACTTCCAGGCCTGGAGGGTGACGAAGGGCTGAGGTGAGCGGCTCTCTCCTCTCTCAGGAGACCTGACCTCTCCATCCTCCCCAAGAACAGAACCCAGAACCACCTCCCAGAGCAGAAACCTACACAGCAGCTCCCACCCAGGTCCCCTCTTGGAGTCTCTCCCTGGGTCGGTGCCCCCATTTCCCCAGCCTCCGAGCTCAGTGTCTGCCCACGCTGTTTCATCTCTCCCGTCCAGTCGTCCACCACTTCCGGTCAGTGCTTCACAGCCAGCCCTCTTTCGGTTATGGTCTTCACCACTTCCTCGCAACTATGGGACGGCCTTGTCCCTAGACTCCCTGTCCCCCGACACTGCCCTCTGCCCTGTGGCCACAACGCTCCCCCCTCCAGAGACAGGAGAGCCTCAGGTGTCCCCTCCCGGTGTAGGATCTTCTGTTAGCTGGCCTTGGCTTTCCCAAGAAGGTCCCAGCTCTCATGGTGACTCGGCAAGGCCCCTGGGGAGTGATTAACCAAGTGAGCTGAGCACCACGGGCAGTTTAATGGCGCAAAATCCCCCGGGGGATCTTCGCACCATGGAAAATTGGAGTTCTCATTTAGTCCCCCGAAGAGAGAGCTGGGCCGTTACAGCAAAAGATCATTAAGATCTATCGCATGGCTCTGCGCCGGCCGGTGACAATAATTCTGAGGAGAAAAGCACCACACGGGATAGATGGAGTGTGCCGTCCCCAGATGTGCTAAGCAGGCGCCTGCCACAGGGCTTTGCACCCACGGTTCCCTCCGCCCGGAATGCTGTTCCCAGTGATACTGCAGGGCCATTCTCCCGCTTCCCCCAGAGAGCTGCTCAGACATCTCATCTCAGGAGCCGAGAGAGCTTTCCTGACCTCGCTAAATGAACAGCGAGCCCCCCCATCCAACACCCACTGTGGGACTTACCCGGGGCTGTCGCAGCGGAAACACCGCAAGGGGTGGTTTTGACACACAGAAACTTCTTTTCTCACCGTGGAGGAGGCTAGACGTTCGAATTCAGGGCTCTGGCTCGAGGGGAAGCCTTTCTCCCTCTGTGGGTTTGGGAGATGGGCCTCATCTCTCTTCGGCCTTCTGGTCTTGGATGATCACCTTCACGTGTCACGGCACCTGTCTTCCCCCAGCTGCCTGCTAACCTCCAGACCCAACCCTCACTGCAGGGAGTCTGAGCCCACTCCTGGGCTTTCTGAGACTCACTCTTTACTGGAATAGAAAGCCTTGTCTTCCTCCACAGGAGTGGCGAGTAGCTTCAAACTGCTGACCTCACAGCCCAACACACAACCACTGCACCACCAGGGCTCCTGCCGGCAAACCTGCTGTTTAGTATTTCAGAAGCGATTGACTCAAGACGCCATGCTTCTGCTAATAGGGCCTCATTAACCTAACTAAGAAACCCGATCCAAATGGGATTGTAGCCACAGATATGCAAATTAGGGTTTTATCACATTATGCTTGGGGGGGGGGGCATGTCTCAGCTCTCACACGGGGGTCCTACGGGAGTAGATGGGTCCTGGTCCTTTATCATCCATCAGGATCTTCATCAAAAGGGAGAACACACACACACACACACACACACACACACAAGGAAAGGCTGTGAGACGGTGACAACCCCAGGACAGCTGGCCATCTCCAGGAGCGGGAAGGGACACATGGAGCAGCTACTCTCTGGGCCCTCAGAAGGAACCACTATGGGGGACAATCTCTGGTACAAGACCCTGCCTGGGTTCCTGGGCAGAGACTCCATGCATCCCCGCAGTCTGAAGCTGTCCAGTGGGTGGGTCTCTTTGGCCACTCTCAGAGAGGGGTGCTGTGAGTGCTGGCTGGTGGCCTGAGAGAAGCCCCTAAACACCACTCCAGGAGCTGCTCCTGGTGCGTCGTCTCTATTTCTGAGGCGCCCTGGTGGCTGCTAACCACAAGGTCTGCAGTTTGAAACCGCCAGGTCCTCTTTGGGAGAAAGACGAGGCTTTCTACTCCTGTAAAGAGTGACAATCTTGGAAACCCACAGGGGCCGTCCTGCCCTGCCCCTCAGGGCCACTAGGAGTCGGAGTCGACGCTATGGGAGTGGATTTGAGGATTTTGTCTATTTCTCCATCATGGGCCGCTTCTTGAGATAAAGACGGATTCCCTCCCTAACTGCCACCGAGGTCATGCCAACCCATAGCAAGAAGAGAGAGCCTGTCTTCCTGCCACAGAGAGGCTGGTGCTTTCGAACTGCTGACCTTGCAGTTAGCAGCCCATCGTATAACCACTGCACCGCTGGGGCCCCCCCAAAATGGGTTACACAACTTCAGAACACGTTGGGGATGCCAGCGACCAGAGCAGACCCCCAGGCAGGACAGGGAGCATCCCCATCTCAGAAAGAAGGGGGGTAGACACTACCATCATGTCACTCCTCCAAGGGGACAGAAGAGTCCAGGGCTCAGAGGTCGGCCTTCTGCAAGGCATTGTCCTGATGTTGTCCTGATGTTGTGCTCGGCTGTGACCCAGGCCCCCACCACCACCTCTGCCCTACCACTCACCTCTTCACTCAGGGGTCCCAGCATTGAAAAGCGTCTTTGCAGCGTGCAGGCAGAGGGGCCCCCTCACTGTCATGCTTGTAGGTGGTCATTGTTAGGTGCCAGCGGGACAGTTCTGACTCATGAGGCGCGCGCACACACCACAGAGCGAGCCACCACCCTGTCCTGCGCCATCCCCACCCTCGTGCTTATGTTGGAGCCCATGGTGGCAGCCATTGCATCCATCCATCTCCTCAAGGGCCTTCCCCTTTTCCGCTGACCCTCACTTTATCAAGCCCGGCACCCCTTCCCAAGGAGCAGTCCTTCCTGATCACCTGTCCAGAGCACCTGCCATCCTCATTCCCAAGGAGCCCTTCTGGCTGAACCTCTTCCAAGACACCTTTACTCTCTCTTCTGGCAGTCCACGGTCTAGTCGATGTTATTTGATTCCCCAAACAGCATCGTTCACAGGAGTCACATCTCCAGTCCTCCTCACTCCCTGTGCCGCTCCCACAGGCCCCGAGGCAGCTGGAGGGTCAGGCACATCTTAGCCCTCAAAGCAGCCTGTCTGGCATTTGAAAGAGGTCTTTGACAGCAGGCTTCCCCCACTGCATGGTGCCGGGTGGGTTTGCATAGTGTGGATCTAAGAAAAAGCCAATGTTGAGCATTGTCATGTGTCGGCATTTGGCACGTGGTTGGCTGTGGGTCCAGTGGGAGGATTTGGGTTTTCTCTACGTTGAGGTGCAATCCACCCTGAAGGCTGCGGTCCTTGATCTCTGTCGGCGAGTGCTCCCAGGCCTGGCTCTCAGTAGGCAGGGTGGTTGTCACCTGCACATGGCAGGTTGTGACTGAACTTCCTCCCACTTTGTTCTTCTCCATGTTGTCCAGAGCTGGGGATTCTTTTGCTCAGCATGCAGGCTGAATAGGATGGCGACAGGATACGATGCAGCTGTCAAACGGAATCACACACACCTGTGTCTGTGTAGAATGGACCGCCATTATGATACAAGCCAGGGTGGTGGAAGCAGTTTGCAGTTGGCTGCTCACTGGAAGGTTGGTGGTTCGAACTCACATGGCTGTGCTTCCTAAGAAAGGTCCTGGCAACTGTTTTTATAACTCTTAGGCTAACAAGACCCTAGGGGGCACTAGAACTCTGTGTTCCATGGGATCTGATGGGTCAGAGTGACCTGCTGGCACCCATCGGCAGCTGCGTGGACTGGTTGGCAAGGCCGTGGCTTGGCTCAGGCGCGCCTTGGTCTACAGAGTGGCACCCTTGCTCTTGGACTTGCTAGAGATGGCTTGTGCAGCAGTTGCCCGATGCAATGCAGCATTTGACCCGTTGGCTGCAGCTTCCATGGGTGTTCACTGGGGACCCCAGCAAGACAGGTCCTTGACAACCTCCGTTCTCAGTTCTCCTGGTGGAAAACTACAAGCAAACCCCCAAACCTCACACCCCAGAAAAGCCCCTTGCTGACATTTGAGGTGTGTGTGTGTGTGTGGGGGGGGTACTGGTTCTTGCTTTTCCCATGTGGGTATATATGCTGGGTGTGTACCCCATACCAACCAAACCAAATACACTGCCATCACATCGATGCCAACTCAGGCAACCCTAGACGACAGGGTAGCAGCTGCCTCTGTGGGTCTCCAAGCCGTGACTCTTTATGGGAGCAGACAGCTTTGTCTTGCTCTGGAGGAGCAGCTGGCGGTTTTGAACTGCTGACCTTGTGGTTCGCAGCCCAGCCTGTAGCCCACTACACCGCCTGATGTACACGCGTTGGTAATATACCCTCATTACCAAGGATGAGCACCAATCCCAGTGCAGCCCAGTGAACGCTGGCCCCAGGTGCCGTCCTGTGGTGCAGAGTAGAGCTGCCCCATGGGGGGGGTCTCTTGCTGCCACCTTTGGGGAGACCTGTTGTCAGGCCATCCCCCCACAGTGCCCCCAGCTGAGTACCCCACCACCAGCCCCTTTATATGCAGCACCCCTGGGAGAGAGTCACCCAGGATGTGAAGACATGCGCCTGGTCTCCTGGCCAGCCTGTGACTGCAGTAGCCGAGTAGCTTTTCGTCCCGTTGTGTCGGACGCCAAGTTCCCCCGCAGGTTCGAAGCAGCCTGGATCAGGGCTGTTAGGCAGGGAAAAGCCGTGGGCCGAGCCAGGACGTCCCAGAGTGTGTCACCTCCGGCGGTTGGCGTGCCAGGCCTGGTGGGCAAATCTGCACAGTGACAAGAGCAGCATCTTCTTGCAGAGCTGGCAGCACAGCGGGCTGGCACGGCCAGTGCCCACCTCCCAGCAGCGGGTCTGGAGCAGGGCCAGTGCACCAGGGATGTCGCCGCCTGTATGGACTCCCTCCCCTCTCAAAAAGCAGTGCCATCGCGCTGGTTTGGACTCAGAGCAACCCTGCAAGACAGGAGAGAACTGTTCCCAAGACTGAAAGTCTTAGCAGGAATGCAAAGCCTGGACTTTCTCCTGACTGCTCCCTAGCATTCCAGGACTGTCAGGGGAGCAAACAGCCCCACCTGGGAGGAAATACAGCCAGCACATTCCTTAGAAACAAGGATGGAGAGACTTTGTCTCACGTATTTTGGACAGATCGGCAGGAGGGCCTGGTTTGCAGGGGACACCATGCTTAATAGCGTTAGAGGGTCAGCACAAAAGGGAAGGGCTTCCACGAGATGGGCTGACCCCGCGGTGGCCACAGTGGGCTCTGACTTAGCAGCGGTGGCGAGGATGGCGTTAGACCGTGTGCGTTTGACTAGACCCTAAAAGCCAACCAGACAAACCAACCACTGCTGTGGAGTCTGTTTGGACAGAGCGGAACGACTCCGTGGGGTTTCCACAACAGTAAGTCCTCCTGGAAGCAGACAGCCACTTCTCCCACAGAGCGATTGCTGGCTTCAAACACCTGGCCTCTCCGTTAGGGGCCAGCGTTTAAGCCATGGCTCCCCTAGGGTGCCTTAAACCTAAACCTGAACCCACTGGCCATCCAGTCGATGGGGCAGAGAAGATCTGCTCCTGTGGGTTTCTGAGGCTGTTGCTCTTTTTGTGGATCAGACACCTCACCTTACTCTCTCTCGGGGCTCCTGACGACTAGTATAGAGATGGGGGATTGAAGTGCACTCGGCAGTGCCGTGGAAGAAAGGCCTGGCAACTTGTGTAAGGGACACAGCCTAGGAAACCCTGTGGGGCAGCTTGGCATGCTCCGGGACTGACCACCGCAAAGGGAGCCTTTCGTCCCTGCAGGGTGCAGGCGGCTAGCGTGTTCCACCCAGGGAGCATAGGAAGAGAGGCCTGACCATTCACTCCCGAAAGGCCGGTCCTTGAGACCCTGTGAAACAGGCCCATGCTGCCCACACTGGGTCACTGCGAGTCAGAATTGAGACACAAGCAGGGAGTTTGGTTTTTGCAGTCTGTAGACAGAGCCCCGGTGGCCTAGTGGGTGCCATGCGGGTGGTGAGCTGCTAGCCACTGGGTTGGTGATTCAAACCTCCCAGCCGCTTGGCAGGAGAGACGCGGCTTCCCGTTCCTGTAAAGACTGACAGCCTCGGAAACCGCAGGAGCAGTTCTAGCCGGCCTAGGAGGTCGCTCCGAGCTGGAATTGACTTGAGGGCAGTGGGTTTGGAGTTGGTTCGGGGTCTGTCTGATCCTTTGCCATTGGCCCGTCTCCGGTGACGGTGACGGCAGCGTTCTCTCTGAAACCTCGGGCCGCAGAGGCGTCACAGTCCCTCACAGTCGCCTAGGGGGTTTGTGTGGGGTCACGGGTCTGCATGGCCCAGGCTTCCCTGATTGATTCTTGAACCTCCACAGCGCTGCCACCCCAGGAACACCAGACGGAGGGCGGAGTGGATGGTGTGACTGAGGGTGGCGTGCAGAGGGCACTGGCCTGGCTGTGGGACCAGGGGCCCCTGTCTGCTGACTGAGCTGCCATCTCCTGGCTGGTAGCTCCTGTTCATGGCTTATCAGTGTGGCAGCAGCCAGATGTGGGTGTTCCGGACAAGGACGCCCCGTCTCTGGTTTGGGTCTCCATTCCGTGGGGCCGCCCCCTGCCTTCCTCCTTCTCCCCAGCTCTTGCCATTCCCCTCCCCACTGACCTTGCTCTCATCAGGCAAACACACGTTTCTGCAATTGGCCTTCCATTGTCTTGACAATGGAGTTGTCTGTGGCAGAGGTACCTAATGCCCCTACTGATGGTGGCTCTCTGAGTGGAGGCAGCAGAGGAGGCCAGGCTTCCAGCCTCTCATCTGACCAGAAACCGTTTCTGTCGCTGCTGCCTCCCCACTCCACCTTTCCCAACTGTGGAGCCAGTGTGTGGGGGTGGGGGGTGGTTGGGTGGGGGGGTATTAACCTGGGGTGAGGGTCTGCGCTCCTGTCCTGTCTTTGTGGCTGCGCATGCCCTTC
>NW_022103920.1:5782755-5783809 GCF_000313985.2 Echinops telfairi | reverse complement strand
AAGGAGGATGACTCTGCACCAGCGGTTCTCAACCTGTGGGTCGCGACCCCTTTGGGGGTCAAACGACCATTTCACAGTGGTCGCCTAATGCATCCTGCATATCAGATATTTACATTATGATTCATAACAGTAGCAAAATGACAGTTATGAAATAGCAATGAAAATAATTTTAGAGTTGGGGTCACCACAACATGAGGAGCTGTGTTAAAGGGTTGCTTGTGGCATTTGTGGCTGCGCATGCCCTTCAGCAGTGCTGACTTCTTGGGTGCGAGCTGGCTCTTTGGGAGGAGGGGCGAACCCTCCTCACCCTGCGTGACGGACGTCATCCCCTCTGCAGACACTTGTGAAGGACTGCGAGCTGGGCTGAGAGGACGCTGCCAGACAGAGGACCCTTGGCCCTGAGCAGCCTGGCAGACTGAGGGAGGGGCCGCCTGAGGGAGGTGGTACTCTGGCCTTGCTGCAGCAGACACAGCCCAAGGATCCCAGGGCAGCCTGGGACACCCAACCCTTATGGGACTCTGAGCTGCTGGCCCTGTGGGTGGGAAGTCCAGTGTCTTTGAGGCCGAGGTCCTGCTGGGAGACTGGGGAGGGGGATAGGTGGTATCAGAGTGGGAAAGGGGGCATGGTGTAGAAGGGGAGGGACGGGGGAGGAGGCATGAATGAGGAGAGGTAGAGGGGGAGACGGTCCCAGGAGAGGAAGGAGGATGGCAGAGGGGCTGGTGGGGGGACCAAGGCCAAGTAGTTCCTGAAGGCTGTGTAGGGAGCAAAGTCCCAAGGCAGGCACATTGTTGCGGACACTGAAGAATGGCTTGATTTTCACATAAGATAGTGCCTCAACGAAGCCAGGTTCCTGGTGCTGGGCCAGCTCAGGGAATAAAGCAGTAGTTTTCAACCTTCCTTATGGCGCGACCCTTTCATACAGTTCCTCATGGTGTGCTGACCCCCGAACCATACAATTATTTTCATGGCTCCATCACATCGTTGCCAACTCAGGCAACCCTAGCCGACAGGGTAGCGCCTGCCTCTGTGGGTCTCCAAGCCGTGACTCTTTATG
>NW_022103920.1:5780256-5781854 GCF_000313985.2 Echinops telfairi | reverse complement strand
GAGGGTCGGGTTCGGGGCTGAATGGCTTCCTCCTGGTGCATGCATGTGTCTTGGGATTCTCACAGCCTGTGCGTGCCCACCTGGGGTCAGGTTACCAGAACCTGCGCCTCCACCCTCATCTCTCGAACCTCTCTGTGGGTCCCAGAGTCCAAAGTCCATGCTCCTCCCTAGAAAACTGCCCAGGTGTGTTAAAACAGCCAGACCCGAGCCCATGGCCTTCCAACCCCAGGAGAGATGGAGCAGAGCCGAGCTCCCAGCAGGTCCCCTGGCCCGTGTCTCTATTAGAAGGCTGCCAGGGCTTCCTCTCGCGCAGCTGCGCGGTGGGTTCCGTATGAGAGCTTTGTGGAAGGCTACAGGGTACAGGCACTGGGTGTCCAGTCCGTCTGACTCACGGCGGCCTGATGCACACCAGCACACAGTACCACCTGGTCCTACACCGTCCTCACAACTGTTCTGTTCGAGCCGAGCCCATCGATGCAGCCACTGCACCAAGCTTTCTTTTCCAGGGCCACTCTCTTTTTCTCTGCCCCTCTACTTTACCAATCACCAGCTCTAGATTGCCCTTAGAGGCAAGGATGGCTGGACTTGTCTAACGGACTGACACGCGTTGTCAGGAAGACCAGTCGGAGTTTACCGTGGGGGCCCTGCATCCGTTCAGCCTCCATTGAGCTCGTTCTGCCCGCGATAGAAAAGCAAAAACACACTCACTGCCTCCCGGCTGGGTCCAGCTCCTGGCAACCCCACAGGACGGGACAGAACTGCCTTTTGGATTTCTGAGAGTTTTCATCTTTAAGGGAGCAGACGGACTCTTCTTTCTCCCTGGGAGCTGCTGGTGGGTGCCAGCTGCCCACCCTGTGACTGACAGCTCAGTGTGTAGCCCACTCGGCCACCAGCACGCCTCTCAGATATGATTAGCAGAGAAGAGCTTTGCCTTCAGGCGGATTGTGTTTGCAGTGATGCCCTGGGCAGCCCAGGGAGGGACGGTCTGGGCCTCAGGGACTGGCCCGGGGTCTCGGGGTTGCATGGCCAGAGTCCTACCTCAGGCAAGGTGGCTGTGAGGGCAGACGCCCACCTGGAGAAGATTCCTGATCTGTAATGGTGTAGGCATCTCAAACCTGGTCCCTGCTCTGCTTCCGGGTTCTGTGGCCCCGCCTGAAACGGAGGAGCTGATCTGCTGCCAGTCCTGACCTTGTGACAGTTTCCTTTGTTTCCCTGCCCTCCTGAAGTGTCCCCTTGAGTCCTTGGGACACCATGATGGTCCCCCTCATCCGGGCGATGCCTTTCTGTCTTTGTCTCTCCTTTGCCCTTTGGAAGATGTCACAAAGGGAGGCACTGTAGACTATCATAACTTGGGGTCTCCTTTCCCCCCAAAACAGTTCACCTCATCAACCTTTGGGTGAGGTGCCCAGGGTTGGCCGTTTGTGCAGCCAAGAAGCTGTAAAACACACAAGGAGGATGACTCTGCACCAGCGGTTCTCAACCTGTGGGTCGCGACCCCTTTGGGGGTCAAACGACCATTTCACAGTGGTCGCCTAATGCATCCTGCATATCAGATATTTACATTATGATTCATAACAGTAGCAAAATGACAGTTATGA
>NW_022103920.1:5777385-5778367 GCF_000313985.2 Echinops telfairi | reverse complement strand
TGATGGTCCCTGGGGTAGAGGTGATGGTCTTGGGGTAGATATGAAATGATGGGCCTGGGGGAGAGAAGATGGTTGTGCCCTCACCCCGCCGCCCTCTGCCCCCTGGATTCTGGGAGGACCAGGGAGAGCATGGAACAGGGCTGAGTACTTTGGATTCACATGGTGGCAGGGAGAGAGGAACCCCACATCTGAAAGTCAGGGTCTTGGCTGAAAGCTTCTTCAGAACCAGAGGTCAGATCAGGAGTTGAATGCTGGAGGGAGGGAGGGAGAGAGAGAGAGAGCAAGTGCAAAAGAGGGAGGGGGGGCAGTGCATGCGTGTGCTTTGCCAGGACATCAGTATATATGGGATGCAGGCCACATCCCCAAGGAATTGACCAACGATTGGGGACTCACATCAGATCACAAAGTAGAAGAGGATTACAGAGTTACAGAGTCTCTGCCAAACCACTGAGAATTGACGTCTAACCAAGTCGACCCATCACCTGAACCATCCCAGCCATCCAGACCCTATACCCCTCAGTACCCCACCTGAACAGGTGAAAATGCCCTTCCACAGGTGAACAACGTGCAGCACAGAGCTACAATGACAACTAAAACCAAACAAAGCCACTGCCCACAGAGTCAGCGTGACCCCGTGTATGTCTCTGAGACTGTCAATCTGTACAGGGTTAAAATCTCTTTCTTGTGGGATGGCAGGAGGGCTTGAACCACTGACGGTGTGGCCAGAAGCCTGACACCTCACCCACAGTGCCACCAGGGCAACAGAGTGAACGGTTTGTTCCTTGGCTAGACAGAGAGACGGGGTCTCCATCTGCCCCACACAAGGGACAGACCTTGAAAATACTGGGCTGAGTGAAACAGGCCAGATGCAGGCAGATGCGTTGTTCATCTCTGGGGTCCCACTTAGGTGGAACGTGTCCCTAAGCACCTACCAATAGACCAACATTGTGGGTTCTCAGGGCTGGGAGGCACGAGGGCAGGG
>NW_022103920.1:5773683-5776303 GCF_000313985.2 Echinops telfairi | reverse complement strand
CCATGGTCCTCCGCCTTGCTGGTCTCTGAAGAGCAAGCAGGTGGTGAGGGGCCCCCGATGATGACTCCCACAGCCCCCCGCACCCCCCTGCATAGCCCACTTCTCAGGGAAGCCAGGATGGATGAGAGATGTGGGCGGAGGACAGAGGGGACTACAAGGATCTGTGCGAAGGAGAACTCACTGCCATCCAGGGGATGCCGACTGGTGGCGACCCCACAGGCCAGGGCGGCACGACTCCTGCGAGTCTCCGAGCCCGCACGTCTCTGCAGGAGTAGACAGCACCATCGTTTTCTTGCCGGGGCTTCCGACTGCCGCCCTGTGGGTAGCAGCCCACTGCATACCCACCGCGCCACCCGGGCTCCAGGAGTCGGGCTCCCTGTTGGGGAATCAGACCCTGGTCTCCCGCATGGTGGGCAGGGATTCTCATATGTACTGAGCCCGAGTGGCATGGTGGGTTCTGACTCGGGCTGTGAGCCATGAGGTCACCAGGTGGACACCTCCAGCTGCTCCTCGGAGAAGGATGAGGCTCTCTCCGCCTGCAGAGCTGCTCCATCTCGGGAACTCCACTGCAGCTCTGCCCGGCCCTGCAGAGTGGCCGGGAGTTAGGACGGACCTCAGGGCGGTGCATCTGGTTTTGGCGTGTGCTTTGTGTGGGTGGAAAGAAGGGACAGTGAGAACTGCCCATGCAGACAAATGCCCATTCGGTGGCTGGATCCATGGGCAAGGGTCCACTGTGAAACACCGGCAGAGGCAGAGGTGGCCAGCGGCCAGTATTGGCTCGCCATTCCTGGGCCACACTGGGGGTGGTGGTGGTGGGGGCACTGTCATGCTTGGTATACAGAGATTGCTGGTGGAGAGTGAGTGACAGGTAGGGGTGGGAATATTCAGGGTCCAGCTGGGGCCCGAGGGTCTCTGTCTCTCCCCCGAGGCCAGCAGGGGACAAGCAGGACCCTGCAAGGACATGCCCAGCTGCCTCAGTGGAACCCACTCTGGGGTTCCAGTAGAGGTGGGGGTGGAGGTGAGGTGGCCAGGTTTGGCGGTCCCCCAGCTCCCTGTGACCCCCCTCAGAGACAGACACATGTCTCCCCTCATCAAAGCAGCACCACTGGCCTCCCCAGTGGGAGGCTTCCATTGTGCTCCTTTTCATTGTTGTTTGAGTTGGGGAGCGGGGCACAAAAAGATGTCTGAAGAGGTCAGATTGGGCTGAACCGCACATGGGCTCGGGATTCCCAGCGGAATGTCCGTAGGGCAGCCCCGGCTACTTTTGGAGAGTGAGCAGGTACACTGTCGTGACGGGAAAAATTCCTCCGCACAGCCTCCCTGGCCTTTTCCTGGTGGATCCAGTTTCCTGTTTTCCCTAAAACTTCTTCATAATACTCCCCTGTGATCATCCCTTGTCCTTCCAGAAAATCTACCAAGATCTTCTTGGTCGATTGATCTCTCAAGGTTGATCTATGCAGACCCATCGATACTCACCATACCTTTCTGAGCTGGCCTGCCAGATCCCTGTGGGAATTGCCGCTTTGCTTGGCCCTTTTAGGTGTTTTTTTTTTTTATTTTAAAGGCACCCTAGGGAGACCAAGACAAGTGTGGTGCTGAAAGGACTTGCCTGTGGCCATCTGCTGGTGGCTGAGGTAGGTTTAAGCACCTCTTGTTTGGAGCTAGCCTGGGCAAGTGTGGACCAGAGTCCTGGGATCAATACTTTCTGGCTTACCCTGCTCATGAACCAGTGTTGATACCTTGTGTTTAAGTATAGCCCACACTTTATTCAAGTTTCCTTAGCTCCTCAATAATACCCTTCTGGGATCCCAGAACTCCGTCCAACCACCCCCGTGGCCTATATTCGTCTCTCCATAGACTCACCTGGGCTGTGTGTGGCAGTTTCTCTGGCAACTTGTTTTGGGGGACAGCGTTAGGCTGGGTTCTTGTATTTCCGTTAAGGCGTGGCTCACACCATTGTAGAAGTGGGTAAGTCCAGTCGGGCTCAAGCCTGTGGGCCAGGCTGTCAGCTGACTCCTGCAGAGGCAGGGGCTGATGGCCAGGAAGCAGTAAGGCCACAGGCTGGTGGATGCAGAGCTGAATAAATCCAGGGTCAGTCAAATGCGTCCAAAGTCGGCAAAAGGAATCCAAGGTCGGCAGTCCTGGGATCGATGGGCCCGTGATGTTACAGGAGGTTGAGGAGCCGGACACAGGATCCAGGTCTAGCAGTAGACATGAGCTAGCCCCCACACACTGTCTGTGGGTACTAAGATCAAGCCACACCCGAATAAAACCTTCCTCAATTGTATCAAGACTGACCAAATGAAGGAGGGCCACCCCACCCTATTCTGCCCACCACTGCTTGGCTCCTTCACAGATGATACATGGTAATAGGTCCCATCCTGGGAGAGTCCTGGCCCAGACAAGCTGACATAGCACCTGACCGTGTTAGTCTGGGTTGACTAGAGAAACAAATCCAGAGACACTGATATGTGAGTGACAGAGAACTTTCTATCAAAGAGTAATTGTATATTACGAAAACATCCCTGTCCAGTTCAAGTCCATAAGTCCGATATTACCCCATATGTCCGATACCAGTCTAAAAATTCCTCTTCAGACTCACTCAACACATGCAATGACG
>NW_022103920.1:5755883-5773474 GCF_000313985.2 Echinops telfairi | reverse complement strand
TTTATCTCCGTAGTGCCTCCAAATGAGGTCATCAAGCTGAGACCTGATTGACAGGCTAGACTCCACCCCTTCACTCTTAATAGTCTCAAGTTAACACCAGATTATGTAAACCACTGTACCACCCAACCATTCTTTGACCTTGGCGGTTTTGAAGAGGACCAGGTAGGTCTTGGAAAGAGGATATCTCCTGAGATTCAGCGATGCCTTTCTCATGAGCAGCCTGTGGGTCTAGGTATTCAGGAGGGACTGGCCTGGGTACATTTCCGGCTGCATCCAGGCTGTCTGCCATCGCTGGGCGGTGCTGGCCAACTCCGGCCTGGTGGAGGTCGCGCTTGCCAGGCTGCTCTGCTGTGGAAGCTCCTCGATGCCGTCTCCCCACGAGTCCTTGGAGTATGGTCCGCACCTGAGGAATCGGGGTTATGCCTCCACCCCACCCCGACCCCTCAGCATGGAGCAGCTGCGTAAATTCCATGGGATCCTTCAGCCCAGGAGGCTCGTCTTTTCCTTCCCGTGGATGAATGTGCCCCACTGTTCGCTCCCTCCAGTCTGGACTCGTGGCTGCATGGGGATTTTGTGCTTGGCGCAACCATCGCGTACGACACGATTCCACTGGGACAAGACACCCCAGGCTCTTGTAGGTGTCCTGTCCCCGTCCCAGGAGCAGCCCTGTCTCCAGGGAGCCCCGTTCCCCTTGAGTGGAACTGGGATCAGATGCCAGAATCTGAAATACTCTGAATTCAGCATGCTGTCCCCGCCTCTCTCCCCCCACAGAGAGGGGCTCCAGGGGCCCCCCAGGACGGGGAGGGAGCCCTGCATTCTCACTCACCCTGTGCTGTGGATGAGTGGAGGCTAGGCAGCACGGGGCGGGTTGCACTTCTGTCTCCGCCGAGTGGCACTTCTTCCAGGCAGGACCCACCTCTTCTTCTGCTTCTGCTCCAGTTGCCCTCCCCACCCCTCCCATCAGAGGGTCCCCCGCCCATTTCTCATCTCCATTTGAACATTCTCCGGGTCGAAGCAACCTCTAGTTCTTCTGGGAAGTTGGGTGTGCATTACACATGGGTCTTGAAGAGCGACCTGTCTTGACCTTGGATTGGTGGAGCACCAGAAATGGAAGGGTCCTTGGAGGTGGCCTGGCCGGACCTGCGTCTCCAGACTGGAGTAGTTAACCTCATTCTTCCCCTGCTAGTGAGTGGGTGTCATTGCAAGGACTTGAATGAAGCACTTGTGGGTTGGGGAGAACATTCTAGAAAGCAAGTGATAGGTAGCAACCAGCCGAGTGCCTGACAGCCACTGAGAAGGACAGCATGTGGGGCTTTGGGGATGGCAAGACCTTGGGGGCTGCTGGGGCGAGGCCTGATTTCACCTGGAGGACGGGGGAGGGGCAGCAGTCCTGGCCTGCCCGCCTCCTCTAGCTCCCCAAAGCCTGGGAGACCTGGGCTCCATCCCATGCTGCCAGCTCACATGTGGTCCAGCTCCCTGCGGGGGGGGGGCCCACTGCCACAGCATACATGCCCAGTCCAAGCTCCAGCTCCCCACAGAGTGGTTACAAGGAAGGGACAATTCAACCAAGGTGCAGTAGAGCATTGACACACATCATTCCTCTAGTTCCTGCAAGCTTCCTCCCCCCCCCCCCACTACCATGTCCCAGCTCTACCTTGCACATCCGGCTAGACCAGGGCACACACATTGGTAGAGATAAGAGCTCTCGACACATGGAATTCAGGGCAGATAAACCCCTCAGGAACAGTCGTGGGAGTAGCGATATCATAAGGGGAGGGGGATGGCCGGGAGGGGGAGGGAAGTCATCACAAGGTTGGATATATAGCCCCCACCGAAATGGGATGAATAACGGAAATGTGGGTGAAGGAACAGCCAGTGTAAGATATGAAATAATAATAACAATATATAGCTAATTAAGGATTCATGAGGGTGGGAGGGTAGAGGAGGCAGGGGGAAAAAGAGGAGCTGATACCAAGGGCTCAAGTCGAAAATGCTTTGGAAATGATGGTGGCAACCTCTGTCCAAATATGCTTTAACTGATGTATGGAATATTATAGGAGCTCTAAGAGCCCTCAAAAATGATTTAAAAAAAGAAAAGAAAAATTGAAAAACAAAACGGTAGTTTACTTTTCACCGTTTGGGGGTGCTCACGGTTGCCAAGTGTCTCCGGTCAGTTCAGACTCAAAGTGACCCTCACACACAACAACACAGAACTCCACCCAGTCCTGCGCCAGCCTCACTGGGGCTGCTACTGTGTCCGTCCATCTGTCGAGGGCCTCTGACGTCCTTCTCCAGGGATGGTCCGTCCGGCTGACATGGCCAAAGCACGTGAGCAGGAGCCTCACTCCCCTCCCTTCTAAAGCGTATTCTGGCTGCCCTTCTCCCGGGATGGATTCACTCGGGAGGCAGAAGTCCAAATTCACAGCATCTGCCCTAAGGACTCGTCCGTCTTCCTCTGCTTCAGCTGCTTGCGGCTGCCGATAACCCTGGGCTTTCCAGGGACGGGGGCCGCGCCAGCCCTCCACTCAGCGTCCTTTCTCCCCTCCGTCAGTCTGTTTTCCTTTGTGGCAAGACAAGACTCTGAAGAGAGTGGGGCCCAGGCTGTGTTTGCTGCTGCCACCCTCAGAGAGGGCATTCCCAAGCCAAAGGGATTCCACAGGGTGGTTTTAAGAACACGCTTCGAGTTGTAGCGCAGACGCGCCTTGGTCTCTGCACAAACTCAGGGCTCTCTGTGGGAGCGGGTGGTGACTGGCACAAGAATTGGAGAACGGGGTGCCAGTGCACAGCCAATGCCTGTCCCCTGACAGCCTGGAGTCCTCCAGGATCAGATCACAGGGTATCTCAGGGTTGCAGCTGGCACTGGGAAAGTACAGAGCTCTGCCTCTGGGCGTGGGCAGAAGCCTTCAAGGGAGCCAGGCTGTGGCTGCAGGCAGCCTGTGGCCGAGTCAGCAAACCAGCGCATGCTGCCCAGCGCATGCCGCTTGAGAGCGGACAGCCTTGTGAAGCGCCCCGCAGGGGGCTGGAGGTGGTGGGAGGGCTGCTGACTCTCCAAGTTCACGACCATCGAGGTGGTAGAGGTTGACTCCTAGTGACCGTGTCAGGCAGGGTAGAACTTCCCTATGCGGGGGTCTGAGACTCTCCACCCTTTACAGGAGCAGAAAGGCTCACCTCTCGACAAGGAATGGCTGGTGGAGTCAACCTGCTGACCTCTGGGTTACCAGCCCAGTGCGTAAGCCACCATGCCAGCAGGTGGCTGTCTGTCTTTTATTGGCTGGCACTGTGTACATGCAAATTGCTGAGAACACCAATCCTGTGTCTTTTCCACGGAAATGAGGGCATGGGCCCTTAGTCGCCAATCGCCTTCTTGAGAAGGGGGGTGTCGGTCACCAGACAAGTGGGGCTGTGGCAGTCGGTGTTCCTGGCCACCAAGTTTCTGAACCATGGACACCTGAGGGCCCGGAGTAAAACTGCCGCCCCGTTGGCTCCTCCAGGCTGGAACCTCATAGAAAAGATCAACAGCCCTTTTTCCCCCCAGAAGAACCTCTGGATGGCCTCAAACCAGCTCCCTTTTGGCTACTGGTCCAGCCACCGGGGATGAGGAGGGAACGGGCCTACCTGATGGTTCACAGGAGCTGGAGGGAAGAGAAGGCCTTATTTGACCATCAGGCGCACCTTTGTCCTCAAACTGACGTCTTGGCTTTCTGACGTCTTGCAGAGTCTGTGCAGCCGCCCATTTGCCCCTCGCAGTGCATCGTTTGGTCCCTCGGCGGCTACTTCCACGAGCATTGACTGTGGATCCAAGCAAGACAGAGCCTCAAACATGTCTGTCTCTTTTTGTCCATTTGGCATGACGTGGCCTATTGGTCCAGCCGTCGCATTCAGGGTGAGCTAGGTAGATGTTGAACCAGGATGGCCCACGGATGATGTCATAACTATCCAAGTGGCCCTTGTCAGCCAAAAGGATCCCTGCCCTTGATCTAGAAGCGCCTCCTCAGAGAGGCCTGGATGGAGATTGACTTTAAACATGTTAGCCGCTGGAAAGTGAATGAGACTCGGTGGTATTCTGACACAAGGGGTCCTCATGAGTGGGACCTGACTGGCTGGTGATCGGTCTTCTATCTATCATCTTTTATAGGCCTCAGTTTGACCATCTGGAAAACCAGGCCTGTCTGGCAGGCTGGTTGGGGGAAATGATTTGCGTTGAGATGGATCAAGCACTTAGAAATGCGCCCGTCACGAAATGTGGACATGTCTATTGATGTGTGCCCGCTTACCTTCTCTGAGAAACCCAAATCCTGCTGCCCACGGTCAAGGAGTTCCTGGAGCCGGACTCAAACTCAAGCCTGTTCAGCTCTGACGCCAGGGTTTTTCATTACCCTGCAGCACAACCAGCTCACTGACACATTTATGACCCCCAAGCTGCTCCTGGCCTTGGGGAAGAGGCGAGCCCACAAAGGCACCTCATTGGGTAGACAAAGGCCATCACTCTTTGGGTGGCAGATGGGCTGAGGTTGAATCCACTCCTGGAAGACTCCTCGGGGAAATAGCAAGATGAGTCCCCTTGGAGGGGGGCTTTGTCTCTTCAAGCACTGCCAGACAAAAGACAAAGCTCAGGGCTTGGGTGGCAAAAAGAACATCTCTACTTAATGCTTCTAAGGAGCCCTGGCGGAGTACTGGTTACACATTGGTCTGCGAATAGCAAGGTCAGCAGTTCAAAACCACCAGCTGCTCCTCGGGTTGAAGATGAAGCTCCCCTCTCCGGTAGAGACTGACTGTCTCAGACACCCACAGGGGCAGGTCCACGCTGCCCTGCAGGGCTGCTAGCAGTCAGGATTGACCTCATGGCAGTGAGCTGGGTTTTCTGACTCATGTCAACAACGACACCTCTTGGAATCTGGAGTCAGTTCCACTCTGTCACAGAAGCTGCTCTCTGAGTGACCCTCTGGCCCTTCGCTCAGCCTGTCACCTGTGCCGACCCCTGGGCCCATCTGCCTGGACCTCTGTGGTGGCTACTTCGCCCCCCTTCTGCAGAGTTCTCTCCTTCTCCCCGACACCACACTCGGGGTTCTGCTGGTGTTGTTTCATGTCTGTGGCTTTTTCTGACATCTCTGATCCTGGTCTCCCCATCCGTGTGGCCTTTTGAACCCCTTTCCTTCTTTTCTAAACACGTGCATGACACCCACCCGACACCCACCCCACAAGGGAGCTACATGAGCCTAGAACCAGTGCTGGGAGCGGACACCGCTGCACTCCAGCCTCCTGTCTTCAGTGGCCCCCAGACTGCCCAGAGCCCCAGACATGCTCCCCCTGGACTCACTGTCCCTCGATGGTGGGGACGCGGTGGTTTTCCATTTTTGTCCAATTGTCACAGGGCACCCTGCTCACCAGCACGCTAGAGATATCCCCTCTGTCCTGTCCCAGCCCCGCGGACACGGGCTTCTGCCTGGACTTCACCAGCACGCCATCGGTCACCGTCCACTCTCCATCAGCACCACCATCTGCCGTAGCCTTCCCTGTGGCACCAGCCGCTCTGCAGACGAACGATGAGACATTTGCCCCTGCCAAGACTGCCAGCCTTGGAAACCCAGCAGAGAGGTCCTACTCTGCCCCGTTGGGTCGTTGTGAGTCAGATGGGTGGTGGGAACAGCTTCCTAGGGCGCCGACTTCCTGGGCCTGGATCCCTTCTGCTAAAATCACGCACACAAAGGTCAGCACCATCCCTTCAAGGATTTGGAAATGACCCTAGTCTGTTTCACAGGCTGAATCCCACTCAGTGCGCACACCGAGTCTACAAAACCAAGAACTCTTTGCGTGGGGGAGGCTGATGGGGCTTGTGGGTGGAATGGCATGTGACCAGCGCCATCGCAGAGGGGACTGTGGGGACACAGAGATGGGTCCCCTCTGCTCTGGAGCAGCCCCGAGTAAAAGCAGGTTCATGCCCTGGTCCCTCCAGGGCCCTTTCACGTCCACTGATCTGCAGAAGTGAGTCACACACCCGCCCTGAGCTGCTCGTGACAAGTCCGGAGGTGCGAGTCCAGCCAGGACACAGCGGAAGAAAAGCCTGGTGACCTCTGTTGAGAAATCAGCCATGGAGAACAGTATGAAGCGGGGAGGGGCAGGGGGAAGAGAGACAGAGGGCTCTCCAGTCCCCCGCTCTCCTCTGTCTCCAGCCTGCTCCTCGACAGATGGTTACAACCACACAGCAGCCAGGACCCCAGCACTGGGGGCTGGCAGCCTTCGGGAAGCATGCCAAGCCTTTATTTATTCATGCCGGTGTGGGTTTCACGTGCCCGGGATGTGGTTCCGTTTTTATCTCTCTGTCTAACTAAACTCTTCTGAACGGACCGCGGAGGATCCTTTGTATTTTAAAATGGCTGAGGCAGCTTTACAGAGGAAAAGTAAACCGACAGGCCTGCCGGTAGCCTGTCCCTCCTGCCCCCACCTTGTGGGTCCTCGGAAGCCTTCCCTTGCGGGCTGGCTGGGCGCAAGAAGGGGTTTTCTGGAGACAGAAAGGCCTGGCATGTGTGGAACCCCGTAGGTGGAACCCCTCCCATGGAAACCCAGCCCGGGGACTTCAAACCCCCTCCCTCCGAGGACTTGAGGAGGCCACTGCCCAGAACTCTCTCCCCGCAGACTCCCACTGCTCCCGGGTGGTGTGTAAGGAAACCACTCAAGAATGAAGGACGGAAGCACCTGCTGCGTCTCACCTGTCACCAGCCATGGCCGGTTCGTCCATCCTCACTTCCCAGAAGCCTTTGGGCCATGCCTTCCTGGCCCCTGAGTGGGCCTGGGTGGGGCAAGGTGCAGAACGATTCCATCTTTCCTTCCCATGAGGAGCAAATGGCCTTCCTTTCGCGGGCGGACCCAGGTTGCCCCTCTGAAGCTGCCTCTCTCGGCGGAGACCGGCTTCTCGGCCGGATGTGGCAGGGAGGAGGCCAGCCCTGTGGCCCTGCTCTTCCTGGCCCTCTCTCCCAATCCTTCCTCCCCCTGTCTTCCTGAAGTGAGGCCTTGGGGCCACCGTGGATGACCGATGTGCACTGCCACCCCATCATCCCCACAGGCAGGTCATCAGAAGTCTCGGGGGGATCTCTTAGTGGTGACCGTGGGTCCAGATGACAAACCTGTTCCCATCAGTGATTGTGTTAGGCTGGGTTGTCCAGAGAGACAAAACCAGGGACGCTCTTGCATGTACAATAAGAAGCTCGGCGTCAAGCAGTTATCTTATACCCAGAAGGTGTCCCAGCCCAGGCCAACTCAGGTCCCAGGGCCTGACGCTGGCCGGGGCCCCTGCAGACTCATGTCGCTGCAGGCTGATGACGCAGGCAGCAGGGAGACCACAGGTTGGTGGGTGCAGAGTCACGTGGATCCACCGTCGGTGGAAACACGGCAGGGTCCCAGCAGCTCTCAGGGGTGGGCAGCCCACCTGGGGCAGCCCCCAGAGGGAGCTGAGTCCCAGCAAGCAGGAAGGTAAAGAGGGGCTGAACAAGAAAAGATCACAATGTCTCTCTTATAAAAAGGCCACCCCTCCTGGGAGGCACCATCAGCCTGTGACCTGACTGGCAGATTGGACTCCACAGTAGGACTGCCATGGTAAGGAAGCCGGCATTCCTCCCCCTGCCGCCTCCCCGGGCTCTCTGATTTTGAATGTGGGTGGCTGGCGTGTTGCTGTGGTTCTGGATTAGAAGTGCCAGTCACCCATAGGGGTGGGGGCCAGATTTCAGCAGCGCTTCCAGAACTAAGAGAGACTGGAAAGAAAGATGTGGTGGTCAACCTGTGAACATCGGGCTTCAACCTGTGAAACCCTGCAGCACACGTGGCAACACCAGTCGGTCCGACACGGTGCTGGAAGCCAAGCATCCACCCCAGGTCAGAAGACCCTCAGTGCCCAGGGGCCACAGCCGTGAGGACTGGCAGCATGGGGTCACTGAGTTGGAGCCAAGCCATTGTCAGGGAGCAAGAGAGGAGGAATGAATCATGACCGCCCTGCAAAGCGGAAGCCAGAAAGGCTTGGGGTCGGAGGGAAGGGAAAGGGGAGTGTTTTGTGGGGGGCTGAGGTCCAGCCTGAGCTCCCTTGGTACTCTTCAGCCCCCAGCTGGCCCTGTGCCCTGGGGGTCATGACCAGCTGGTAGGATTGCTCAAAGGTTGTGGTAGTTACATAATCTGGTGTCAACTTGAGACTATTAAGAGCAAAGGGGTGGAGTCCAGTTTGATGACCTCATCTGGAAGCACTACAGATAGCTCACTGGAGGCCAGATACACACACTCTCTGCTTCCTTCCTGCTGACAAGGCACATGGAGCTAGTTAGAGCCCTGGAGCTGGAGGAGCCACGTGGAGACCCACGCCAGCATTGAGATGCTTCCACTGCCACTGGATCCACAGGTCTTTTCTACCCACTGGCCTGTGATCTTCCTGCTTGCTGCATCATTGCATGTGTTGTGTGAGTCTGAAGAGGAATATACAGACTGGCATCAGACATATGGGCTAATATCGGACTTACGGACTTGATCTGGACTGGGCTGGAATGTTTTCTCAATATGCAATTTCTCTTTTATATAAAGCTCTTTCTTACACACCTGAGTCTCCCTGGATTTGTTTCTCTAGTCTATCAGGACTAACTCAGAGGCGATCTGATGTTATAATCTTAGCTTCTTCCTCACTGGACCTCCTCACCCTCCTCCGTTGGACAACCCTGTGGCATCTTTGATGGGAGGGGTGGGGGAGGCACCTGCCGCTGGGACACCAGCAGTGAGAAGACAAGTGCGGGTGGCGACATGCTCCCCCAGTCCTCAGGCTCTATTGCCTGGACCGTCAGTCAGAGCGGCACCCAGAATCCTTGGGGGCACATCTGATGATGGCAGGAGGAACACTGGTGACCCGGTGGTGAAGGGCTCGGCTGCTGACAGACAGGTGGGTGCTTCCAGCCTACCAGCCACTCCTGGACAGGGCGCAGGGTGGGCCCATCCCATAACGAGGAAAGCCTTGGGAGGAAGCCCTGTGGGGCAGCTCTGTCCTGACCTGCAGGCTCGCTTGAGCGGAGCCTCTCCTCCCAATTCCCTCATCGAGGTGGTGAGTCTTAGGGCCCTCGTGGGGCAGACACGCACTTCTCTGCCTGCTCCGCCTGCCCCAGTGGCTTCAGCCTAGCCAGAGACGCAAGACTCGTGCCCGGGGGTCACTGCATGGCGGGGTGGCTCTGGAGTGGCACCACCATGGCCTTGACTGCACTTTCTAGCTGTGTGGCCTTGGCATTCGTCTATCTCTCTGTGCCTCCTTCTGCTCAGCTGGTCCACATGAGGCTGTTTGGAGGATGGCAAGAGTTCACCTGTGGGAAGCACTTGGAACCATGCCTGTCGGATGATAACTATGACACATGGGTATACGATGCACAGGAAGCCAAGTGTGTGTCCCGTGACCCACCAGCCAGGTGACAGCCTGCCAATCACTAGGGTATATACACTTCGATCCCAAAGAACGGCCAGCGTCAAGCAGACAAATGTGTGGGCCATATGGAAACATCCACCCGGCCAGGTGGCAGGCTTGCCCAGTCTCTGGCTACCTCCCCAAACTTATTCCCTGACCAATTAACCCAGCGCCAGCTTGGATAAGCCCGGGGCAGGACCAAAGAGTTCGTTCAAGAGCTAATTTCCTTCAGAGGCTTCAACAGCTGCGGCCCCATCCTTCCCGTCTAAGAGCAAGGTCTTTTAGGGCTGAGCCTCCTCTCAGCACTGGAGCTGGGTAATGACAGCGAATGGCCTTGCCCACCTGCCATGCTGTGCGTGTCAGGAGGTGATGAGCAGGCTCTGCTCCCCAGGTGACTCAGGAGTGACAAACCAGGTGTCAGCCCACCTGCCTTCGTGCTGTTGGGTGCCTTCAAACTGATTGTGGCCTCCTGGTGGCCCATGTGACAAGACTGAAACCCTGAGGACTGCTGGGGCTCTCCTCTCTATGCGGGCCGATCACCACGTCTTTCTCCAGTTGAACTGAGCATTGACCTGGGCTGCTCGAACTCAGATACTACGAGGGGTTGGTCTTAAACAACAGAGCCTTGCTTTCTCACTAGTGAGGAGGCTAGGAGTCTTGAGCCAGGGCCGCAGCTCCAGAGGAAGTCTCTCTCTCTCTCTCTCTGTCTCTCCTCTCTCTCTGGGCTCCTGGGGAAGATGTTGCTCTCAGCATCTCTCACGCAGGGCATCCTGGGTTCTTGGTGACCTCCAGGTGGCATCTCTCTGCCCCCCCTCGGTGCTGACTTCTTTTGGGGCACCATCTGCTCTTTTCCTAACGCAAAGGTGACTGTACAGAAGACACACCCTACGTGGATGGATGAGCACAACACAGGAAGCCTGGCCCCAAATCAGATGACATCCGTAGGGATCAGGCGACAGGCTTTCTATTCCCATCTAAGGAAACCAGAATCAGACTCCCTGCCACAGAGCCAAGGCCGACTCTTAGGCACCCTCTAGGACAGGCTGGACTGCCCGGTGGGCTTCTGAGGCTGTAACTCTTTAGGAAGGTGAAAAGCCTCCTCTATCTCCAGAGGAGTGTCTGGTGTTTTCAAACCATTGACCTTGTGTTTCACAACCAACGCATCATCCCTGCACCAAGGGCTGCGTAATTGAGCACAGAACACAGTGCTGGAGCTGTTCCGAGAGAAAGCACCTTTTCACACCAATACCTGGTATCCCTGGCCATGTCGTTGGAGAGGACCTTGGAGATCTGGTCTACCCTGCATTCTAGGGCTGTGGGCATTGAGGTCCAGAGAGACGACTGGCACCCAGGGGTGAGGAGCATGCCCGGTGGAGTGACTCTTGGTGGACTGCTGGTTCCAAGAAAGCCAGCTCTCCTGTCCGGAAGCTGGCATGGAACAGGTGGGTGTGCCACGGCCCAGGAGAGTCTGATGACCCTGAATGCAGGAATCCCAATGCCATGGGAGATCTGCTGATCCTGGGCAGCACGCTGGCCCGGGCTTTCTCTGCAGAAGCTTCTCAGCAGACCAACGGCCAGGTGTGGCCAAGTGGAAGTGCAGACAGGATCTGCAGGTGAGTCAACGTTGTTCACCGGCAGGGAGCCCAAGGTAAGAGCGCGCACGGCCCTCAAGGTTCTCCAGGCCTGATCCCAGGACCACTGTTGTCCACCCGAAGAGACTGGCCCAGAAGGAGGAGAAGGAGGAGGAGCCGGGGCAGGAAGATGGCAACTCTAACAGCTTCCCTCTTGGATGCTCACCAGGCACAGCTTGAGAACATTCATCTCTGCACAGCTGTAGTCACCGCTCTCCGTTTGGAGAGGAAGCCAGTTGGATCCTACCAACTCTCAGTGCTGAACCAAGGCCCAGATGGATCAGAAGCCGCCAAGGTTCGCATGGGGGAAAGATTGACACTGCCACCTCCATGCAAGTTGGGTCTGTAACTCCTTCCCACCCCAGGTGGACTGCCCACAGCTCACCACCCCCCACCCCACATCTGTCTCCAGGAAGCCTGAGCCACCCAAGATCAGGGAGCAGAGTGTGCCCCGGGGCAAGAGGCCAAGGAGGGCAGTGGGAGCAGTTGGAGGGAGGCGTGTTAGATGTTTCTGCAGTGGGATTTCGGGGGCGTTTCCAGAGACACCAGCTATTTGTTCTGTCACTTGTGCTTGGAAACTGTCATCAAATTATTTTTGCTGGGGATTGCCACACTAACTACATGGTGTATATACACGGATGTAAACTCATCCGCCACGTGTCTTCCTCTTTCTCATACGTTGGTGGCTCTCCTGTTGTGGTGATGCTGGAAGCCAAGGCACCGCCAGAATTCCAGATGCCACCCTCGGGCTTACCCACGGTGGACAGGTTTCAGATGAAGACAGATTAGAAGGGAGGGCCTGGTGATCTACTTCTGAAAAACAAAGTTGCCCGTGGAAATCTGATGCGCAGTAACGGAACATTGTGTCATCTAGGGCCAGAAGTTGAGCCCTCATGTTGGAAGGCACGTGACTATGACGGGGGAAGAAGCTGCCTCGTCAAAGTAGAGTTGTGTCCGTCTGTTGACTAGAGAAACAAATCCAGGGAGACACTCACAAGTGTGTAAGAGGGAACTTTATATCAAAGAGCGACTGTACATTAAGAAAACATCCCAGCCCAGCCCAGATCAAGTCCATAAGTCCAGTATTACCCTATATGTTGATACTAGTCCATCAATTCCAGACCAAGTCCATAAGTCCGATATTAACCCATATGTCAATACCAGTCCATAAATTCCTTTCAGACTCGCGCAGCCATGCAGTGACGCTGGATGCAGGAAGATCACAGGCCGGTAGGTGGAAAGTCTTGTGGATCCAGTGATGGTGGAAGCATCTCAGCCCTGATGTGGGTCTCCACGTGGCTCCACGTGGCTCCTCCAGCTCCAGAGCTTTGGCTGCATCAGCATAGCTCTATCAGGCTTGTCATCAGGAATGTCTCACAAGGAGTGTCTGTCTGACCATCCCACCTCCAGCGAGCTATTTATCTCCTTCACGCCTCCAAATGAAGTCATCAAGCTGTGACGTGACTGACAGGCTGAACTCCACCCCTTCACTCTTAATGGTCTCAAGTTGGCAACAGATTATGTAACTACCACGAGCGTTGACCTCACTGATGATGTAAAGCTTTCAAAGCCTTCATTGGCTGATGTGGGACGGCTCGGCATGGGAAGAAAAGGTGACACATATCTAATAATATTCATCTGAACTTGGAATGGACAAGATATATACCTAGAAAAATTAGTAGTCATCAAAAATCAAATGGAACACATAAAGGCTGATATCCTAAGCATGAGATGAAATGGACAGATGTCAGCCATTTTGAATCAAACAATTTTAGGATCTATTATGCAGGTATTTACAAATTGAAGAGCCATGACATCCCATCCATGGTCAAAGGGAACATTCCAAGGTCTATCCTGAAGTGCAACACTGTCAGTAACATCCGTATGCCTACATGGGAGACCAATTGATCCGATGCTTATTCAAGTTTACACACCAGTCACTTATGCCAACAGTGGAGACAGAAGGTTTTTGGTTTTTTTTAAACAACTTGTGCTGCCTGCAATTAATCATACATGTGATCAAGATACGTAGTTGCTGGTGACTGGAATGTGAAAGTCAGAAAGTAAGGAGGATTGGCAGTTACAAAAAGATGGTCGTGATGCTAGAGATGATACAGGAGATCACGTGATAGGGCTTTGCAAGACCAAGAGCTTGTTCACTGTAGATACCTTTTTCAGCACTTCACCTCACACACTTTGGACTTGTTACCCAGAGACGAGTCCTTGGAAAAGGACGTCATGCTCGGTACAAGAGAGGGTCTGTGAGAAGGGAGAATAGCCTCACTGAGCTGGGTGACCATAGTGGCTGCAGCCATGGGCTCAGGCCTGGCAGTGAGGGAGAGGCTGGTGCAGGATGGGCAGGGTTTCTTTCTCAGGTACGGAGGACTGTTTTAATCAGAACTCACCGAATGGCACTGGACAGCGATGATATAAATATGTATGAGGGGGCTTCAGAAAGTTTGTGGAAAATGGAATCAAAAGGGAACAGAATTGTGTTCGGGTGGAGTCTCTCGAGAAGCACAGCCAGTGGCCCTTGTACGTGTGTGTGCATTGAAAGATTTAGATCAAGAAAGGGCTCACGCCGTTGTTGCAAGGGGTAAGCTCAGCCCTCTTCATGCCACGTGTGTGGGTCAGATGTCAGCTGGAGGCTTCTCCTGGCTCCTGGCTCCTGGCTGCAAGGCTGATGAACAGGAAGTAGGAAGAGGAAGCACAAAAACCACAGACTGGTGGATGCTGAGCTGAATGAATCTGAGGTTGGATGAATGAACCCAAGGTTGGGAGTCTGCCGATGGCTCCTGGGAACCAATGTGTTACCAGTGGGCCACCAGAGCTCCTAGAGGTACAAGATAGAGAGGTGGCTGGCTGGATGGCTGGATGGACAGACGGATGGGGCAGATGATAGATAACTGATTGATAGGTAGCTAGGTCAGTACAGACAGATAGTCACACCCTTGGCAGTCCGAATGCTTAGTGCCCTCAGCTATCAACGGGAAGGGTTGTGGTTTGAGCACACCCGATGCACCTCAGAAGAAAGACCTGGTGAGGCACACACACAGGGTCACCCGAGACTCAAAGTCGGCCCAGTGGCAGCTGGTTGTGGGGCGTAGTGTCTGCATTTCATCTCACACCAGAGCCGGATGGCTTCCCCTGAAGAGGCAGTGGTGGCATGGGTGCAGATGAACACTAGTGGGCGCACAGCTCTGGCTGTCCCCAGCACTCCACAGGGTTCTGGTCCTAGCAGAGCCCACAGGACAGAGTTGCCTGCATCCTGCTGCCTCTGCTCCTGCCCTCCATCCGGAAGGGCGGGGGGAGAGCGGAGCTGGGTGATGGAGTGGGGCACAGCAGCTACAGTTTTCTTGTCCTCTGGATTGGTTTCCTCAGTCTTACGGAACGCTTTCTGTTTCTAATACTGCACCTTCCACACAGAGAGAAGCAATTGAACTTCTCTAAGCCTTTTCACGTGGACTGTTAGCATTCTTCAAATAACCCTGCAGACCAAACCCAGTCCTTCCCAGCCAGAGGGGGTGTCACAGGGCGAGATTTCTGCACAAACAAAAAGCCTCCTGCAGTCCCACGTGCCCAGTGAATCACAAGGCAGGCACACACACACACCTTCACACAGATGTGCACACACATACATCCTCACACAGGTTTGCACACACAAAGATACACCCTCACACACGAGGGTGCACACACTCATGCATACACAGTCACAGAGGTGTGCACATCTGTGTTCACACAGGTGCTCACATGCATACACACGTGTAGGTGCGCATGAACACACACCCTCACAAACAGGTGTGCACACACACAGTTTTTCATGAACACCTACACCAGTGTGTCTCAACCTGTGGGTCATGACCCCTTTGGGGGTCGAATGACCCTTTCACAGGGGTTCCCCAATTCATAGCAGTAGCAAAATAACAGTGATGAAGTAGCAATGGAAATAATTTTGTGGTTGGGGGGGTCACCACCACATGAGGAACTGTATTAAAGGGTCATGGCATTAGGAAAGTTGATAACCACTGGCCTACACCCTCAAACAGGTGTGCACACACACACAGGCATGCACGAACACATACAGCCTCGTAAACAGGTGTGCACACAAAGATGTACACAAGCACATACGCCCTCACAAACAGGTGTGCACATATACAGGTGTCCATAAACATATACAGCCTCTTAAACAGGTGTGCATGAATATGCACACCTTCACACAAGTGCTCATAGATGCTCATGCAGGTGTGCAAACCCCTTCCCAGGTTTAGGGAGTAAGCAGTTTAGGAGGCAGGAAGGAAGGTGGTGGACCTGGCGTTGCCCCTCTTCCTTGCTAGGTCCCTGCATTCTCTCCGGATGCCCTCATGGCCTTGAAGGGGGGTCTGGGGAAAGTGAACGGCTCCCTGTTGCTGCCAAGGCCAGAGGAAGGATGGGGTCTTCTGTGCTGGGGGCCTTCGGGGGGCTTGGGAGTGTGAGGACTCGAGCTGGACCATCAAGGCTCTCTACTGGGGGGCAGGGGTCGGGGGTACAGAACGCCAGGCTCCAGGGAGGACACTTAGTGGAGGGAAAGTGCCTCATCACAGAACATGCTCCTCCCGGCCCCCGCCCCCACCTCTGTCCCTGGTCCCTTGGCCTTGCCTCCTCCGTCGTCCTGCTCCTTAGCATCCAGGTGCCCCCGGCAGTCCCTGACATATGACCCAATCCCCAGGAAAGAGGCGGGCTACAGGGTGTGGATGGGCATGGGTTTGAAGGGGCAGGGCTTGGTGCACAAGTGCAGGGAGCAGCCACAAGAGACCCGGTCATGCTGGCTGCCCTTCTGTGCTCAGACCCCTCTTGGAGCCCCGCGCCAAACGAAGCCCAACCCCCTGTCCTGCATCCCATTCCGCCTCACAGCGCCCCTCCAGAACAGGACAGGGGGCAGAGACTGAGTTTTCAGGGGAGCAGCTGGCCTCGTCTTTCTCCCACTGAGCTGCTAGCTGGTGGGTTTGAACCAGCCAACTCAAGGTTAGCAACCCCATGTGAAGCCCACTGTGCCACGTGGGCACCCTTGTTGGAGCCACCCACCGTCTTTATCTTCCTGTTGTGGGGTAAAGCTGATTAGCCAGGGCCCCAGCTCTGGTTGGAAGTGATGGCCAGTGGTCCATGGCCACTGAGACTGAGGGGGAGACTGGGTGGGGCTCTACAGGCTTCTCATGGCTCTGATTGCCCTGTGGGGAGGAGGGTCCTGGGTGGCACCTCTCATTGGGAAGGGCGCAGAGCTCAGGCCCGTGCTCCGTGGAATGCACCAGTAGGGCAGCCTGCTGGTCCCTGGGCTGGGCTGGGTGGGTTTCCACAGCTGCCACCCCTCCTTCCATGGAATTCCCCGGGGTCAGGCAGCAAATGCCTCTAGCTACGAGGAGGGAGGGCTGGGGTCCTTTCTCTTCCCTCCTTTGACACAAGGGGTGACGCTTTGGTCTAAGTGCTGCTCTCCCACAGACAACGAGGGGTGCTTGGTTAGTGCATTAGAACATTCGTCATTAAAACAAACAAACCCATTTGTCACTGGGCTTTTTTCCGTGTGTGCTGAATTGGCATAAAATATCGTCATCTTCCTATTTTGCGGTTTGATATTTAATGTACTGTGTTGTGTTCAGATGTGTTCGGGTTACTTCCACAACCACTGTGGTGAAAATCTTGGAAAATGAATTTATAAGTGTCATGTTGGGGTCTCAGCACAAATGATTTGGCTCCCCAGTAGTTGTCCTGGGAAAACTATGTTCCTCTCCAAGTCCAAACACGACTTTGGTACAAATTGAGTTTGACAACTGCGGTAGCCTGATAGGGTGAAGCTGAGTTGAGCAGAGCCGAGCCGAGGCTGGGCTGGCTACCTTGTTCATCTGCGTCTCGAAAGTTCTCTGTCTCGGTCAGGGTGCAGTCTTGGCACTTTCGCTTGTATTGCCTTCTAAAACTCACCAGTACCCGGGAGTTTTTCTCTTTGGAGAGTTCTGCCTCTCACGGGTTTGACGGTGTCCACGTTCATGGGACCATGTCCACGTCTTGTTGTTACAGAGAGGGAGGCACTTGAACAGCACCAAGCCACACCCAATAGACAATGGGGAGCCATCGTGACGTAGTGGTTACGCATTGGGCTGAGGTTCGCGTGGTTGGCAGTTTGAAACCACCAGTAGCTATCTGGGCTTGATGCTCTTGTCAACAGTTAGCCGTCTCAGAAACCCACACGGGTCACGAGGACTCAGCACAGACTTGATGGCCGTGAGTTTGGGGACCAGACAGATGGGGAAGGGTGGGTAGGTGTTGGTGGCAGATGGAAAGGGAAGCCAGCCCATATGGTACCCGATGCCCATTCCTGTTGCAGTAGCCCAGCCTCTACCATCCATGGGGTCTGTAGGAGCAACTGGAGGGGTGTAATAGAGAGAGGTCAGAGTAAAGTCATGGGAGACAGGAGAGAGGGTGACATAAAGGAGTCAGGCACAGTTCATGGTAGCATGCTCCCCTCCGGGACAGCCCTGATCTCAGCAGCCAGGTCCGCGCAGAGAAGGGGTGGG
>NW_022103920.1:5748570-5755783 GCF_000313985.2 Echinops telfairi | reverse complement strand
AGGTGGACAGGAGCCTCCGAGCGGTGCTGTGATTGTGTGTGACCATCCTTCTCACCTCCACCTTCCCAATGACAATGCCGCCTTGTGACAGTCTCTCCTGTGCTGCGTGGTGAGGCTCAGAGACCCGGGAGGTACCCGGAGGGACACGCCGCCGTGGACACGCCAGGCCTGCAGCTCCGACTTCCCCGGCGCGCACGTGCGTGTGTGTGTGTGTGTGTGTGTGTGTGTGTGCACATGGTGGGTGTTTCTGAGTGTAGGGTTTTATCCTTTGGTTTGCCTTTTATTTTTCTATGATTTTTTAGTATGCCTCCAATGTTCACGAGGGCAGAGTCGAGGGGCTACACACCACTGCGGCTGTTCATGTCCCAGTCTGGACTCCACGGGCCTGAGTGCTCTCTCGCTGGACATGCTGGGTGTGATAGCCACGGTGGATGGAGGGGCGCCAAGCTGGGGAGGGACAAGGCGGGCCTCCCGCCACTGCGGTTCAAGTACATATGCCAAACGAGACCTCCCGGTGCCCGTGGCGGGAGCTGGCCTGCTCCTGGACATCGGCCCCTGTCCTCTGGGTGGCCTTTCTGTACAGAAGAAAGGAAACGGGTCACACGCAGAGAGAGCCACTGGGTTTCCCCCGGGCTCGCGTTTGCAGGATATCATGTAAATCCATGGAGAATATTCCAGACTCTTTCCATCCTCCTCCCTCTCCTCTTGCTGTCCAAGGCCATGCGACCCAGAATCTCGGTGGTTGGCACTCACACCCCAGGGATGGACCCCCAAGGCAGGTGTCAGGCAGCCAAGTATGCTGTGGGGAGTGGAGAAGCCTAAGGGTGGTCTCCGGGGAGGGAGGAGAGAGCGTCTGCTCGTTTCCGACCAAGGCCGAGATACTTAGGGGCGTGCAAGCCCCCCACCCTACCAAGCGACCACATACGTCACAGGAAGGGGCTGTACAATAGGCACATGTGTGGCAGGAAGGGGATGAGCTAGGGGTGCCCTCGTAATAGGAAGGGGCGGGACTAGGGGTGCACATGTGACAAGATGGCGGACCCCAGACTCAAGATGGCAGCCTAGCTTTGGTCATCCTTGAGCGGGCTCCACCTTGCCTTTGGGCTCTCCTTCAAGGGAATAATCCACTACCCTTATCAGAGGGGGTGGGCCCTACTTGGGGTGGGACAGACTATAGAGTCTGATTGCTCTAGATGGCTGAAAACCCTCAGGGAGGTAACCTCTAAGCAGCTTGTGTTGACCTCCAAGTGTACAGTCATTTACCAGGTGTAGCGAGCAGCGTCTTAGGTTTGGCATATACTTGGGGCCGACCACCTGGGGAGAAATCTTTCTGTCTCCCACACCTTCCAAGAGAGAAACACACCAGCGGCCGCCACTTTAAAGAGGTGGCAGAGCAGGCATTGCTCTGCAGAGGGAGGTCTGAGCTTCAGACGTTCTAGACCAGCGGTTCTCCACCTTCCTCAGCCGCGCAGTTCCTCACGGGGTGCTGACCCCAACCGTCACATTCTTTTCATTGCTACTTCACCACTGTCATTTTGCTAATGTGATGAATCCGGCGACCCCTGTGAAAGGGCTGTTCGACCCCCAAAGGGGTCGTAACCCACAGGTTGAGAACCGCTGCTCTAGAAGCACCCGCTCCATGCTCTTCTGTCCCCTTCCGCCCTCCACGGTGTGTGTGTGTGGGGGGCTTTCAGAGTGTGTCCAAAGCTGAGGAATTGTACGAGGTGATGGGGTAACAGGGCCTCCCCAGGGTATGGTCAGAGTCTAGCCTTGTTAGCAGGAGAGAGAGGGGGCTTTCTCCCGCCAACAGCCACCGTCTCGGGAGACCCACAAGGGCAGTCTGCCCTGTCCCCGCGGGTCAATGGGGTCAACGTTCACTCCATGGCAGTGAGTGTGGTTTGGGCCTTGTTAGCCGGCTATTCTTACCTGGCTCTGCTCGCATCTCCTACTGCAGAAAGTGGAAAACGCACTGACCCGCTGTGCCTGTCTCTCTCTCTCTCCTCTCTCTCTCTCTCTTCCCCAACCCCGGCCCTCTCCTTCACCCTCCCCGCTTCCCCTCCCCGCCCCCTCCAGGAACCTTCTGCATCATCTCACTGTGCACCTGTGTGGCCGGGATCAACTTTGAGCTGTCTCGCTACCCGCGCTACCTGTACGGACTCCCGGACGACATCAGCCACGGCTACGGATGGTCCATGTTCTGTGCGTGGGGGGGCCTGGGCCTCACTCTAATCTCGGGGTTCTTCTGCACCTTGGCCCCTTCTGTCCAACCTGTCCCGAGGACCAACTGCCCTAAATCCAGACCTGAGAATGGGACAGTGTGCTGAACACAAAGCCGAGCAGAGCGCCCCCACCTGCCCGCCCGCCCCCCCCACATATAAATATATATATAGAGAATATACATGTATAAACAAAGCAAGCCCAAGTCCGCGCCAGGGCCCAGGTCGTGTAGCGTTGGCTCCGGCACCCGCATCTTGCCCAACTGTGTACTGTCTCACCGCCGAGCTCCGTCCCCACCCAGCACCTGGCTTTGAGGTTCCCTGGACACAGCTCGGCTGGCCTCTCCCTTCTTGTCTCTCATGAGGAGGACGGGGCAGTGGGCCCGGAAGGGACAGTGTGGCACTGCCCGAAGGGTGCGCCAATCCACACGGACCCACGGAGACGACCCCCCACACACACACACCCCACCCCTGCCGTCCAGAAGCAAAGCCTAGAGTGTCGCCCCATGTCTGAGATCTTTTGTGGGAGCCCCCTCCCTCCCAGCTCGTCCAGTCTGGGGTTCGTTCCCGGCCCACCAGCGATGCACTTGACACAGAGGAGGAAGCTCAACGGCAGGAAGCCTTCTCTTTGCGGCGAACCTTCGGGACAGAGTCCCAGAGACGGACCGGGAGAGGACTCCATGCTGAGAGGCAGGGTGCCCATCAGCCTGACGATAGCTCAGTGGACACTCAGAAAGCCTGTCTCGCCTTCCAGCTGCCTTACCCCCTAGTCCACCCAGAGGCTGCCCCCCCCCCGGCACCCCCTGACCCCCCAGGTGGACAGGAGCCTCCGAGCGGTGCTGTGATTGTGTGTGACCATCCTTCTCACCTCCACCTTCCCAATGACAATGCCGCCTTGTGACAGTCTCTCCTGTGCTGCGTGGTGAGGCTCAGAGACCCGGGAGGTACCCGGAGGGACACGCCGCCGTGGACACGCCAGGCCTGCAGCTCCGACTTCCCCGGCGCGCACGTGCGTGTGTGTGTGTGTGTGTGTGTGTGTGTGTGCACATGGTGGGTGTTTCTGAGTGTAGGGTTTTATCCTTTGGTTTGCCTTTTATTTTTCTATGATTTTTTAGTATGCCTCCAATGTTCACGAGGGCAGAGTCGAGGGGCTACACACCACTGCGGCTGTTCATGTCCCAGTCTGGACTCCACGGGCCTGAGTGCTCTCTCGCTGGACATGCTGGGTGTGATAGCCACGGTGGATGGAGGGGCGCCAAGCTGGGGAGGGACAAGGCGGGCCTCCCGCCACTGCGGTTCAAGTACATATGCCAAACGAGACCTCCCGGTGCCCGTGGCGGGAGCTGGCCTGCTCCTGGACATCGGCCCCTGTCCTCTGGGTGGCCTTTCTGTACAGAAGAAAGGAAACGGGTCACACGCAGAGAGAGCCACTGGGTTTCCCCCGGGCTCGCGTTTGCAGGATATCATGTAAATCCATGGAGAATATTCCAGACTCTTTCCATCCTCCTCCCTCTCCTCTTGCTGTCCAAGGCCATGCGACCCAGAATCTCGGTGGTTGGCACTCACACCCCAGGGATGGACCCCCAAGGCAGGTGTCAGGGAGCCAAGTATGCTGTGGGGAGTGGAGAAGCCTAAGGGTGGTCTCCGGGGTCTTACATGACCCTGAAGACTTAGGACCACTCCACTCCTTCCTTCTCTCCCAGGCCCCCTTCTCTCACCCATCAGGGGCCACTTCTCCACCTGCTGGCCGCTTCCCTCCCCTGCACCTTGCTGGCTCTGGCTGCGCGGCCTAGTCAGGGGGTCCATAGTCTCTGAGCGGCACAGCGTGTCTGGTTGTATAAGGGCGTACCTGGACCAAGTGGGGCATGCTGGGGACGCTGACCTTGTGTGGGTGAGCAGGGGGACAGTGTGGTATGGGCAGCACCCAGGCCACATGTAGCTTCCATGGCAGGGCCTGCGGGCTCTCCTGAAAGCAAAGATCAATTCTGAGGGGGCAGTGACCGTTCTCAGGAGACCGGCGCACTCTTTCTTTGTAGTTTTCTTGGAAAAGTAGGGAGCCGAGGCCTTGTCTGGGGCCAGACCCAAGCTCCAAATCTCTCCAACTGCAGGAAAGTGAGGGGGTGGGGGGACCTAATTGGGGCCAATTTGATATTAAGCATTGAAGTTTTCCTTGAAGAACATTTCTCTCTCCTTTGACTCTCTACCTGCCGTCAATAGAGCAAGCCACTCATCTCTGGCAGGCCTGCCACAAAGTCCACTGCGCCATGTCCAGACCTCGGCTGTCCCTCCAGGAAGGTGGCCTCTCAGGGACGAAGGAGCTGACCAGGCTCAGCTCCCCCTGAGCGGGAAAGAGCTCAGGGAGCTTTTGTGACAGAGGGCCAGAAGAGAACCCTGTGCCCACCCGGGGCCAGCTGGCCAGGACGGAGGCCCCAAAGAGACAAGAGATGCACACCCCAGTGGCCGGCCCCCCTCCACTAGAGCCGCTCACCCCCCCACACCCCCTATGGATGACGCTACTCCACCGGCCAGCTGTGCTGTGTCCGAGAGCAGAGGAGAGGAAGAGGGGGGCGAGGAAGCTCGCCCAGAAGCTGGGTCCTAACCCAAGTAGAACCCAACCTTCAGGGGGCACCCACCCGGGACCCCAGGGCCCAGTCAAGCTCCTTCAGGCAGGCAGGTGTGAGGCCTGGGCCGAGCTTGTGCTTGGAGCTCCACCCCATCCAACTTGAGCATGGGGCCCATTCCGCCTGGTCCTGCCCTCCCGGCCAGCTTGGGAGCCCAGGAATGGGGCTGGGTCTTGGTGAGAGGTTCTACCTTCACATTCCCTTTCTGTCCACTCACGTCTTCTTTCCCAAGTGTGGCCTGCTACCGACCGACCAACCGGAACAACGAGGAGGCTGGCCTCCCCTGTAGAGAGGTGCGGGCTGGGTGACCCACAGGGAACAGTTCTACCCTGGTCCAGAGGCTGCCGCGAGTGGGCGTCGTCTCCATGGTGATGAGTTGGTAGTTGGCCTTCGGGTCCGACACACAGGTTCTGTCCCTTTTCTCAGCCGCCTTGCTGGTTGTGGCCCTTGAGTTGCCTCGGGAAGCCCAAGGCGCCCAGACATCAAAATGGGGAGAAGAAATTAAGCAACCAACAACGACAAGCTCCCACAAACCTACACGCTTCGCCGCCCCCACCCCCAGCTCCCAACAACCGCCCTTTCAGCTGCACTGCCCCTGAAGGCAGGGGCTGGACCCCTCTACCCAGCCAAGACCAAGCCTTTCTCAACCACAAGTCCGCGCACAGTCAGGCAGGCTGTCCCTGGCGCCATCTTGGTTTTCTGTAGACCACAGTCGTGGGTTATGCCTGCCTTTCCTCTGAGGAGAAGACAGTCTATTCAAGGGTGTGATGGGGCTCTGGGTTGGGAGCCCCAAAAGCTACCTCCCCACTCCCCTCCCCCGCTTAGTTCTTGGCTTGATTTGGTGGGAAACTGAGCGGCCTGCCTGCATGAGATATAGGACGCTGACCGGACACCCTCTCCTTGGCTGGTTCTGAGTGTCTTCACAAATAGATTCCCAGCGAGGGGGGGACAGGAGCGGGGAGAAGCTCACCCTGCCAGCTCAGTGGTTTAGTCTTACAGCAAAGCCAGGCTGTGTTGGCCACGCGCCTCCTCTACTGGGAACATGGACACGCCTTCCCCATGGACACGGCGGTCTCCCAGGTGGAGCTGCAGAGGCACCATGAATGGGCTCCACCAGTCCCCAGGGCCCACAGCAGTGCCGGTGCCCATCAGGGTGGGCAGCCAAAATGTTACTGCTAGCTCTCCTGTCTCCGAGTCAGTGGCTCCCCACGCCCACCCTGCCCCAGTAGGACACGCCCATTATACAGGTTAGGAAAAGGAGACTGCTGCTCTGAGCTTCTGTGGTTAGACCCAGCTGTGGTGGCTGGGACACCAGCGCATCCCCCCATCCGTGTGTGAGATAGTCCATCATTTTGTCCCTAATTTCTGTGGTAGACCCCAAAGCACCCCTCCTCAGTGTGGGGCTCATGTTATTTGTAATTCTCTCTTTCCGAGCTTCTATGGTGGGTCTCTGATATTCATAATTCTGTCCCTTTAAGCTCTGGTGGTGGGTACAAGGCTTCCCCACTCTGTGGGTGTCCCTAGGTGGCAGCTGAGTGAGGAGGGATGCCCATGCTCTGCTCCCGCTGGTCCACCTGGTGTTGGCTCTGTAGTCTCAGCAGCAGGGGGTAGGTAGGACCCAGGGTTACCAAGGATAACTGAGAAGGCCCTGAATTCAGACAGCAGAAGCCATGGTGGATGGGAGCAGGCTTAGAAGACACCTCCTTTTGGGTGGCTGTCTAGCACCCCGTGTTTGGAGAGCCACCTCAGAAGAGCAGAAGAGCATCAACGCCCCATGACCTGCGGGGGAGCTGCCCCCACCCCTGCCGGCCTGCCCCTGACTCCTGGCTCCAGGGCTCCATACTTGAACATCCTCGTCCCCAGACGGAGGATGGTGACACCACTTTACCTCAGGATGTGTTGGGGTGACAAGGGCGTCCCAGGACCCCTGTAAGCATGCAGTGTAGGGTGAGTGATGCTGTGCACTCCCACCCCCACCCCGTCCCACAGTGCAGAATCTCTCCTCAGGCCAGGCTGCCCGGGTGGGGCTGTGCCTCGCCAGCCCAAGGCAGGGGCCCTAGAGAACCCCCAGTTCCTGTTGTATCCAGACTCACTCTGCTCCCCACTTGCCTCCTGCCCGTTTCCCCTAAGATAACCAAGAAGGCCCCATGCTAACAGCAGAAGTGAGGGGCAGGAGCTAACAGGACTAGGAGACCTGGAGGGACAGCACAGCCGAGCTGGGGAGGTGGGGGTGAGAGCAAGCCCCATCCAGGGAGAGCTCCAGGCTCTTCTAGGATCCCCCCAAAACAAGGTTCTTCCTGTCACTTGGGGCAACAGGGGGCTTTGCAAAAGCCGGGTGTGGGGAGTGAGGTCTGATCAGAGCCGACCCTAGAGCAC
>NW_022103920.1:5743599-5747891 GCF_000313985.2 Echinops telfairi | reverse complement strand
CACCTCGCCTCACCTGCTGCCATCAGGACTCTGTAACAAGTGGACCTTGGAGGCAAAGGGCCAGGGATGCTGGAGACCCTGCCAATGCGAGGATTTGAGCCCCTGCTCTGAGGGAGGGCTGCCCCAGCCCTGATTCTGGGGAGCAGGGATCAGTGGGCACAGGGGGTTCTTCCTCCAGCCGAAATGAGAATGCTTCGCCCCAGAGTGGAAGCCTGGAAGTGTTCGGGGTGCAGGTCACTGGAGAAGTCAGTGCTGGAACCTGGCCCTGAGGGCCCCCCGTGGTCACCACACGTGGGACTTGTTACCGCTGTCTCCATGTCCCCTGTCCCCTTGGCCAAATTGAAGGGGGGCCTCCAGGGGTTGTCCCCTGGTCCATGCTGCTGCTATCCTGGGGCTGTGGGCCTCTGCTCTCACCCACTCTGAGCACCAGACAATGTGCCTGGGCGTCAACAGGCAGCCCCTGCTCACCTGCTCACCCTGAGACGCCTTTGCCCTCTCCTGTGGACAGACCTCGGCGGAGGCCTCCTGCTGGCTGAGGAGGCCAGGAGGAAAGGATGAGGCTGCTGGGACAGCTCTGGCGAGGAGGCTCCGCAGCAGGGGCCTGGCTGAGGGAAGTGGTGGGGCCGTGGGTGGGGGAGGCCCATGAAGGGGCTTTGGAGAAGGGAGGGTTCTGTCCACGGGTCCTCATGCAAATGTCCTTAGCAAGGCCAGGCGTTACCGGGAGAGGAAGGAGGTCCTCCAGCACAGAGAGCTGCCTCCCCAGCACCTGGAGGGTCCGCGCCCCCCCAAGTCGGCCAGCGAACCAGCTCCCGCCCCGGTGTGGGCTCTCCGTGGACCCTTGGCCTCTGTCTCAGAGAGCCTCTCCCTGTAGACCATTGAGACCAGCCTTCCCTGGAAGCGTGATGTGCCCACATAGCAATCTTCCACATTCCTGCCCAGAGAGAGGAGAGTCATATTTGTGATGTATTTCAATGCAATAGATCCAAAATAGCATCATTGCAACATGTAATCAGTATAAAAAAGGAAAAAATTTACTCGTGTGATATTTTCCGTTCCTTTTTTATTTTAATTTTTCCCCCCTTCCCTAACAAAGTCTTCAAGCTCCCATGTGAATCTGGCCCTTAGAAAACGGCTGGGTGGAAACCTTGTGGTCGTAGCTCTTCATGGGGTGATTAGCACTCAGCTGCTCGTTGACTCTGTTGGACCCTGCGGGGTGCGGGTGGGGGTGGGATGCTTCCCTGGGAGGCTGGTGGACACAGCTGGAGAACCGAGGGTGGGGGCTGGGGTCCGTGAGGAGCAGAGGATCTCACCTGCTCAGGTCAAGGGAAGCCTGTGTTGGAAGGCTGTGGGGAGCTAGATGACCAGATGCCCTGGAAGGTGTCCATGTGACCCTGTCGGCCTGCAGACCAGGAACCTGAGCTGCTGCCCTTGACCCCTCTGAGAATGGCCCTTGACCCCCACCTAGAATGGCCCTCTCTACCATCTTCTCTGCGTCAGTACCAGGCGCTTCCTGGGAATCCCTTGATTTCCTGAAATGTCCATCGTAAAGTCACACACTTGAATCATAGCCGCAGCCCAAGAAGAGGGGTGGCCACGGGCAGCACGGGTCTCTGTCCCCACCCAGGGACTCCAGCTGCCATGCCTAGTTCTCTTCCCCGCCTGGGGACCCTCCTCGGGCATTGGGGGGTCAAAAAGACAAGGGGGGAGGTCTTCACGTGAAGGGCAGTAAAAGGCAAACATACAGCCCTTTCTGACAGCCAGCAGGGTTTCCTGGGCCCTGTGCTGCAGAGAGATCTGGTGTTCTATGTGGTCACTAGATGGTGACCGTCCTCCGGAAAACCCTCGGACACTTGGAGCTTGTGGTCCGCCAGTTGGTTGCTCAGTCGATATAAGTTCATTTACCTTTCATTTGCATAGTGCTTTCTGATTGGTTAGGCAAGCAGTGGTGTGTACCGCAGGGTCCCAACCACCTCTTGGAGGGAATCTTTCCTGCGGTTATTGGTGCTACAATAAGATTCCATATCCTGTTAATTTGTTCCGATACGATGTGAATCAATGTGCTGTCAACCTTACCAAGAATGCTACATCTTAGCAGACCTACTGTGCTGTCTGTCCCTTCTCACACCGAGGAGAGGGTGGGAAGGTAGTCCTCACCGGACTTCTGGGGAGTGACCTCCAGAGGCCAGTGGAAGGGGGACAAAAAGGGGGCTTCCCGTGGTCCGGTGGCTTCGCAAGGACCCCGGGAGCAGAGAACAGCGGGAAAACGGACTGCATCTTGCGATTTTCTTTTTCAAATTGGCAGAAATGTTGTATTTCCATCGATTGAAGAAAAAAAAGTGTCTGGTAATTAATTAAATGACTTGTTCATGGAAATAAAACTAAAACTAAATACTCTGTCAGTTGTGGAATGTAAACTGATTAAACAATTAAATAAAGAAGACCATGTTGTGTGTTTTACAGCAGTTGTGTCTGCTTGGGGGAAGGAGGGTCGGCGGTCCCGATCTGGAATGGAGAAGGCTCTTTCTCCCCCTGGCTATGTACAAAAGAGGGCAGCAGAGGTCCGGTGTAGATAGAGACCGGAAACGCTGACCCTGAAGGAAATCGACAAGAAGACCTTCCGGTGGCCTGTGGGCTGACGGCCAGGTGGAGTGGCTTCTCTGAGGCGATGGGGGCTCTGGGAAAGAGTAATTCGTTCTTCAAGGAGCGTCTGCCGTGGCGATGGTTTCAAACACTTTGGGGATCTTGAGATCTTGCTAGAATTGCCCACGCAGTCGACAGTTATGGTCTGGGGGTCTTGTTGGCAAGAAGGATTCGCTCCGCTTGAGGATAAAGCGGAAACGTTCCAAAGGACGGGAAGACAAGGAAACGCTGCATCTTTCTCCGCATGCCCCCCTCCCTCCCCGTGCCACCTTTGAGGACGGTCTTCCTAATCCTTCTCACAGTCTGCAGATTCTTGGGGTGTTTACCACCGCAACCCGGTGCCTTCGGCAATTCAATGAACGTGCTAACCTTCTGGCTGGAGGATGCTGAGTTGGCTCGGCTCTGAGCGACCTTGTGCACGACAGAATGAATGTCTGCTTGGCCCCACACCATCCTGACAGCAAATGCTGCCTGTGGTGGGAGCCCGGGGTCTCAGCCACAGTGTCCGTCCGGCTCGCTGAAGGTCGTCCTCTTTTTCAATGACCCTCTCCTAAGCAGGGGGCCTTTCTCCGAGGGGACCGCTCCTTCCGGGTGACGTGTCCCAAGTCCGTGAGAAGCAGCCCAAGGACCATTCTGGCTGTACTTCCAAGGCAGGGTGGCCCTTACGAGATCATGAGTCTCTGAGGTTCACAGACTAGCTGGGAAATCAACTCTGGTCACCTGCAACTAGGGAAGAGGGAAGGCTCCCCAAAAAGGCTGCTTTAGAAGGTCAAAGTACTTCCCGTGAATTCTGAGCCAAGTGGCCGTGAAAACAAAACGGCCTTCAGAGAGTGCTGGGGGGCTATGTCCCCAGCCCCTGGAGGCTGCTTTTTAGTATCACGCCCAAGTGCTGAGGGACCAAGCTGCAGCTAGGCTACCATTAGGGCTAGGCAGAAAGCCTCCCTTCCTGTAGCTGTGTTCAGGGCCAAGTGCGGGTTCATCTTGCTGAACCTTGCGTGATCCAGAGTAAGCGTTTTCCTCCAGAAGAGCCCAGCTCCTGGGCGCGGGCGATTTTTTCCTTATGTGAAAACACATGGTGAGTTTTCGCCAATGAGCGAGGGCAAGACTGATTGGTCATCGCGTCCACCCTGAGAAAGTGACCTTCCGTAACCAAAGGACTCTGCCCCTAAGCAGTATGTCCATGTAAGAAATGAGGGGGGATGCCAAATGGTGACAATAATAAAGTGGGGGAGGAGGCGGACCCCAGAACCCCGCCACCCGGGCTAGCCACAGTCAGCATTTTGACACTTGGCGCTCCTCATGGTCACTGCGCTGCACGCATCACACAATCACACATCACTTAGGTGCGAGCACTGCCCAGTTTATAAGCTGGAATCCACCCACCTCCTGGCCCCTCACGGTGCAGCCTTCTCTCCCTCCTCATCCTCCTGCTTCCATGTCTAACCAGGTTGGCTTGAAAGGAGCGCGCTGGGCCTGGGATTGAGGTAAGGATACACCTCAGATCCATTTCTGCTTGTTGCTGGGGAGGGTACCCCCCTGCCTGCGGGGAGGGCGCCGCCCCCCTGCCCCCGCTCTGACCCCCTGTAGACACACAAGGAGGAGCTTTTGTGGTGCTTGGCTGCTCACTGAGAACTTGGTGGTCTGAAGCCCCC